>NC_083232.1:97349186-97654378 GCF_032191835.1 Heteronotia binoei | reverse complement strand
ACTCGTCATTGAACCCGCATGCTTGACACTCTCAACTCCAAATCATTTATCTTCTTCTTCTTCTCCTCCTCTCCTATTTGATGTTTCCTGCTTACACACAGATATGCTGTAGATTAGGAATATACCACTTTAGTTGTTACTTGAGTAATGGGAGGGGAGGCGGCATGGTATAGCCCTGTCTCATCAGATCTTAGAAGCTGGGAGTCCACCAAGGAAGACTCTGCAGAGGCAGGCAACAGCAAACCATCTCTGCTTCTCCCTTGCCTTGAAAGCCCCTTGTTGGGTCATGGTGATTCTGCTGTAACTCGATGAGACACTTCCCCAGGTCCATACGTACTCAAGCAATAAAGAATAAACCACATCCTGAAGTTATAACACGAGAACACTTCTTCTAAAGATTGCTTGCTGAATGTAAATAGAAACAAGTTTCCATACTGAAAACATTTAATTGCTTTTCCTTACAGTTTTCATCATATTTGCAGTATTCAGAGGAAATTTCTTCTGCCTTGAGACTGGGCAGTCCGACAACGTTCCACAGTTGCAAGTAATCGTCGGCGCTTCAGGGACAATGTGAAGATATTTTTTTCTGGAAGAAAACGCCCACCAGGTTCCTCCGCCCACTTGAAACCTGTCGAATGCTGGAGAGGTTGTCACTTGCTACTAGACAAGGTCAGTCATTCTCATTCTCCCAAGGAACGCGTCTTTCCAGGCGTCCATTACAGATGGGGAAGGGAGTGGGTGGAAGCCTGTGATAGCAGATTCATTTTGTCTTGTACGTGCCCTGGCTCATCAAATGTTTTGCGGGGAGTCGATGATGACTCTGGCGCTTTTCTGAAGTATTCTTCTGCTCTGTCAGTCATCTCCCAAGAGGCTGTCTTCAGTTAAGCTGGCAAGGAGTTTCTATTTGCGTGTGTGTATGGGGGGGGGGCGTTTCCAGAGTCAGTAGCTGTAGCCATTACAAGAACTTGTGGTTCACCCACATTATGAAGGGGAATGGCCACTTTGTTTTTTTTTTCCCAAATGGGTCCTGAGTTTAAACATCCCTTTTTTCAAATATTTACCTCAAGTGTAGGAAAGACTCAAGGATGCAGGTGGCTTTGAGTTCCGCAGACCAGTTTGGCTAGACACGAAGTTGACAGAATGGACTTCGTACCCTGTCACTCCAAGGATGGTTCCCTGCTTGCTCCTTGGGTCCACCTAGATCCGACTATGGTGGCACTTTGGGGACTTGTTCTGGAACTGAATGTTGGCAGCATGAGCCCAGGGGGCGATGCTGGTCACTTCCTGTGCTGCGGGTGGTTGCATTGAATCGGAGACCTTCTTATTGTACCACTCTGTACAGATGCCTGGGTGGGTTGGCTGGAGTTTATTGATCTCCAATGGCCGGGAAAAAGCCCTGCTGGGTACGTGGCCCAACTTCCCCCAACCTACTTTCTAAAAACACATAAGAGAAGCCCTGTTGGATCGGGCCAGTGGCCCATCCAGTCCAACACTCTGTGTCACATAAGGAAAGTCATGTTGGATCAGGCCAGTGGCCCATCCAGTCCAACACTCTGTGTCACATAAGGGAAGTCATGTTGGATCAGGCCAATGGCTCATCCAGTCCAACACTCTGTCACACAGTGGCTAATATGTGTGTGTGTGTATGCACACACACACACACACACACACACACATATATATATGCACACACTGTGGCTAATAGCCACTGATGGACCTCTGCTCCATATTTTTATCCAATCCCCTCTTAAAGCCGACTATGCTTGTAGCTGCCAACACTTTCGAGAAACATAAGGAAATGTGTAAGTGGGCACAATGTCCCCTGTGGGCACCACGTCTTGGGGACCCCTGCTCTAGCCCGGTGGAGTATATCAACATTGGCAAAACATCCAAATCGCAAAATGTCCTAGTCCTGCTGCACACTGCATTGGTCGGGCCGCGCCTGGAGTCTTGTGTGCAGTTCTGGAGGCCTCACTTCAAGAAGAGTGTGGACAGAATGGAGCAGATGCAGAGGAGAGTGACTAGGGGCCTGGAGACCAAGAAGCCCTATGGGGAAAGGCCGAGGGACTTGGGAATGTTCAGTCTGGAGAAGAGGAGGCTGAGAGGGGACACGTTGCTCTCTTGAAGTATCTGAAGGGCTGTCCCTTAGAGGAGGGCAGGGAGGGAGCTGTTCCTGTAGGCAGCAGAAGAGAGGATTTGCGATAATTAAGGGCGGGAAGGTACCGGCTGGATATCAGAAAAACGTCTTTTTTACAGTAAAAGTTGTTCAGCAGTGGAATCGGCTACCCGGGGAGGTGATGAGCTCCCCCTACCTGACAGCCTTCAAGGTGTGGCTGAATGAACACTTGTCAGGGATGCTCTAGGCTAGCGGTGTCGAACTTATTTGTTATGAGGGCTGGATTTGACCTAAATGAGATCTTATCGGGCTGGGCTGGGTCGTGTCGGGCTGTGCCTCGTGTGTACCTATTTAAGATTAGCAGAGATATAAACTTTTTAAAGGACACAGACAAACACAACTAAATTTAAAAAACAACAACCTTAAAATAAAACATGCTTAAAACATTACGCGCTTGTTGGTCTTCAAGGTGCTCTTTTTGTATTTCTCTCATGGGATCCAGGGGACTGGGCAAAGGAAGCTCTGGCTCTTTCCCTCCCTCCCCAGGGGACCAGGATGGGGAGGAGCCTCAACCAATGGAGAAAATTGTGGTTTTGCTCTGTAGCTTCTGTGCCTTCCTTGAGCCTGTGCCAGAGCAAGCCTTGCAAAGCAAGCTGAGATGCAGAAGGAAGGGAGAGCGAGAGAGAAGGAAGCAGACAAGAGCCAGTTAGGGGAGGGACGGTGGCTCAGTGGTAGAGCACCTGCTTGGGAAGCAGAAGGTCCCAGGTTCAGTCCCTGGCATCTCCAAAAAAGGGTCCAGGCAAATAGGTGTGAAAAACCTCAGCTTGAGACCCTGGAGAGCCGCTGCCAGTCTGAGAAGACAATACTGACTTTGATGGACCAAGGGTCTGATTCAGTATAAGGCAGCTTCATATGTTCATATATGTTCATATGTTCAGTTTCTTGGGGGCCTGATTTGGCCCCCAGATCACACGTTTGACACCCCTGCTCTAGGCTGATCCTGCACTGAGCAGGGGGTTGGACTAGGTGGCCTCCATGGCCCCGTCCAATTCTGGGATTCCATGATTCTGTATGGCTTTCAGCGCTCGCCTCCTCTTTCTGTCTCCTATTGCTTTCCTTCTACACCAGCCTTCGAAAAACCGAAGAAAAACCTCCTTTCTTTGCATTCTGATCTCTTAATCCCTGTTATTTTCTTTCTCTTCTTTCCGTTGTTTGTATGATTGAGGTGGCAAGTCTTCGTCTCGGGGTCGTGGCCTTTTAAAACTTTTGTGTAGCAGATCTGATTTTGCATTTATGCCAGGCTTGTAAATAGGTGCTTGCTCAGCTGCCTGTGGAGCATAAAGTCCTGTTTCCGGAAAACCAGGCAGGGAAGCTTTTGTTAACTAGAAGGTAATTGTTCCTTTTTCCTTTGCTTCCTTGGAGATCATTCTTATGCCACAAATGACACTGGTATGTTTGTATAGACAGGCCAGAAACGTGTGTGTGTGAAAGATAGAGATAGAATGTTGGGACCGTAACGTCTATGAATATATTTTCAGGGCTGCTTTTGGCATTTAATAAATTACTATTATTACTAAAATGTGATACTTCTATTAGCAAGCTGGTAAAAAAAATGTCATTCTATTTACACAGCTGTTTAACTGCCTCTTGGGTCATGAGTTCAGCTGGCTTTGAAATTAGGTCCCTGCGCTGAAATAAAAAAGGCCCAGTCAATGATTAAATGCATAATTAGACGTTTCATGTGCAATCCTGTCACTTTGGTGACTTTCAGCCTCTGTTATTTTCCCTAAGTGATATATATTAGTGTTGAACTGCTAAAGCCTATAATCCTACTGTAAGGAAATTGATCTTCGGCTTTTATCTTCAGCACCAGTGTGGAGATAACACGATGTCAAGTCCCAGTAGGCAGACAGGAGAGCTGCTTCAGGGATCTCGGTGTGGCAGGGCTGGAGGTGGGAGTTACCTCCCTCTGTGCCTCCTGCCCCCCCCCCCAAACTTCACGTTTCATCGTAATTTGGGAGTTTGGTGTAGTGGTTAAGAGTGGAGGACTTTAATCCGGAGAACTGGATTTGATGCCTCACTCTTCCACTTGCTGGAATGGCCTTGGGTCAGCCATAGCTTTTGCAGAGCTGTGCTTGAAAGGGCAGCTTCTGGGAGAGTCCTCTCAACCCCACCTACCTCACAGGGGATCTGTTGTGGGGGAAGAAGATAAAGGAAGATAAAGGAAAAGCCGCTCTGAGACTCTGATTCAGAGAGAAGGGCAGGGTATAAATATATGGTCTTCTTCGTCTTTATATGGTGAAGATCCTTGTGCAGTAGTGGAAGCTGCTGCCGCAGCAAGGCTTCAAAAGAGCTGCCCAGCCAATCAAATCTCCAATAGCCAATCAGAAGACTTGCTGGGCAAAAGCCCCATGGTCCCACCCTCTTACTAAAAAAAACCTTGGCAAGTGCCAGGAACAGTGTCTGTGGGTGCCATGTCGGGGACCTGCGTTCAAGAGCACCCCCAATTGAAGCCAACACTTCACACCAATGGCCCCAAATCCAGGCTGCCTCTGTGGCTGAAATACAAGATGGCAGATTCTGTTTAAGGTACATCTCCATAGGCCCTGGAATCTATTTAGCACAAAAGCATTTTTTTTGCAGCAAAGACGTTTCACGGCAAGCACAGCGAGAGCTTCAGCAAATGAGGTTAACCTTCTGTGGGAAAATCATTTCAGCGTCTCACAAACAAAAACAAGCCCAAAAGGAAGGGAGGGGGCTCAGGGAAGAAATGTTGGCTGCCTTTGTACTGAAGAGATGCTCACTTGTGTGCAGCTACAGCTCTTGTCAAATTCAGTTCCAATGATTTGTGCCAAAAGATCAGCAGGTGGTGTAGATACCCTACCTGTTTCTTGGGAAACAGAAATTATTTTCCAAAGACCAGCCGTGTTGCTTGTCAGGTCTTGTTAGGGAAGGTCGGGACACCATTAGCGTACTGGCCTTGCTAGAGAAATGGAACATTTGCAGTGTCGCTGTGCTGTTTTTTGGGTAGCGACATCCTCCAGTATTGATTGGTACAGCTAAGACTTTAGAGAGTTCTTTCTTCTTCACCAGCAGGTCAAGAGATATCATCGAGTGGGTTCCTCCCCCACCCCCACCCCCGCCTGGGGCATCAAGTAAGTCTGCCAGTTCCTGCTCAAGCATGTACTATCAAGAACAGGGGTGTCGAACTCATTTGTTATGAGGGCCGGATCTGACATAAATGAGACCTTGTTGGGCCGGGCCATGTCGAGCCAGGCCATGTGTGTATCTTATTTAATATTAGGTAGCAGAGATATAAACTTTATAAAGAACACAAACACAAATATTTAAAAAAAAACCCACCTTAAAACATGATTAAAATGTTAGCACTCATTGGTCTTAAAGGTGCTTTCTTTGTATTTCTCCATGGGATCTGGGGAACTGGGCAAAGGAAGCTCTGGCTCTTTCCTTTCTTCCTCAGGGAGAGTGGCTTGGCTCAGTAGCTCTGCTGTGCAACTGAGAGAGCCTGGAAAAACAAGCTCTGCCTTCCTCCCCAAGGGTGGAGCCTCAGCCAATGGAGAAAATAGAGGTTCTGCTCTGTAGCTCCTGCGCGATTGAGCAAACCTTGCAAAGCAAGCTGTTATGCAGAAGGAAGCAAGAGACAGGGGGAAAGAAGCAGATGACAGCCAGTTGCTTGGGGGCCTGATAGGAGCCCTCCAGGGGCCTGATTTGGCCCCCGAACCGCATGTTTGACACCCCTGATCAAGAGCATCTCACTTCTCTTAAGTGGTGAGAGGTTTAAAGACTGTGCTATCGGACAAGGGTCTCCAAAATGGTGCCCTTAGATGCCCACCAAGACTTTTCCTGGCTCCCATTAAGTGCTTTTAGAAAGTGGGTGGGGCTTGTGCCCAGCATGGGCTCTGACTGGCCCTTAAGCTTGACTCACTTTGCAGAGTTTTTAAAAGTTGTTTCTGCAACAGCTGCCACCACAGGATACGGATCTTCATGGCAATCCTGCATGGAAGGCTGGAAATACCTTTACACAAAAATTTCATTTAAAAAGCTATCCTGTTAAACAAGGTTTCTGACTGAAATGCTGAAGAGCAGCTAGTAGTGTTCTACATCACCTCAATCCCTGATACGTTGTGGTTAGCTCCGCCTCCCCCTGAGGCAGCCATTTTGTAGTTGCGCTCTTCACGCAGTGTCAGAATTCCAAAGCTGCCCACAGACTCGAAAAGGTTGGGGACCTCTGCTATAGGACAGATCTCCCTTGGGAGGGCAGGGGACACTAGTAACGCATGGTGTCTCCTGACAACACAAAGCCTGCACAGTTGGATATTTTATTTTTTACTTACATAAATAAGTAGATGGTCAGTATTTTCAAAAATCGCCCTGAACTGAACAGGAAACCAGGGTTCTGCTTTAAGACTACTGAAAGGTATGCCCTCTTACTTCCACCAAGGGGTGCCAACTCTGACCAGGGAAATCCATGGAAGTTTGTTGGCAGAGCCTGAGGAGGGTGGAGGTGGGGAAGGGGAAGGACCTCAGTGGAGTCTAAGACCCTAGAGAGTCCTGCCTTCCAGCTGTGAACCTCCTGCTTGTGTCTATGCATTTGCATAACTCAAAACAGAAGATCAAGAATATGGCGTGTATACATCCAAACTGCAAACTTCAGTTTGAGAGAGCTAATTTGGTGTAGTGATTAAGAGCTGCAAACTAATCTGGTTTGATCCCCCATTCCTCCACACACAGCCAGCTGGGTGACCCTGAGTCAGTCACAGATTCTCTCAGAGCTGTTCGCTAAGGAGCAGTTCCCGCAGAGCTCTCTCTGCCCCACCTCCGTCACAGGGAGTCTGTTGTGGGGAGGAGAAGGGGAAGGAGATTGTAATCTGCTCTGAGACTCGGAGGGAAGGATCGGGTATAAATCCAATCCCCTCATTCTCCTCTTCTTCTTTAATCTTTTCTTGCAGAGACTCAGTGCAGATTATAAAATATATAAAAAGAGCAATTCGTCAGACATCATAAGACCTGTAATAAACTATGCAATAGGGCTAGGACTACTGAAGATAAAACGATGCAAACGAAAAACTGGGTAATGGTATACCGTGATGCAGAAAGTAGTAGATGAGAAAAGGTGACAATACAGTAAAAGCAAGGTGATATGTACAGTAAGAATTCCAATGGATCACAATCCTATTCCCTTATCAAAGCATCACACAGTATTTACATAGCTATGTAGTAATGTTGATTTATTAGACGGCTTTGTAAGTAGTCTTCAGCTAATAAACTTGACATTCACTGCCACAGGAGGTGGTGGCGGCCACAAGCATAGCCACTTTCAAGAGGGGTTTAGATAAAAATATGGAGCACAGGTCCATCAGTGGCTATTAGCCACAGTGTGTTTGTATATATAAAATATTTTGCCACTGTGTGACACAGAGTGTTGGACTGGATGGGCCATTGGCCTTATCCAACATGGCTTCTCTTATGTTCTTCTGTGACACAGAGTGTTGGACTGGATGGGCCATTGGCCTTATCCAACATGGCTTCTCTTATGTTCTTATGTATTCTATAGCTTGACATTTTCACCAAGCTCCTTTCTTGCTGCTGAAAGAGGTAGAAACTTTTCTTTTACCTTCCAGTGAAAGTTGACGTTTTTATAGTGCGGAATTCTGTACTTCTGTAGCTCTACAAAATTGCATCCTTCGTACTGACTAGATTCTGCCCCCACCCCGGGTGAGAGTTGTGGATGCCTGTTGGAGTCTGGTCAGCCGAACTGGAACAGCGAAGATACAGAGGAAGGGTTTCATGAGGGGCTTTTATATATCAGAACATATATTTATATATCAAAATATACTAGGAAGAGTAGCAAGGGGAGAGTAAAACCAGCACTGAAACAACATTATTTTAATCCAAGCGGGCAGCCGTGTTGGTCTGAAGCAATAGAACAAAGCAGGAGTCCAGTAGCACCTTTAAGACCAACAAAGTTTTATTCAGAATGGAAGCTTTTGTGTGCACGCCCACTTCTTCAGACAAGGAATGAGGTACAGTGAGCAGAGCTGCATATAGCTGATGGGCAGTGGTTTAGAATGCAAAATGGTAAAGTTAAAATCCAACGACAGAATAGCAAAAGTAACAAATTAAGCAAACCTTTGATCAGGGTAGTCATTCGCGTGGGAAACCAATAAAACAGTAACATGTCAGAATGTGAGAATGTCTGTTAATTATTCTACTGCTAGTAAGCCTGGGCCAAAATGAGGGCAAAATGAGAGAACCAGTTTGGTGTAGTGGTTAAGTGTGCAGACTCTTATCTGGGAGAACCGGGTTTGATTCCCCACTCGTCCACCTGCAGCTACTGGAATGGCCTTGGGTCAGCCATAGCTCTGGCAGAGGTTGTCCTTGAAAGGGCAGCTGCTCGGAGAGCCCTCTCAGCCCCACCCACCTCACAGGGTATCTGTTGTGGGGGGAGGAGATTGTAAGCTGCTCTGAGTCTCTGATTCAGAGAGAAGGGCGGGGTATAAATCTGCAATTCTTCTTCTTTCTCAGAAGTTTTTCGTATCCAACTAATTTACCTTTTAACATGTAACTCCTGTATATGCAGCTCTGCTCCCTGTACCTCATTCCTCACCTGAAGAAGTGTGCATGCACACAAAAGCTTACGTTCTGAATAAAACTTTCT
Organism: Heteronotia binoei; assembly: GCF_032191835.1. NCBI lineage: Eukaryota > Metazoa > Chordata > Lepidosauria > Squamata > Gekkonidae > Heteronotia > Heteronotia binoei. Next base: position 97,645,583 of record NC_083232.1, on the reverse strand, counting down.
TGGTCTTAAAGGTGCCACTGGAATCTTACCTTGTTCTATTATTTTAATCTATTATTTAAACCTGTACAGCCAATCTGATCTCCAGGGGCCATTCTAGAGCCTTGCTGGGCAAGACCCCCACCTGACCCCAATCACTTCCTAAAAACACCCGGGTGCCAGGAACAGTGTTAGTGGGCAGCATGGTACCCGTGATGTGCCCCACATTGGGGATCCCTGTATTAACATAAGATGGTTCAACCAGGAAGTCTGATTTCTTCTCCCGGATGCCTTCCCTGTTCAGGCTGCTGGAAAACGGGAATCTCCCCACCTGCTCCAAACATTATCTGCTATGTCTTTGGGCAGACGAATGGCTGGCAATCAGCTGTTTGTCATCTTCATTCTTTTCCACTGGCGGAGGGGAAGTGCTGCCGTCTCGCACACAGGAAACAAGAAACAGCATAATGATTTCCAGGGAAATGGCTGCATTCAGCGAGCAGCTACCAGAATCTCAGCGGAACTGCCTTTAGGGAGCTGTGGAAGCTGGCAGAATGCTCATGGGCCAGTCACCCCCTCTCAGCCTGACCTACCTCACAGGGCCATTGTGCGGACAAAACGGAGGAGAGGAGAAGATAGGTCAGCCACTTTGGTGGGCCCCATTGGGGAGAAAGGAGGGGTATAGATAAAGTAAATAAATAAATAGGAGACTGTATTTCTGCCCATCTTACTCATGGCAGCAAGATAGCACTCACCAATTATTAAGTGTGGTTGCCATGTCCAGGTTGAGAAATGCCTGGGGGTGGAGCCTGGGATGGACGGGGTTGAGGGGAGGAGAGGGAATGGACCTCAGCAGGTTATAAGGCCATGGACTCCACCCTCTGAAGCAGTGATTGTCTCTGGGGAGCTGATCTCTGTCACCTGGGGATCAGCTGTGATTCCAAGAGATCTTCAGACCCCACCTGGACGTATGGTGAAGAGAGAGAGGTCACTAATAGGATTAATGTAGCGCAACCGAAGTTATAGTAACCGAAGTTATAGTAACCGAAGTTATAGTAACCGAAGTTATAGTAACCGAATAACTAGGAATATATTGAAACAATACAAAATCATACCATTAATACACAAATAGTCAATTAATACAATTAATGCACAGATATTCTGAGCTTGTTGTCCTTTGGTTGAGATATATTGTTATTATGGAGCACCCCTTGCTGGAAGAAGATTCGAAGCAGGCGTAATCAAGTCGATTTCCTTTCGATCGGGACTCTGTTGATGGATTTGTGAACTTTTGGGAATTGACCTTTAGACTCCAATTGACTATTTATGTATCAGTTGTATGATTTTTGTATTGTGTCAATATATTCCTAGTTATTCAGTTACTATAACTTCGGTTGTGCTGCATTATCCCACCGGGACGTAGGCAGCTCTGAGTGCCAGGCTGGCACATTGAGTCAGGGGGAAGTGAGATTCAGTCCCTCCACTTCACTCTCAACCTTCATCGCCCCCCCCAGCCGCTCCCGGCTGTGCTAGAGAATCAGCTGTGGGTGCAGGTGTTGTTTCTTCATCAGAGCAGTGCACTGCTCTCGTGGCAGAAGTGTATGTGTGTATGAGTGGGTTGCAGTGAAGAAAATGACCCAGGGAAAAGAATTTGCAGGAAAACCTCCCTGGTGCTGTAGTTTCAAACCAGCGGGGGTGGGGTGGGTGGGGAGGAGGCAGCTGCCGTGGATCAGAGAGCAAAGAGTCTGGAGAGACCACCATGCATATGTAGCATCTTGTCTGGCAGACCCCTTGAGTCCTTCTCAGACATGGGCATTGGAGGGGGGGACAGGTTGCCTAGCAACAGTCCTCACTTCCTCCTTCCCCCCACCAGGTGATGCCTAATAAAGATTGGGACACACACACACCCTCATTAAATCCTGTTGATTTTCTTGGACGTATTTAACTCCCACATTTTTTGTGGTCCTCCTCTGATCTTGCAAATACAAGAAAGCCGGGATTCCTGGGCCATGTTAAGTAACAAGAACTTGGTGGGGGGAGACTGCAGCTGGCATTAGCAAAATTAGCTTAACAAGCCAGATGTAATGTTTCATTTTTTCGGAGGGAGGGGGAAAAAAGGTGCACAAGATGCATTCACCTTTTTTCTCCAGTGCAACATAGTACATAAAGTTGGTTTGCCTTAATGATTCCAAAATGCTTACTCCAGAGAGCTGCTGTTTGTCTGGCTAACTGGACCTTTCCCAGCAGGGAATCGGAGAGGCGGGCAGAGGCCAGAAGGGAAGAGACCTGGCAAACCCAAGCCCAGAAACAGGGCCTGATCAGATACGGCAGAGAATAACGAACAAAGTTTAAGTCTGAGGGCCTCTAAGACCAACAAAGTTTTATTCAAGGTATGAGTTTTTGTGTGCAGTTTGGTGTGGTGGTTAAGTGTTTGGGCTCTTCTGGAAGAACCGGGTTTGATTCCCCACTCCTCCACTTGCAGCTGCTGGAATGGCCTTGGGCAGCCATAGCTCTTGTAGGAGTTGTCCTTGAAAGGACAGCTGCTGTGAGAGCCCTCTCAGCCCCACCCACCTCACAAGGTGTTGTGCGGGGAGAAGATAAAGGAGATTGCAAGCTGCTCTGAGACTGATTCAAAGAGAAAGGCGGGGTATAAATCTGTAGTCGTCTCCTCCTCCTCCTCTTCTTTTCCTCCTCCTCCCCCTCTTCCTTCCCCTTCCCCTTCTCCTTCTTTCTTCTTTCTTTTCAGATACAGTGACATGGAAATTACCAGTCCATACATATGAACATTATTCTCATCAATCATCTAAAAGGGCCATATATTCTTTTTATTTTATTTTGTATTTGGAATAATAGATTAGAATAGTAAGATTGTAATGGAATGTAATGAATAGTACAGGGGTGGCCAACGGTAGCTCTCCAGATGTTTTTTGCCTACAACTCCCATCAGCCCCAGCCAGCATGGCCAATGGCTGGGACTGATGGGAGTTGTAGGCAAAAAAACATCTGGAGAGCTACTGTTGGCCACCCCCGGAATAGTAGAATGTAATATAATTTGGAACGGTAGATTGGAATACATTTGTCTGGTCTGGGCACAGGGGAGATAACTCTGCATAGTCAATTGCCCCACTTCCAAGAAGACAATGCTGTAAGGTCCCCTTCCGTGCTTGAGAGGAGATGGATGGAGCATAATGGCAGGGTCTCTTGGCTTTTCACAATTTAGAAGCATGCATTTACACATCAACCTCCAATTTTAACATATTTTTTTTTCTTCACTGTGTCCCCCCCCCCCCCCCCCCCAGAATTAAACCCAAACAAGGTAAACATGTAAACTAAGGCTGTTGTTCCTGTTTTGTCCTTGAATCTTAAGGACCAAATCTTAAACATCATTTTGCTGATGTACTGCTCGCCCTATATGTATGGACTGGTCATTGTTCATTTCAATGTATTTATTTATTTAATAGGCTTATATTCCACCTTTCCCCATAAACGGGCTCTGAATTAGTGTGGCTGCACACAAAAACTCACACCCAGAATAAAACTGTGATGGCCTTAAAAGTGGACTCGAACTTCATTCTTCCGCTTAAGACTAACATAGCGACCCCCATTGATCTCTCAGCAGAGAATAAAGATTGTGCTGAAGACTGGCAAATCCCTGAACGACGTGAAAGGGCTGTCATGTCGAGGAGGGCGCAGCACTGTTTCAGTTGGTAGCTGAGGACAGTGGTGGTGAAAGTGCCGTCAATGCCGGCTTATGTGCTCAGATGGTCTGATAGTTTAAAGAGTGGCAAAACTCCCACCGGAAGTAACATAAAAGCAGAACCAGCAAATAGCGCCAGAAGATGGAACAGGTGGGTGGAGCAGGGAAGTATTTTAATTTGGTATCTACCACCTCAACCACAAAGGCCCAGCGGAAGCCTCCATTTTACAGACCCTGCGGAAGTGTAACAAATCCAGCAGGGCCCTGATTTCACCTGGAAGAGTGTTCCAGCAGGCTGGAGCCAGAATTGAAAAGACTCTGGCTTTGACTGAGGCTAAGCAGATATCTCTTGGACCGGAGATCACCAGTAGATGTTGATCTAAAGAATACAAAACTCTTTAGGGGGTATAGTGGGATAGAAGAAGGAGGAGGAAGAGGAAGGAGGAGAAGGAGAGAAAGAAGAAGAAGAAATTGGATTTATACCCCGCCCTCCACTCCGAATTTCAGAGTCTCAGAGCGGCTCACAATCTCCTTTACCTTCCCCCCCCACCACAGACACCCTGTGAGGTGGGTGCGTCTGAGAGAGCTCTCCCAGAAGCTGCCCTTTCAAGGACAGCTCTGCAAGAGCTAGGCCTAACCCAAGGCCATTCCAGCAGCTGCAAGTGGAGGAGTGGGGAATCAAACCTGGTTCTCCCAGATAAGAGTCCGCACGCTTAACCACTACACCAAACTGGCTCTCCTGCAGATGTGCTGGTCCCAGACTGCAAAGGGCATAAAGGTTGATACCATAACCTTGAACTTCATCCTATATACTCAACTGGAAGCCAATGCAGCTGGCAAAGCACTTGTCTGTATATGTGCTCATACATATGTCCCCATGAGGACATGCAGCTGAAGTTTACGGCAGCCCTGTAGGGTTTTCAAGGCAAGATACATTCAGAGGTGTTTTGCCGTTGCCTGCCTCTGGATAGCAACCCTAGGCTTCCTCGGTGGTCCCATCCAAATACTAATCAGGGCCAACCCAGCTTAGCTTTTCCTGTCAGTTCCTTTGTATAATGATAATTGACCTGAAGAAGACTGGAATTGAAACACATTAATACTTGAGATCAGGGCTTTTTTGGTAGAAAAAGCCCAGCAGGAGTTCATTTGTATATTAGGCCACACCCCCTGATGCCACCCCTGTTTCACATAGGGCTTTTTGTAGGAAAAAGCCGAGCAGGAATTTATTTGCATATTAAGCAACACCCCCGACACCAAGCCAGCCGGAACTGCTTTCCTGTGTTCCTGCTCAGAAGAAGCCCTGCTTGGGATGTATGTTGTCGCTCCTTATCTTCATTAGAAACTGGACAGCCATTTGCTGCAATCAACAAACGGGTGACATTGTAGTCTTGGACTTTATATTTCTGCAACGGAAGGGGAGAGTCTTGGAGAAGATTCTTGTATTTGATGCTAACTGTTGGACTTCTAATAGCAATGGACATTTAGAGAAATAGGCATAGAAAAATTTTGACTCTATATTGTTTAATTATAAATTGCAATACAGCATAATTGCTACCCAGTGTTGATTTTGTGGTTTGCATTCTGTACACTGTGGTTTCCTGTGCTTTGTGACATTGCTTTTGAGATATGACAAGATCAGGTCTAGCATGGACCATCAGATAGATCAAGGATTTCAGGTTTTCATGGCTGGTAACATCATTAGGGATTGTAGACTCTTTCGGGCTCAAGTGCTGTGTTCTACTGGAGAAAGTTTTCCTTCCAGACGTTTCGTTCTCAGCTGCGGAGAACATCCTCAGTGGCGTTGCAGCTGGAGCAGGCGCTCTGATCTTCTTTGCTGCTGTGCATTGAGTGGGGCCAGGGCTGCTGGAGAGCTGCTATTTCTAGGCTGGAGGCGGTGTGATGAAAGGGCAACTGGTTTGTGGATGTGCCCATTGTTTGGTGGGGCTTTCCTTATCACTACCCTTCCAGGAAGCCCCACCAAACAATGGGCACATCCACAAACCAATTGCCCTTTCACCACACCCCCTCCAGCCTAGAAATAGCAGCTCTCCAGCAGTCCTGGCTCCATTCAATGCACAGCAGCCAAGAAGGTCAGAGCGCCTGCTCCGGCTGCAACGCCACTGAGGATGTTCTCCGCAGCCGAGAACGAAACGTCTGGAAGAAAAACTTTCTCCAGTAGAACATGGCACTTGAGCCTGAAAGATTCTACAAACCCTAATGACATCAGATAGATTTTTATAAATGGGAATAAATGGTATGAATAATACACCAGGAAACTCTGCTGAGCTCTCAGATTTGGAAGAACTGAGTTTGAGTCTCACCAGACTCATCTTGCCCGGTTGTTGTACATATTGTAACAAAATTAATGCATGTGAAAGTGTTTTGTTTGCTAGCCCCATACCCATGTAAAGCTTTAAGATTTTTCAGTTTTATCTGATGAGTTTCATGAGCGTAAAACAACTCCGCAGTATTAGATGTCCCTTTTGTCTCTCAAGGAAGCCCATCACAGATGTTTAATTGGTGTGATGGTTTTGATCTTCAATCTCCAGACTGACATTTAGCTTCCGAAATGGAATTAGGAAATGCATTCTGTACATCCATCAGCCATAACAGGAGTGCCTCGTTAAAAGGCTCATTAGATAATCAATAGAAAGAGAGAAATTACGCAGTACTATAGATGTAATGTCTAGACAAATTATGCCCTCTGGTTATACGGATTTTTTTCCCCCCAAGCCCCCCACCCCACCCCTTGTTTTGGCATACTGACAGACTGAACGTCACTCTTGAGTGTATAGTTGAATTGAAGGGTTGACACTGTAAAATGATGTCCTTTGAGAAACTGTAAAATGATATGGCTGCTTGTTACTGCTTCCGCATGTTAAACAAAATTGAAGGTATCAAAGATAAAGCTTTATGCTTTTGCTGTATTTGAAAAGAATTGTTGTAGGACGTCAGTCTATGCCAGGAGTGGCCAAACTGTGGCTTGGGACTCGCACGTGGCTCTTTCATACATATTGTGCGGCTCTCAAAAACCTCGCCACCCCATCAGCCAGCTTGGAGAAGGCATTTTTCTGTTTAAATCACTTCTCCAAGACAAACCAGCTGGTAGCTGCATTTAAAATTGCTGCCTTTCTACCTCTCCCTCCCCCATCTTCCTCCCTCCCTCCCTCCCTTAAACATCTGACATTTATTCTATATGGCTCTTACATTAAGCAAGTTAGTCTATACACAGTTTGCTGGGGGGAAAGTGTAGATGACTGGGGAAGGTAATGGCAAACCACCCCGTAAAAAGTCTGCTGTGAAAACGTTGTGATGCGACGTCACCCCAGAGTTGGAAACAACTGGTGCTTGCACCTTTATCTTAAAAAAAATCCTATGCTTAGGAATAAAATAGGGCTTCTCAAACCACTTTCCCAAGGAACAGCTGTTTTGTTCCTCCAGGCTACATTCTCAACTACATTTTTTTTCTAAAACCAGCTTTTTATGGCTGTTATAACTTTTGAATCAGTCTTTTAGTTGGCATGGTGGCCCATGTGCAAGAACCCAGGTGAATTGAAGTTTGGTGACGCAGCTCCTGCAATATGATTCCTACGGTTCCCTGGGACTGACTGAAGCTTGCTATTTGAACATGGCCTAATGGTACTGGCAGAACAGGGCACCACTGGAAGCCCATGCTTTTGATATCTGTCGACGTACAATTGCAATTATATCTCGTATCTTAGTTGCACCTGGCCAAAGTATTCACATTATGTATTGGTATTCCTGGCCAATGCGTTGGCATTTTGTATTGAACACCCCCCCCCCCTTATGTTTTCGTATTTTGTGCAAAAATTGATAAATACGAGCAATAGCATCTTGATGCTGAAAACAAATCTTAGCTGATTTTTGAGCTTCCCAGTTTGGTGTGCGGACAGCCAGTTTGATGTGCGGAGAGCCAGTTTGGTGTAGTGGTTAAGTGTGCGGACTCTTATCTGGGAGAACCGGGTTTGATTCCCCACTCCTCCACTTGCACCTGCTGGCATGGCCTTGGGACAGCCAGAGCTCTGGCAGAGGTTGTCCTTGAAAGGGCAGCTGCTGTGAGAGCCCCCTCCAGCCCCACCCACCTCACAGGTGTCTGTTGTGGGGGAGGAAGGTAAAGGAAATTGTGACCGCTCTGAGACTCTCCGGAGTGGAGGGCGGGATATAAATCCAATATCTTCATCTACCTCACAGGGTGTCTGTTGTGGGGGAGGAAGGGAAAGGAGATTGTGAGCCGCTCTGAGACTCTTCGGAGTGGAGGGCGGGATATAAATCCAATATCTTCATCTACCCCACAGGGTGTCTGTTGTGGGGGAGGAAGGGAAAGGAGACTGTGAGCCGCTCTGAGACTCTTCGGAGTGGAGGGCGGGATATAAATCCAATATCTTCATCTACCTCACAGGGTGTCTGTTGTGGGGGAGGAAGGGAAAGGAGACTGTGAGCCGCTCTGAGACTCTTCGGAGTGGAGGGCGGGATATAAATCCAATATCTTCATCTACCCCACAGGGTGTCTGTTGTGGGGGAGGAAGGGAAAGGAGATTGTGAGCCGCTCTGAGACTCTTTGGAGTGGAGGGCGGGATATAAATCCAATAACTTCATCTACCTCACAGGGTGTCTGTTGTGGGGGAGGAAGGGAAAGGAGATTGTGAGCCACTCTGAGACTCTTCGGAGTGGAGGGCGGGATATAAATCCAATATCTTCATCTACCTCACAGGGTGTCTGTTGTGGGGGAGGAAGGGAAAGGAGATTGTGAGCCGCTCTGAGACTCTTCGGAGGGGAGGGCGGGATAGAAATCCAGTATCTTCATCTACCTCACAGGGTGTCTGTTGTGGGGGAGGAAGGGAAAGGAGATTGTGAGCCGCTCTGAGACTCTTCGGAGTGGAGGGCGGGATAGAAATCCAATATCTTCATCTACCCCACAGGGTGTCTGTTGTGGGGGAGGAAGGGAAAGGAGCTTGTGAGCCGCTCTGAGACTCTTCGGAGTGGAGGGCGGGATATAAATCCAATATCTTCTTCTTCTTTGTTCAGATGTGGATATGTAGTGGTGACAGACAAATTGCCCTGGCCTGGATGTCCCAGACTAGCCCTGTCTCTTCTGATCTCAGAAGCTAAGCAGGGCTGGTCCTGATTTGTAGTAGGGTGGGAGGCCACTAAGGAAACCCAGGGTTGCTACACAGAGGCAGGCAGTGGCCAACCACCTCCAGACCTCTCTTGCCTTGAAACCACGATGAGGGATCGCTGTGAGTTGGTGTGACTGGTAGACAGCACTTTTCACCACCACCAGTAATTGCATGTTCTGCCTTATAGAGCCCTCGAAAAGGATTTCTCTCTCTCTCTCTGAAGGGAAAAAAAAAAGTTTTATCTGGGGAACAAAATCCAAGCCATTACAGGAGGTGGTGGGCTTTCCTTCCTTGGAGGTTTTTAAATAGAAGCTGGATGGCCATCTGTCAGCAATGAAGATCCTGTGAATTTAGAGGGAGGTGTTTGTGAGTTTCCTGCATTGTGCAGGGGGTTGGACTAGATGACCCTAGAGGTCCCTTCTAGCTCTATGATTCTATGACGAGGCAGATGAGGTTTAATGTGGCCAAGTGCAAAGTAATGCACATTGGGGCCAAGAATCCCAGCTACAAATACAAGTTGATGGGGTGTGAACTGGCAGAGACTGACCAAGAGAGAGATCTTGGGGTCGTGGTAGATAACTCACTGAAAATGTCAAGACGGTGTGCAATTGCAATAAAAAAGGCCAACGCCATGCTGGGTATTATTAGGAAGGGAACTGAAAACAAATCAGCCAGTATCATAATGCCCCTGTATAAATCGATGGTGCGGTCTCATTTGGAATACTGTGTGCAATTCTGGTCACCGCACCTCGAAAAGGATATTATAGCATTAGAAAAAGTCCAGAAAAGGGCAACTAGTATGATTAAAGCGTTGGAACACTTTCCCTATGAAGAAAGGTTAAAACGCTTGGGGCTCTTTAGCTTGGGGCTCTCTTGGGGAGAGCCAGTTTGGTGTAGTGGTTAAGTGTGTGGACTCTTATTTGGGAGAACCGGGTTTGATTCCCCACTCCTCCACTTGCACCTGCTGGAATGGCCTTGGGTCAGCCATAGCTCTGGCAGAAGTTGTCCTTGAAAGGGCAGCTGCTGGGAGAGCCCTCTCCAGCCCCACCCACCTCCCAGGGTGTTTGTTGTGGGGGAGGAAGGTAAAGGAGATTATGAGCCTCTCTGAGACTCTTCGGAGTGGAGGGCGGGATATAAATCCAATATCTTCTTCTTCTTCTTCCAGCTTGGAGAAACGTCGACTGTGGGGTGACATGATAGAGGTTTACAAGATTATGCATGGGATGGAGAAAGTAGAGAAAGAAGTACTTTTCTCCCTTTCTCACAATACAAGAACTCGTGGGCATTCGATGAAATTGCTGAGCAGTCAGGTAAAAACAGATAAAAGGAAGTACTTCTTCACCCAAAGGGTGATTAACATGTGGAACTCACTGCCACGGGAGGTGGCGGCGGCTACAAGCATAGCCAGCTTCAAGAGGGGGTTAGATAAAAATATGGAGCAGAGGTCCATCAGTGGCTATTAGCCACAGTGTGTGTGTGTGTGTGTGTGTGTGTGTGTGTGTAATTTTTTTGGCCACTGTGTGACACAGAGTGTTGGACTGGATGGACTAACCCTAACCCTTTGGCCTGATCCAACATGGCTTCTCTTATGTTCTTATGATTCCAGGACATGAAAATATCAGTGACAGGCCAGTCAATTCTCCAGCTGTCCCTAATTTCTGACTGCAGGTGTGCTCATTTGAATGTAGGCGTCATGTTTGTGCTCTGGTGCTTATGCTCCCCTTCTGTGACAGTCGGGGTCATCTTGTGTAAGGCTGTAAGTTGAAGAATGCTGTAGGAGCAGCACGGCAGCACAAGGAACTGCGTAGTGTTACTGAAGCTAACCGGTGACATTCATTTTGAGGTTGGCAGCCATTTTGTGGCTGAATCCACCATGCCATGACAGAATTGCAAATGTGCCTGCAGGCTCTCTGGGGGCCCCTGCACTAGAAGGCCTCAGGTCTCCACCTTCAGGGCCTACTCAAGGTCAGAACCACCACCAGGTGGGGTTCCATTGAGAATTTTGGCCATCTGTTGCCTATCAGGAAGCCTGCCATAACAATGGCCTCCTCCCCACCTGAGGCAGATGTTTCGTAGCAGCTCTCACTCAGATGCTCTCCTAAAGTGAAGGGGCACGGGAAGCAAACAAGACAGAAAAGAAGAAGATAGTGGATTTATACACCACCCTTCACTCTGAATCTCAGATTCTTAGAGCGGCCTACCATCTCCTTTCCTTCCCCCATCCCAACAACAGACACCCTGTGAGGTAGGTGGGGTTGAAAGAGCTCTCCCAGAAGCTGCCCTTTCAAGAACAGCTCTGTGAGAGCTCTGGCTGACCCAAGGCCGTTCCAGCAGGTGCAAGTGGAGGAGTGGGGAATCAAACCCAGTTCTTCCACATGAGAGTCTGCTCAATCAATCAATCAATTAATCAATCAATTTTTATTTGTATCCCGCCCTCCCCGCCGAGGCAGGCTCAGGGCGGCTAATAACACAAGTCAATAATTTACATTGTACAATATTTAACAGTAGAATACAATTCAACAATTTAATTAAAACTCTATTAAAATTCTAAAAGCAATAAAATTAACTAATATGTTGGTGCTATTATACAGATGGTAAGTTTGCTCAGCAGTCTTTCTCTTGGTCGGTGAAGGCCATTCGGAAAAGGATGGTCTTGCAGGCCCTGCGGAACTGTTCAAAGTCCCGCAGGGCCCGCATATCCTCCGGAAGCTGGTTCCATAGGCGTGGAGCCACAGCAGAGAAGGCCCGAGTGCAGGTACTCTGTAGCTTTACCTCTTTTGGCCCGGGAATAGTCAGCAGGTTCTTCCCTGCTGACCTCAGTGCTCTCTGGGGTTCATACGGGGAGAGACGGTCCCTAAGGTAGGCAGGTCCTCGGCCATATAGGGCTTTAAAGGTGATAACCAGCACTTTGTAACGAATCCGATATATAACTGGCAGCCAGTGCAGTTCACGCAGCCCCGGCTGTATGTGCTCCCATTTTGGGAGCCCCAACAACAGTCTGGCAGCTGCGTTCTGCACCAGCTGCAGCTTCCGGGTTCGGCACAGAGGCAGCCCCATGTAGAGGGCATTACAGTAATCCAATCTCGAGGTGACCATTGCATGGATCACTGTTGCCAGGTCCCGACGCTCTAGGAAAGGAGCCAGCTGCCTTGCCCGCCTCAGATGAAAAAAGGCTGACTTGGTGGTGGCTCACTTAACCACTACACCAAACCAGTTTTCTACACCACGCTGCCTCTCTAATTGAGCTTTTGCAGAACATACAGTCTGACATGTTCATGTTCACTCGGGAGTAAGCCCCACAGACAACCAAGGAAGCAGTGCAGTCTGTATTTATTTGCTTCAGTTTTCAGAGAAGGTAGAGAAGCTAAAACAAGCAAACCAAGTTTGACCAGAGCGTAGCTGACTGTGAATGATCTTTCAGGGGCTCTGATAGATCTCCTGGAACCCAGCCCATCCTGGTTAAAAAGCTCACTGCCAGACACCATTGTTTGTGATGGGCATCCGATGTGTGATGCCATGACATATGAGCATTTGTCGCTATGTGTCTTGGAATGGAATCCCATCAGGTAACTGCTGCCATGGCAACGTGAACAACAATCTAGGCACAAGTTGGCCCCATTAGCAGCAGAGGTGAGGTGACCAGTGGAGAAAATGGGTTGTTTTGCGGGCTCCCACTGAGGAAAGAAGGCATTTTAAATAAGCTGAGATGTCTCTGAGAGTCTTGCTTAGCCCTGGATTGTGGGGGGGATGTGTCTAGTGAGCTAAATATGTGTTTGTTGAACAGCAGCGAGAATTGGGCAAGGAAATGGCACTTGAAAATCATTTTATAGATTTTAGAAAACTTAATTTATACTGTTTTTCTTCCCAGTAGGGGGCCCATGGTGGCTTTCTTTTCTCTTCCACTTTTTCCTTCCAACAGCAGCCCTGTGAGGTAGGTGAGGCTGAGGGTGTGTGACTGGCCGAAGGTCACCCAGCCAGCTTCCATGGGAGATTCAAACTTGAACCTCTCAGATCCTCATCTTCTGCTCTCGCCACAACACCAGACTGGCTCTTCTACCTTTGATGGACTCCAGACCTCCTAGCTTCTCCTTCATTAACTGCAAAGCCAAGTGTGTGTTCTTTTGCTTAAGTATAAGTTTTAAAATGGACTTGTTGTACAATGGATAACCAACAATTCAAAATTTACTTCAGTAGCTTCAATGTGACCAATGGCAAGCTGTGTGTTCCATAATGCCTCTTCATGTGAAGAGAAGAGATTGGATTTATACCCCGCCCTTTACTACCCGAAGGAGTCTCAGAGTGGTTTACAATCCCCTTTCCCTTCCCCTCCCCACAACAGACACCCTGTGAGGGAGGTGGAGCTGAGAGAACTCTTGACAGAAACTGCTCTTTGAGAGAACAGCTCTGACAGTTATGATTGACCCAAGGGCACCTCAGCAGTTGCATGTAGAGGAGTGGGGAATCAAACCTGGTTCTCTCAGATAAGAGTCCACACACTCAAGCCAGTTTGATGTAGTGGTTAAGTGTGTGGACTCTTATCTGGGAGAACCGGGTTTGATTCCCCACTCCTCCACTTGCACTTGCTGGAATGGCCTTGGGTCAGCCATAGCTCTGGCAGGGGTTGTCCTTAAAAGGGCAGCTGCTGTAAGAACTCTCTCAGCCCCACCCACCTCACAGGGTGTCCGTTGTGGGGGCGGGGAAGGTAAAGGAAATTGTGAGCCACTCTGAATCTCTGCTTCGGGGAGAGGAGCGGGGTATCAAGCTGCAGTCTTCTTCTCAGCCACTACACCAAACTGTTTCTTACAAGGATATCATCAAGAGGTAGGGTTGGTATCTCCTGACTGGCCACCCCTGGGGGCTTTGGGAGCCAGGGATTGCAGCAATTAGCAGCACACAGCTGTGACGTTATGTCCAGATCTGTACCTGGGTGTCAAAGCATCACACAATGCTCTAGGAAGTTTCTATGGTTTGGTATAGTGGTTAAGAGCAGTGGACTGTAATCTGGAGAACCGGGTTTGATTCTCCACGCCTCCATGTGCAGCTGCTGGGTGACCTTGGGTCAGTCACGGTTCTCTCAGAGCTCTCTCAGCATCTCTCCCCGCTGCCTCACAGGGTGTCTGTTGTGGGAAGAGGAAGGGAAGGAGATTGTAAGCTGCTCTGAGCTTCTGAGTGAAGGGTGGGTTGTAAATCCAGTCTCCTCCTCTTCTTTTTCTTCTTCTTCTCCTCCTCCTCCCCCTCCCATCAAGAGATAAAGGACCATTTAAACAAGATATCCCAAATAGAGGGCCTATCCACTTTAAATCAGGACGGTTAGAGCATATGTCCGTGGATTTCTGCCCAAGCATGGTATGCATCTGCCTGGTTGCCTTGAAAGAGGTAAAGAGGCATATATATCAAACTGTGGTGTGTCCACCATGGATTCTAGTGGAGGCCAGTAAATAGTCTGATCGGACTATTTTTGCTTGAACTATGTCTGAGCCACTGAAGTGGGTTTCCCTTGGTTCAACTGAAAGTCCTGCAGAATGTGTGTTCCACTTTGAACACAATCAAGGGCGGCCCATCCTGGGTTTGAATTCATGTTTAGTGTAACCCTTTGGTCTGAATCCTTTATGCCAGTGGTCTGGAGCTCTGGACATGCTACAGTTCACTGCTGCTCATAACTGGGTGAGGATTGATTCAGTGTCATGAGTGTTAGACTGTTTCTGAGTGCATTACACCCTCTGTTTGTTGATGCCAAGCATTCCAATCCATGTATCTATCTCTGTGTGTAAAGTTCTGCTGAGTTGCACATACAAATAGTGCTTTGCCATTGCCAACTTCCTTGGTGATCTCCCTCTCAAGTGCTAGCCGGGGCTGACACTGCTTCGTTTCCAAGATCCAATGCTGGTGGTTTGCCCTTTGACTTCCTCTGCATAGCAACCCTGGACTTCCTTGGTGGTCGCCCATCCAAGTACTCTGCTTACCTTCTGAGCTCTAATGAGATCAAGCTAGCCTGGACCACCCAGGTCAAGTTCCAGGCACCTAGCTGCAATTAAAAAGAATGATTTACACTAACTAGTCTTTATTGACAGTTTGAATAAAGCCGTTTCCTCTTTAAAATTTCAGTGAGGCCCTTCTCCATCTCTGCAAGGAAGGACGCCGCAACAGCCAGCATGATGCTGATCCCTGAAGAATGATTGGTGGACTTTGGTCAGTAAGTATCTGGTGTTCTTTTTGCTTCTTTTCATGAATTAAATGATCCCTGGTGATGCCAGTTCTGGTTCGGGGCTATTTGGATGTATGCAGTAGTTATTTGGGAACTACTGGTTGACTAGACTGGGGCTTTCTTTGAGGAATCATGCAGTTGGAACATAATTGCACTTGTAAGAATGAACCACAAAGGTGTAAATTTGAGTCAAGAAAGGGGAAACCAGCTGCTGGTGTTCCTTTTTTGTGTCAATAGATAACTTTTCTAGAAGTGTTTGCTTACCGTGGGTTTCTGGGTATGGGCCTTGTTTTGTGCTAGGGGATGTAGACTTGGGTTGGTTGTGTAAGATTCTGCCAGATACTGACTCCAAGGGCGTTTTCGCACTGACCTTAATCGGCAGCGACGTCCCTCTTCACCACGCAGGATCTGCGTGGATTTCGCACCAATTGCTGCGGAACACCCGGAAGAGCTGCAAAGTCCCGCGGCTTTTGCGGCGCAAATGG
Source organism: Heteronotia binoei (assembly GCF_032191835.1). Taxonomy (NCBI): domain Eukaryota; kingdom Metazoa; phylum Chordata; class Lepidosauria; order Squamata; family Gekkonidae; genus Heteronotia; species Heteronotia binoei. The sequence goes on along the minus strand of NC_083232.1, from coordinate 97,630,085 downwards.
AAACTGGTTTTTGGCAGTTTCCATTTGCGCCGCAAAAGCCGCGGGACTTTGCGGCTCTTCCGGGTGCTCCGCAGCAATTGGTGCGAAATCCGCGCAGATCCTGCGCGGTGAAGAGGGACGTCGCTGCTGATTAAGGTCAGTGCGAAAACGCCCCAAGAATCCATGCACAGAAAAGTATGGTTAGGATGAACTGAGAGCTCAATATATAATATAATATATTGAGCTCAATCTACTCAATATAAGAGTAGACCTTCTGCTAGAAAGCCATTGCCAGGAATGACCTGATAGGCAAAGTGATTACAATTGCAGATATCAAAAAATGCGGCAAAATCCATCCCCACCCCCAGTCCATTGGTTCTCACAAAAGCTGGTACAGGAAGGCTTGAGGCGTCTTCTTTGGTCTCCCAACCTTCAAGGTCAGATGGGCCCGTTACCATAACTACCAGATATGCTAGCTTGCTGTATGATACTTATAACAAGAGGTCTCTGTCCACCATCCCCCCTCCTGCACTCACTTAACACATCAGCAAGGTTGCATGCAAGCGCTCAAAAAGCAAAACTTAACCAAATACATATGAAAATGAAAAAAATAGCAGGCTCAATCTGACAGACTGCTCGTCATAAAGCATTTTAAGAAGAGACTGACTGACTTGTATGGCCCAGTCTAGCCCAGTCTCGCAAGATCTCAGAGGCTAAGCAGAGGCAGCCCCGGTTAGTGCTTGGGTGGGAGACCACCAGGGAAGTCCAGGGTCTGTACACAGAGGGCAGGCAATGGCAAAACACCTCTGCATGTCTCTTGCCTTGAAGTCATCTGCAACTCAACAGCACTTTCCACCGCACATTGATAGCCACTTGAAAGGCACCATCCTGCCTTCCAATTTAGTCCTAATTCTGTGCTCAGCAGCATGAGCCAACTTGCATCCCTGCAGTGAGTATAAAGAGAGTACAAATAAAGTAATCATTGTGAGAATCATAGAATCATAGAGTTGGAAGGAACCTCCAGGGTCATATGACCATATGAACATATGAAGCTGCCTTCTACTGAATCAGACCCTTGGTCCATCAAAGTCAGTATTGTCTTCTCAGACTGGCAGCGGCTCTCCAGGGTCTCAAGCTGAGGATTTTCACACCTATTTGCCTGGACCCTTTTTTGGAGATGCCAGGGATTGAACCTGGGACCTTCTGCTTCCCAAGCAGATGCTCTACCACTGAGCCATCATCCCTCATCTAGTCCAACCCCCTGCACAATGCAGGAAATTCACAGATACTTCCCTCTAAATTCACAGAATCCACATTGCTGTCAGATGGCCGTCTAGCCTCTGTTTAAAAACCTCCAAGGAAGGAGAGAAAGGCATGACTTAAGAGATGAGTGTTCTGAGAAAGGTGATCAGGGATGGGAATTAATTTTGAGAAGATGAGGGTACAGTTTCTGGGGATGATTCTTGGAGGAAAATGCATCTGTCAAAAGATAACGTATTTGCAGTACACTTGGGGGCAGAGTGGTTATTTATTTAGAAAACCTGTCTTCAGAGGTCAGCTCAGAACAGCTCACAGAAGTTAATAACAAATACAATCTAAATAAAATCGTAAAAAATAAAATGACATGGTCAGTATAAAACTTAACATTAGCTGCAGTTCATTCCAAAGAAGAATGCAAGAAGATCCCTGCTGATTCAGAACTAGCATTTTAATCACGCACAGAGAACCATTGCTGAGTTTTGCTTAGTCAGCTTGATGCTTTGGGGGGGGGGGCGGGGGGCTTCTGCCACCACTGTTTCTGGGAGATACCACTTGACCCTGTTTGTTCCAGGTTATTCCTCTTAATCCAAGGAAATCACAGCAAACGGTTTCCCATGTGGGTGCCCAGTTTTGCCACAGCTCCGGGTTGAGTGAGCATGCCTGCTCTGTCGCTGAGATTTTGGGGGTGCAGCCTGAGGAAGGTGGGGTTGGGGAAGGGAGGGCCGCAGTGGGGTAGAATACCATAGAGTCCATGTTCCAGAGCTGCCATTTTCTCCAGGGGAACTGATCCCCATCAGTTGTAATCCCAAGAGATCTCCATCTCTCGCCTGGAGGATGGCAACCCCAGATAATATGCAGTTCTCCCCTACGTCTTTCTGCTAAATGGTGAGGAAAATTTTTAACCTCTTTCTTTACCTGATCAGACATCTGGAGGCAATCAAGTTCTCATCCCACCCACCCCGTACAACTTGGCAAGAGTGGTTTTGTAAAATGGATTTCTTGTAGGGTTGCCAAGTCCAATTAAAGAAAAATCTGGGGACTTTGGGGGTGGAGCCAGGAGACTTTGGGGGTGGAGCCAGGAAACATTGGGGGTGGAGCCAAGAACAAGGATGTGACAAGCATAATTGAACTCCAAGGGAGTTCTGGCCATCACATTTAAAGGGACAGCACACCTTTTAAAATTCCTTTCTTCCATAGGAAATAATGAAGTATAGGGACACCATCTTTTGGGGCTCATAGAATTGGACCCTCTGGTCCAATCATTTTGAAACTTGGGGGGTATTTTGGGGAGAGGCACTAGATGTTATACTAAAAATTTGGTGCCTCTACCTCAAAAAATAGCCCCCCCAGAGCCCCCAATACCAACGGATGAATTCCCTATTATTCCCTATGGGAATCGTTCTCCATAGGGAATAATAGAATGCCCAGTAGACATTTCCCTGCCCCCCACGCTTTCTAAAAGGGGGGAGGGCCTCCAAACCAGGGAATCCCCTGCCCCCTCCCTCTCACACACACACACACACACACACACACACTTAGCAGATCTTCTTCCGGAGAACTCTTGCTGTGAAAGTGAAAACAAAAGAAAGGGCGGGGCTGTTCTCCCAAGCCCTTCCTGCTCCCTGCCCAGCCTTAAAGGGGCAGACATTTTACAAACGGCTCAGGAGCTCTATAATGAAGCCAACAGGTATGTTCTCCCCCCCCTCCACCCCCCACCCCCCGCTTCCCACTTCTTGAAGACCGGGAGATGAGGCTGCAAACCCAGGGGACTCCCGCCAGAGCGGGAGGGTTGGGAAGCCTAATTTCTTGGGATAACATGCGGGCCTACTTCAGGAGTGTCAAACATATGGCCCAGGGGCCAAATCAGGCCCCTGAAGGTCTCCTAACAGGTCCCTGAGCAACTCACTGTTATCTGCTTCCTCCCCCCTCTCTCTTGCTTCCTTCTTCATCACAGTTTGCCTTGCCAGGTTTGCTCAATCGCACAGCAGCTACAGAGCAAAGCCTCTATTTTCTCCATTGGCTGAGGCTCCTCCCTTGGGGAGGAAGGGGAGGAGGCAGAGCTTGCTTTGCCAGACTTTGCCAATTGCACAGCTTTATTTTTTAAGTTTTTTTTTTAAAAAAAAACCCATTGTGTTTGTCTGTGTCCTTTATAAAGTTTATATCTCTACTACCTATTCTTAAATAGATACACTGATGGCCCGGTCCAACATGGCCTGACCCGGCAAGGTCTCATTAATGTCAGATCTGGCCCTCATAACAAATGAGGTTGACACCCCTGGTCTACTTTATGTTCTTTTGCCAAATGGTGGTGAGAATGTTACCACACTTCTTTACCTGGTCATTCTCTGCGCCATACACTTGGAAGGTTCTGGCGACAGTCTGTGAAATGGTGACATTTCTAACAGATCATAGCTTTGTAAATTCTGCGTTTTCTTTACGTGTTCTGAGGCATTTTTTATGTTTAATTCGATTTATACCCGCCCCACCCTGCTGAGGCGGGCTGATTGAGGAGGTAAGTAGCAGGGCCTCTTCGCACAGACCTTTCACCCCCTTTTCTGTTTGCCACAAGCGCTTGGTTGGCACCCCCACATCAAAGCCTGAATTCCCCGGAAGCAACGTGAAATCCACACAGCATTCATAGCCGTTTTTAGATGAGAATAAAATTGAGAAATGCTGGAGGCTTTCTGAATAAATATTTACCTTTCCTGGGCAAAACCCTTTTTGCTCTTATATCAGTTGTCTCTTCATGTTTTCCTGGGGGAGGGGGGCACAGGGGTCGGATGAAGAGAAGATGGAGCTTAATTATGTAGAAGAGGGGATTTTGGCATATATATCTGAAAAACTTCACCTGCTAACCCCCCTCCCTCCCCCGGCTGCACAGCTACCGTATTTGCAACAGGGTCGAGGGGGGGGGGCGCCGGTGCGAAGGTTCGGCTGGTCTCTTAGCAGTCTTGCTCGCTTCGGCGGGGGGGGGGGGGTGTCGAAGAGCCCAGTCCGCCCCACCCGAGGGCTTGTAGGGCCCGGCTGCACAGGCGCCATGACGCGCACTCCCCCCCCTTGCTAGGCACACTGGCTGCTCCCGCCACCTCGCCGCCAAAGTCTCCTCCTGGCCCCCGAGTCCTTTTCAGGGCCCGCTGCCGGTCTGCGGGGGCGGGGTGGCTTTGGACAAGAGCCGTCTTGAGTGGGAGCCAGCTGGCGGCAGAGCGGAGGGGGCGAGCGGCATGCACGGGCCCGAGAGCCGCCCCCGGCCGGGCTCTCTTCTCCCTGCCCAGACTCACGAGTCCTGCAGGAGAATGGCTGGAGCCGCAGCCGCATCAAGGCCTGTGGAGCCGCTTGAGCAGCCGGACGGGACCCCCAAACCGCTGGACCAAGAGCAAAGCGCGGCGGCTCCAGCGGCACTTCCAAGGCGGCCTCCCGAAAGCCCGGCTGCTGCGTCTGGGGGACGAGCAGGGAACCTTCCTATTCAACTGAAGTGCACCCGGCATATAAGACAACCCCCCCACTTGGAGGCATGTTTTTCAGGGCAAAAAAGTCATCTTATACGCCGGCAAATACGGTATTTAAAAAATCTAGAGCAGGGAACCTCCGTGTGGTGCTCATGGCTGTCGTGATGCCTGCCAACACCTCCCCTGGTGTCCACTAAGTGTTTTTGGAAAGTTGGCAGGGCCCGGTAGGGCTTTTACCCAGAAAGGTTTTTGATTGGCCATTGGAGATTCGATAGGCTGTGTAGATTTTTTAAAAAGTGTCGCTTTGATAGCAGCTGCCCACCACAGCACAAAGATCCCTGCTGTGTGACTGAAGGTAGGCCATGGCAGCCATTCCGTTGGTGTCTCTGCCTCAGGCAGTAGCTATTTTGTGGCAGCCATGTTGTGGCTCCTCCCACCAGGCACTAAACAACATTGAGGACCCCTGGTCCAGAGCAGGGGCGTCAAACTCATTTGTTATGCGGGCCGAATCTGACATAAATGAGACCTTGTTGGGCTGGGCCATGTGTGTACCTATTTAAGATTAGGTAGCAGAGATTGGGGAAGGCAATGGCAAACCACCCCATAAAAAGTCTGCCGTGAAAATGTTGTGAAAGCAGCGTCACCCCAGAGTCGGAAACGACTGGTGCTTTCACAGGGGACTACCTTTACCTTTTTTAGTAGAGATATAAACTTTATAAAGGACACAGACAAACATAATTAAAGATTTAAAAAACTTAAAATAAACCATGCTTAAAACATTCGTACTCATTAGTCTTAAAGGTATTTCTCCCAGGAGATCCAGAGAACTAGACAAAGGAAGCTGTGGCTCTTTCCTTCCTTCTTCAGGGGATGAGGAGGGGGAGGAGCCTCAGCCAATAGAAGGAAGAGAGGCTTGGCTCAGTAGCTCTGCTGTGCAATTGAGAAGGCCTGGCAAAGCAAGCTGTTATGTGAAAGGAAGCTAGAGAGAGGGAAAAAGAAGCAGATGACAGCCAGCCAGATGACAGCCAGTTGCTTGGGGGCCTGATAGGTGCCCTCCGGGGGCCTGATTTGGCCCCTGGGCTGCATGTTTGACACCCCTGGTCTACAGCCCAGTCCTCTATTTATTTTATTTTATACTCTGCCTTTCTCACTGTGACTCAAGGGGGATTATAAGTATGATAGAACTTTTCAGGTAATTAATAAGCCGATTACAAATGGTAACATTTCAATGGTAAAAATATTTGAATCTGTGAATTTTCTAAGTGAAGCAAAGCTGTTCAGCCAGCCAGCCAGCATATTGCAAGAACTGATTCTAACAACAAAGATTCGTAGCCAAACAGCATCATAGGGTGGGAGTGGGACTGAAAAATTGGAAGGGAAGCAAAATCATATCCCCTATAGAGGCCGCTTCACGAGCCAATCATCCCAACTCTAATCCTTTTACAAGAATGTCATCCTGAACAATTCTGTTTTGTACATTTTGTGAAATGATAAAAGCACGCAGACCCTTCCTCGTCACCTCAGGCAGGCCATTCCATCTGGGTGTCAAAGCTGAACCATGAGGGAAGCTGACAGGAAGAAAGTGGATTCATTCGAAATGTGATGTTTGGAGGAAAGTTTAATGGATATCGTGGACCGACAAATAAGTGGGGTGTAGATGAAATCAGGTCTGAACTCTTCCTACAAACTAAAGTGACTAAATTGAGGCTATTGTGCTTTGGTCACGTTCTGAGAAGACAAGAGTCTCAGGAAAAGACAATAATGCTAAGAAAAGCTGAAGGCAGCAGGAAAAGAAGAACACCAACACCCAGCATGAGATGGATGGGCTTAATCAAGGAAGCCACGAGGGCTCTCAGTTTGCAAGACCTGAGCAATGATCGGACTTTCTGAAGGGGGTTAATTCATAGGGTTGCCATAAGTTGGAAGCCACGTGATGACACTTAACACGCACAGACTGTTGCATAATGTGGGCGACACCACAGGGAATTCCCATGAACAAGCGGTTACTGATTTTACTGGTTTGCTGTGGCCAGGGGTCATTTCATAGAAGAAGAGGTGCTAGAGCTCACTAGCACATTTACATAGCTCATTTGCATCTGCCAGACACCCCTGGAAGGTGTACTAAATTGGAGAGCCAGTTTGGTGTAGTGGTTAGGTGTGTGGACTCTTATCTGGGAGAACCGGGTTTGATTCCCGACTCCTCCATTTGCAGCTGCTGGAATGGCCTTGGGTCAGCCATAGCTCTGGCAGAGGTTGTCCTTGAAAGGGCAGCTGCTGTGAGAGGCCTCTCCAGCCCCACCCACCTCACAGGGTGTCTGTTGTGGGGGAGGAAGGTAAAGGAGATTGTGAGCCGCTCTGAGACTCTTCAGAGTGGAGGGCGAAATATAAATCCAATATCTTCTTCATCTTCTACATTATATCAGCTCAGCATCTACCTTAAAATGCTTTTTGGATTATAATTGTCATAATAAAACCTTACTCCCAATCATACTTTTTAAATTACTTTCTCCTATGTGGCCACAGTGGCCTGATGAAGATTTCCATCTTTCTGCTTGATATGTTTTGGTTATTTTCCCATTTTTTGTGGGGAAAACTATTAGAAAGTTTGTCAGATTTTAGAATATGGGGCTGAATATGTGGTCACGACCACTTATTTACTCATTTTACATACCCTTCACACAGCAGTTCTTGCAAAAGATTTCAGCACAGCATTAAATGCTATCAGATTCATAAAACACCTCTCATCTGCTCCGCACATAGAATGAAAGGTTTGATTAATGACTATTGAAGAATTTCTGTAATGCCAAAACTACCCCTGACTTGTTTTGACACATTAATAAAGAATACTCTGAGGAGGAAATAGATTTTGAACCGCGTACTTGAGCTAAGAATATTTTCTCTGTGCATGACTGATGGATGAGGAGGAAGGGAGGGGTTTGTATGAACTGCAAAAAACACTCTTCCCACGTAAGCATCGATTGTGCTGATTCCGCTAGAATTTCTGGGTTCTGTGAGGTAAAATAAAACTCTTGTCTTTGTAATATTTCAGCATGGGAAGAAATACACAGACGTTTTTAGGAACCCAGTCTTATCAGATCTCAGAAGCTAAGGAGGGGTGGCCCTTGGTAGTACTTGGATGGGAGACCACCAAGGAAGTCCAGAGTCTCTACACAGAAGCAGAAAATGACAAACCACTTCTGAATGTCTTTTGCCTTGAAAACCCCGTGTGGGGTCACCGTAAGTCAGCTACAACTTGATTGGGGGGAAAAAAGTGTTTGTGACGTACCAGCTACTGAAGAAACAAAACATTGAGCCCAAGAATGCTTCTCCACCTAGTTACCAACACTTGACAGCTGTATCTATTTGATGGTGGGAAAGGCCATTATGTCACAGCCAATTTATGGCAACCCCATAGGGTTTTCAAGGCAAGAGATGAACAGAGGTAGTTGGCCATTGGCTGCCTCTGTGTAGCAACCCTGGACTTCCTTGGTGGTCTCCCATCCAAGCCCTAACCACAGCTGAACCTGCTTAGCTTCTGAGATCTGATGAGATGGGTTAGCCTGGGCTGCCCAGTCAAGTCAAGGACATCATTGCAATGCTGGTGGATGCCTGTTCAGAGCAAAGAGCCATTTGTGTCCTCCCTCCCCGTCACCGTCCAGGAACACCATTTTCTTCATGGCGGCTAAAGAGCCCAAAACGAAAGCCTGGAGTTCAACAAATTACGGTAGTAGGGAATGGAGTTATGCTGTGTCATTATTTGGCAGTTCCTAGTGAAATAAGCAATATTCTGCCCACCAACTGTCCCTCAGCCTTCCTTCATGGTCTTATGAATAGTAGAAAAGATCAAGAGTCCAGTAGTACCTTAAAGACTAACAGAATTTGTGGCCAAGCAGGAGCTACAGACAGAGGAACACGGCTGCTTGTCTTGACCTGTTCTATGAATAGTTTCCTATGTTTGCAACTGTTGTCGTTCCATTCTTCTTTTTGTGTGTTCCATAGTCCTCTTGATGAGCTGAGTACATCCATCAAGGCATCAGACTTATCTGTGGTGGGAAAAGAAATCCAATCTTTAAATGTTTTGTTAATAAACTCATTACTCTTGGCTAATGGAGTTTAATAGGGTTCTGTATTCCATTGTATACATTGCGAACAATTTGTCTTCAGACAGTGCCCTGAATGCTAAACGTAAAGCTTTCCAGTATATATAAAGCTGGGATGGGGCAGGCGGGGAAGGAACCATTCGAGCGTGTGTGTTCTTTGCATAGCTCTGATGAACGTGTGCTGCGTTCGTTCAAGAAGGCGAAAGCAACATTTCTCGACATTCTCATGGTGTTCCCTTCTAGCCTCTTTGCAAAGGCGGAGGAACACTTGAATGGCCAAAAGGCACACCCTGTCTCTCCCCCCCCCCCCCAGTATGGAAATGCGGGATGATGGTGATGATACTGGATTTATACCCTGCCCTTCACTCTGAATCTCAGAGTCTCAGAGTGGCTCACAATGTCCTTTACCTTCCTCCCTCACAACAGACACCCTGTGAGGCTGGTGGGGCTGAGAAAGTTCTCCCAGAAGCTGCCCTTTCAAGGACAGCTCTGCAAGAGCTATGCCTAACCCAAGGCCATTCCAGCAGCTGCAAGTGGAGGAGTGGGGAATCAAACCCGGTTCTCCCAGATAAGAGTCCGTGCACTTAACCACGACATCAAACTGGTTCTCAAATTGGTTTGTATTCAGGAAGGTTTTCTTGCTGATTTATATCCTGAGAGAAGCAAGCCGCTGCTTGAGATGGGGTAGCAGGGCGAAGGCAAGAACTCGACTGCTTCTCAGTTCCTGGTAACATTCTGGCAGGGGAGGGGCACCCCCTCCTGGGCCAGTCCCAGAGCGGTTCCTCAGTGGAACAGGTTTCCTTGGGAGGTGGTGGGCCTTCCTTCCTTGGAGGTTTTTAAACAGAGGCTAGATGGCTATCTGACAGCAGTGAAGATCCTGTCAATTTAGGTATTTGTGAGTTTCCTGCATTGTGCAGGGGGTTGGACTAGATGACCCTGGAGGTCCCTTCCAACTCTATGATTCTAGGAACCGGTGCAGGCCCAAGAGGGGCTGAGGGTCCTCTGCTTGAGGCAGCAAAACACTGAAGTTGACCAGTGTGGGTATTTTGGGAATATGTATTCATTTAAAGTCATTGGTATCCCACCTTTCTCTCCAGTGAGGGCCGAAGTGGCTTACGTTGTTCTCCTCTCCTGCATTCTGTCCTACCCTGTGAGGTAGGCAAGGCTGAGAGTCTGTGATTGGCCCAAGGTCACTCAGATGGCTTCCCTGGCATGAGTCCTGGTTTCCTAGAGACCAGCCCAACACTCTCCTCCTGGCACTACCTCAGTGTTGTAATCAACCCAGCTCCTCTGAACAATGGAAAGCTAGGGTTTGTGACATCAGATGACGTCGCCTTTGATGACTGCCCCATTTTCCAGACCCACCCCCAGCACAGACCCTCCCCCCCACTTCCTTGTGTTGCCAGCAGATTGCAGAGCTTCTGAAGGAGGAGGCCTTTTACTCCTCCACGTTGGCCTGGCAGATTGCAGAAGCAGTGAGATTCTAGCGATGCTTCTACTTTTTGCAGCAGCCCAGAGCGAAGACAGCCGTTTTCTTTCCCTCGAGTTCTATTTTGCATGTTCAGGAGCTGTGGGAGAGGGAAGAGGGCTTGGTTTTTTTGCTTTGTGTGGTAATTTGGAGACAGAAAGGGGAAACTGGAACCCCTCCCAGTTGTGAGAATGGGGCAGCAAGCAGTGTCTGGTGCAAAATGAGTCAGTCTCAGATATTCTGCACTGGCAATTGAGAAGGGGGGTGCAGCGAGAAGCATCCCGGAGTGATGGAAAAGATGCCCTCCTCCAAACTGCCTGCCCATGCATAGCATAAGGCAGGGGTGGGGAACCTTTTTTCTGCTAAGGGCCATATGGATATTTATAACATCATTCATGGGCCATAAAAAATTATCAACTTAAAAAACAGTGCTCTGTCAAAGGAGAATGATTCAGGCCAGCAAAATTAATGCAAATAATTGTTTTTCTATTTGAAGTCATGTGAGGAGAGCCTAATCTGGCACACCCGCACACACCCGGGCCGCTGCCCTAGGCAAATGCATAGGTCCAGCTGGAACTCAGTAGCATATTAGACCATCCCCTAATATTAGCATCCTCTAATATTAGCATATTAGGTCACACACTCATTAGCATATTAGGCCACACCATCTGGGATAATCAAGTGCAAACTGAGCTGTGACAGTAACTTTTGCAGGCTCTGCAACAATTCTGGCTGGCCAGCCAGGCCCCAGGGAGGCTGCCGCACAGTACATCTGGGCCCTGTGATCCCTGCCTGGCCCTGGGGAGGCTGCTGCACAGCACGGCTGGGCCCCACAATCCTTGCTGGCCAGCCAGGCCCCAGAGAGGCTGCCACATGGCTCGGTTTGGCCCAGCAATCCCTGAGGGCCACACCAAGTAACCTCGAGGGCTGTGTACGGCCCTTGGGACGGAGGTTCCCCACCCCTGGCATATGAGGATATAGTTGCTCTCTGCAGGACCTCAGTAGTTGTGTGATGGAGCTTTTGCGTGTTATTTGCATCTGCATCAGATGGAGCCAGCTTGTTGTGGTGGTAGGAGTGTTGGACTAGGTTCTGGGAAGCCCTGCTTCGAATCCCAACCCTGCTGGGGGAGCTCACTGGGTGACCTTGAGCCAGTCACTTGCTTTAAGTCTAACCTACTCACAGGGCTGTTGTGGGGATAAAATAGAAAATTATGTAAGCTGCATTAGGTCCTCCTTAGGAAGTAAAGTAGGATAAAACGAGGGCCTTTTTTGTAGCAGGAACTGCTTTGCATCTTGGGCCACACACCCTTGATGTAGCCAGTCCTCCTGGAGCTCACAGTAGGCCCTGTACGAAGAGCCCTGTAAGCTCTTGGAGGATTGGCTACATCAAGGGTGTGTGGTCTAAGATGCAAAGGAGTTCCTGCTACAAACTAAGGTAAATAAATAAGGTTCAAGTTTCCTAGGGGTATCAAGTAATTAGAAAGGGGTGGTTGGCTTGAGGAGGGAGGAGGGAGGAAAGAAGACAATAAGCTCAGGTGATTAGCTATTTTTCTTAGTTTTTCTTAATTTGGCAGGGGAAAATGTTATAGAAGTAGCATAAGCCTGTACTGTACTTTCAGCGAGGGACTGTATGGGGATTCTCATAGCTCATTTCCATTCAGTAGCTGAGAGATTAGATCCGCCTGCTTTCAAATTCTGGGAGGCATTTCCTATTCCCCTTTCTTTAGGTTTTCAGGTTTTTGTAATGGTTTTAATTTAAATGCTCTGCTTTATTTTCTTTCATTTGCTTATGCTTAACTCAGCCCATGTGGGAGCTTGACATTTGGGGTGGTTTCTGCGTAAATAAACATTCCAGCAGCCAGGGGTCTCCAACGTGGGCTCCACAGTGCCCACCTGCACCTTTCCTAGCACCTGCCCAGTGTTTTTAAAAAGTGGGCGAGGCCAGGTGGAGGTTTTTGCCCAGCAAGGTATGATAGGCCTTTGGAAATTTGATTGGCTGAACAGATTAGCCTGATCGCCTCAGATCTTGAAAGCTAAGTAGGGTCAGTTCTGGTTCATACCTGGATGGAAGACCACCAGGGAAGTCAAGAGTTGCCATACAGAGCAGACTTCTCTAGTTGTAGGGGGTTTTTTAAAAACAAAATGTTGCGAAAAAGGACACTGGAACTGGTTCTGAGGAAAACAATAAATGTGGGGGGGAAATGAAATACCTCAGGAACGTTTTCTTCATTATAGGCATGTCAGTTGGCATGACTGGATTAATTTCAGATGCTGTTTGGAGAAAACAAAATGGCCCTCAACAGAGATACAGCCTAATAAGATGAGACTTTCAGGGAACGCAGCTACAGGATAAATTGACGTTGGTTTTATACCAGTTGGATAATTTTTCTCTCTCTTAGTAATGTAGGGTTAACCTAGACATGATGGTGTTCTCGTGGCTGTCATGGGGATGCATGCCAGCATTTTAAAGCCAGAAGCAAGCAAATTAAAAATGGTACAAAAGCCCAGTTCTGATCAGATGTATGGCAAGTTGAGGCACACTTGTCCCTGCCACACCACATGTCTCTTCAAGTGCCAAACGTCTGTCAGCCATCTTGGCACTTGAAATGGTGGTGGGGAAAACAGGAGTGCCTCATCCCACTACATTCCTGATGGAACCCTACCAGCATTTTTTAAAGTGCCTATTTTAGGCTTTCGAATGCCGGTGGGGTGGGTGAGTCCCCACGGTGGATATGAGGATGTCTCATTTGGCCCTTAGTGAGGTGAGGGTCCCCACCACCCATGGAAAGACCCAGAATCTCCAGAGTTCTCTGGAAATGTATTTTTCCTTCTTTCTTGACTTCATTTTGTACCCTTTCTTCCCAGTGGGGACTCAAAGCGGCTTATGCTGTTCTCCTCTCTTCCTCACAACAACCCGGTGAGGTGGGTTAGGCTTAGAGAGTATGACTGGCCCAGAAAGTTTCCGTGTTATGATGAGGGATTCAAACCCAGGCCTCCCAAATCCTGGCCAAAACTTTTAACCATGACAACACACTGTCTCTCAAAAGAAAAAAAGAAGAAAAAATAACTATTAGACATTTAGCTATGGTGCAAATGTATCTTTAATTTCCGTTCAAGTGCCTGAAGCGGCCATTTTGTGAACCAAGAAAACTCTTGATAATTCTGTATGGAGTTTTCCCAATGTCTCCTATATCCAGGCCTCATTTTGGGCAGGAGCTCACAGGAGTGGAGCTCTGGTCTAAATTTTATTGTGCTCTTTCTTTCTTAAACCCTCCCCCCCCCAACCCCAATACTTGCTTCTGGTCTCCACTGTTCAACCCCCCCTGTGAGAATTGTTGCTAAACTCTTATGATTTGACAAACTTTCTAAAATTTCCCCCACAAAAAATGGGGAATATAACCAAAACATATAAAGCAGACAGATGGAAATCTTCATCATGCCACTATGGCCACACAGGAGAAAGTAATTTAAAAAATGTGATGGGAGTAAAGTTTTATTATGACAATTATAATTTAAGAAGCATTTTAAGGTAGATGCTGAGCTGATATAATTTTGTACACCTTCTGGTGATGTCAGGGGTGTGTGGCATATGCAAATGAGTTGTGCTAATGAGCTCCGGCACCTCTTTTTCTACTAAATGACCCCTGTTGTTGTTCAGTCACACAGTCGAGTCCGACTCTTTGCAACCCCATGGACAAAGTCACGCCAGGCCCTTCTGTCTTCCACCATCCTCCGAAGTCTGCTCAAATTCGTGATAGTTACATCAGTAATACTGTCCAGCCATTTCACCTTTTGCCGTCCCCTTCTTCTTTTGCCTTCTGTCTTTCCCAGCATCAGGATCTTCTCCAGTGAGTGCTCCCTTCTCATTTGGTGGCCAGAGTATTTGAGCTTCAGCTTCAGCATCTGACCTTCCAGGGAAGAGTCCGGGTTGATTTCCCTTAGGACTGACTGATTGGATCTTCTTGCAGTCCAAGGGACTCTCAAGATTCTTCTCCAGCACCAAAGCTCAAAAGCATCTATTCTTCTGCGCTTGGCCTTCCTTATGGTCCAATTCTCACAGCCGTACATTACTACTGGGAATACATAGCTTTGACTATATGGACTTTTGTTGGCAGGGTGATGTCTCTTCTTTTTATTCTATTTTATTAGGTTTGCCATAGCTGTCCTCCCAAGGAGCAAATGTCTTTTAATTTCATGGCTACAGTCACCATCTGCAGTGATCTTGGATCCCAGAAATGTGAAGTCTGTCACTACTTCCACGTCTTCCCCTTCTATTTGTCAAGGGGTGATGGGGCCGGATGCCATGATCTTAGTTTTTTTGATGTTGAGTTTCAAGCCTACTTTTTGCGCTCTCCTCTTTCACCCTCAACAAGAGGTTCTTTAGATCCTCTTCACTTTCTGCCATTTGAGTGGTGTCATCTGCATATCTGAGGTTGTTGATGTTTTCCCCCCTGCCTATATCCTTACCCAAAACAGATCCATACAGACCCTGGCTAATGCCTTCCTCTTTTTCTCCTGTGAAGTATGGGGTCCCTCCTCTGTAAGCAAGATGCTGGGCAGGTTTTGACCGGAAGAAGTGACTGTGAAGAATATCTCTGCAAGTGGAAATGCTTGTTCTTTTTCCAAGGGCGGTAGGGCAGTATCCCTTGGGTTCCGTTGTTGAAATGATTTCTAAAATTTAAGGATTTTCTTAGTTTTACAATGCAGGAAATACGAGCCGTGTCAAAAAGTGAGGGCAAAGCTCATGTTGTGAATGCTGAGATGGGGCTTGTTCAAGGAATACCTTCATTTCTCCATTCTGTTAAGCGCCATGTTATTGTCCTGGGCAGCTGTTACGGCCCCTCATAGCTGTATATTGTTACAGAGCATGTTTCAAACAATGCTATTTGATACTCCGACAGTGGCAAGTGGGTGTATATCTCTCTGCCTCTTTCTCTGCGCCTAACGGTAATTACGGCGGTTGTTCAAACCTCGAAGAACAATTGTGGATACGGGTTGTCCTTGAACCAACAATAGCTTCTGCACTGTGAAATGGATGTTTGTTTCTCTGCAACAGAAAACATTTATTTAATCTGCATTGTCAGGTCGAAGAAACTAACTCTGTGTTGATCTCTCTTAAATCTCCCTCCATTCAGCAGGCCTCTGTTTGGTGTCACTCTCCGCGCCTAGAGCAGATTTGCAGTTATCCTTTCCAGCTCCCCCCTGGCTCCAGGCTAAAAAAGAGCAGAGGACACTCCTTGCCCAATCTTCCTTCAGCTGCACCTCACTTCTGCACCTCTTCCTTCTGCTGGCTGTTGTCCATCTCTGTCCTCTTTGTCATTAGCTGCATTTCCTGCTTTTCTCTCTCCCTGGCTAGAGGCAGCAACTGTCAAGAGCTTGTGGGTTCTGGAGTCAGGGACACGCACAGCAGTGATGGGAACTGACAACTGCTGCAGAAGCCCAGAGGCTTTGGTAGGTGGCGGGGAGGGGGAGGAATCCGAACGCTGTTTAGGGTTGCCAGGCCCAATGCAAGAAATATCTGGGGACTTTGGGGGTGGAGCCAAGAGATGTTGGGGCGGAGCCAGGAAACATTGGTGATAGATCCAGGAGCAAGGGTGTGACAAGCATAATGGAACTCCAAAGGGAGTTCTGGCCATCAAATTTAAGGGACCGCACACCTTTCAAATGCCTTCCGTCCATTAGAAATAATGAAGGATAGGGAACACCTTCTTTTGGGACTCATAGAATTGGACCCTCTGGCCCAATCTTTTTGAAACTGGGAGGGTGTTTTGAGGAGGCACCAGACGCTGTGCTGCAAATTTGGTGCATCTACCTAAAAAAACAGGCTCCCCGCCCCCCCCCCCCCAGAGCCCCAGATCCTAACAAACCAATTCTCCATTATACTCTATGGAAATTGTTCTACATAGGGTATAATGGAGTGCCCAGTAGACATTTCCCTCCTTCCCTGCTTTCTGATGACCCTGAAGCGGGGGGAGGGCCTTCAGACTGGGGAATCCCTTGCCCTCCCCCAACTGGGGATTGGCAACCCCAATGCTGTTCCTCAGATCAGTCTTTCTTTTTCAGCTTTCTGCCATTACAATCAGTTTATTCAGGCAACCATCCAGGTACGCAGCTTCCTAGGAGCGCCCCAGCTCACTGAATGGGGACCAAGGACGGAGAGGGATGGTAAGGGACGGTGGCTCAGTGGTAGAGCATCCGCTTGGGAAGCAGAAGGTCCCAGGTTCAATTCCTGGCTTCTCCAAAAAAGGGTCCAGACAAATAGGTGTGAAAAACCTCCGCTTGAGACCCTGGAGAGCCGCTGCCAGTCTGAGAAGACAAGACTGACTTTGATGGACCAAGGGTCTGATTCAGTATAAGGCAGCTTCAGATGTTCAAGGAAGCTCCTAGCTCTGTTTCCTAGAAAGTGCAGGGCTGTCTCATTTAGACAGGTATTTAGCAAGATCTGCTTGACCCAGGCTTGCCCAATCTCATCAGCACTCAGAAGCTAAGCAGGGTTGGTTCTGGTTAGTTCTTGGATGGGAGACCACCAAGGAAGGCCAGGGTTGCTGGGCAGAAGCAGGCAGTGTCAAGCCACCTCTGAACCACCCTTGCCTTGAAACCCTATGAGGGGGTTGCTATAAGTTGACTGCGACTTGACGGTAGTTTCCACCACCACCAGCAGACCAGCTTGGTTTTAGGCTTGGAAGACATTTTAGCTGTTGAAGCTGATGGTTTTTAATGCATTTCATAGAATCCTAGAGTTGGAAGGGACCTCCAAGGTCATCTAGTCCAACCCCCTGCACAATGCAGGAAACTCACAAACACCTCCCCCTACATTCACAGGATCTTCATTGCTGTCAGATGGCCATCTAGCCTCTGTTGAAAAACCTCCAAGGAAGGAGAGCCCACCACCTCCTGAGGAAGCCTGTTCCACTGAGGAATCGCTCTAATGGTCAGGAAGTTCTTCCTAATGTTGAGCTGGAAACTCTTTTGATTTAATTTCAATCTATTGGTTCTGATCCTACCTTCCGGGGCCACAGAAAACAATTCCACACCCTCCTCTATATGACAGTCCTTCAGGTACTGTTTCTGTCTTCTTCTGTGTTTGCAACCCCTCCCAATTTAATATCATCTGCAAATTTAATAAGCATTCCCTCTATTCTTTCATCCAAATCATTCATAAAGATGTTGAACAAAACAGGTCCCCGGACAGATCTTTGAGGCACTCCACTTGTCACTTCTCTCCAAGAGGATGAGGAACCATTCACAAGCACTCTTTGGGTGCGATCTGTCAACCAGTTACAGATCCACCTAACGGTAACAGAATCCAAACCACATTTTACCAACTTGTCAACAAGGATAGTGTGTGGAATCTTATCAAAAGCCTTACTGAAATCAAGATAAACGATGTTTAGAGCATTCCCCTAATCCAGCAAGCTTCAGGTATTAGTTTTGTAATCAGTCTGGGATCCTGATTCAAGCAAGAAATGCAGGATAGGAAAAACAAATGTAAATATGTCATCCCCCTGATCAGTTATATTATTTGCCTAGTCTGTGCATTTAAAAAAATATATATCCCCATGGCTCTCTAGAGTTGCCACCTCTGGGTTGGGAAATGCTTGGGGGTTTGAGGGTGGAGCCTGGGATCTCCCTCTCTCTCTACCCTCCCCTGCCATCCACAGTTAGGGTTGCCATCCTCCAGGTGGTAACTGGGGATTTTCTGGGATCACAGAAACAGAGATCAGTTCACATGGAGAAAATGGCCGCTTTGGAAGGTGGGCAATATGGTGTAGTGGTGAAGTG
Source organism: Heteronotia binoei (assembly GCF_032191835.1). Classification (NCBI taxonomy): domain Eukaryota; kingdom Metazoa; phylum Chordata; class Lepidosauria; order Squamata; family Gekkonidae; genus Heteronotia; species Heteronotia binoei. The sequence continues at coordinate 97,612,050 of NC_083232.1, read as the reverse complement.
TGCGGACTCCTATCTGGGAGAATCGGGTTTGATTCCCCTCTCCTCCCCTTGCAGCTGCTGGAATGGCCTTGGGTCAGCCAGAGCTCTCGTAGGAGTTGTCCTTGAAAGGGCAGCTGCTGGGAGAGCTCTCTCAGCCTCACCCACCTCACAAGGTGTCTGTTGTGGGAGGAGAAGATATAGGAGATTGTGAGCCGCTCTGAGTCTCTGATTCAGAGAGAAGGGTGGGGTATAAATCTGCAATTCTTCTTCTTCTTATACCACATTAAAGTCCTTTCCCTCCCAAACCCTTCCCTCCACAGGCTCCACCCTCAGTATTTCCAAATACTTCTCAGTCCAGATGTGGCAACCCTATCCGCAGTCAATATTCACTGTATCAGCTGACGGCCACCCCCACCCCACTTACTACCCCTCCTTCCCAGCTGGTTTGGCTTGGAGAAGGGATTGAAAGAGACAAGTGCAGGGGGGCTTTGAGAGCCACTCAATGTGTGAAAGAGCCACGTGCAGCTCCCCAGCCACAGTCTGGTCATCCGTGCTCTATGCTGCGTTGCTGGCCATCCAGACAAACTGGTTGGTCACTGTATGGGACAGGAGGCTGGACTAGATGGACCCTCCCTGGTCTGATCCAGCAGAGCTCTTCTCCTGTTCTTTTGAGTGCTGATGCTCAGGGCGTAGTGGCCTTTCTCAGCTGTTTGTCCAACACACATTCTGTTCAGAAGCACTGCCTCTGATCCATGGAGGTTCCATTTAGCTGTCTAGGGGAACAGCTGTTGACAACGTATCTCCCACCTCAATCCCATCCTCTCATCCAGTCAGAACACGTCACTCCCAGCTCTCACTGGTTCCTTGTGTTTCTCCCCCCTTCTGTCACTCTAAGTCACTCCTCTTCACGCACATACACTTCCCGCCCTCCCAGACAACTTCCTTACCTTTTAAACTACCTGTCAAGGACTTTAGTCACAATTACACCCTTTGTGACATCATCTGTCAATCTTTTGTCTGTGTAAAGTGCTGTCAAGTTACGGCTGACTTGCGGCGATCCCTGCAAGGAGCTTTCGAGGCAGATGAGAAGCAGAGGTGGCTGGCCATGGCTTTCCTTTGCAGAGGCTTCCTTGGTGGTCTCCCATCCAAGTAGTGATCCTGCTTAGCTTCCAAGATCTGATGCGATTGGGTGGCACCAGGCTGCTTTCTCTGCCCAAGGAAGAGAAGAGAAGAGAAGAGAGGAGTCTCTTTTGGAAGCAAAGGTGGGAGATCAAACGGGTTCTGGGAGTGTTTTTGACATGTTGGCCCTCTCATGCCTATCATAGAATCATGGAATCATAGGGCGTTTTCGCACTGACCTTCAAGTAGCGCGACCACCGGAGGATCTGCCCGGATTTCGCACAAGAAGCGCCGGCGCACCCAAAAGAGCCGGCGACTTCCGTCGCGAAACCCGCTCAAACGGAAACCGCCAAGAAGCAGGAAAACGTTTGAGCGGGTTTCGCGACGGAAGTAGCCGGCTCTTTTGGGTGCGCCGGCGCTTCTTGTGCGAAATCCGGGCAGATCCTTCGGTGTGAAGAGGGTGGTCGCGCCACTTGAAGGTCAGTGCGAAAACGCCCATAGAGTTGGAAGGGATCTCCAGGGTCACCTAGTCCAACCCCCTGCATGGTGCAGGAAACTCACAAACACCTCCCCCTAAATTCACAGGATCTTCATTGCTGTCAGACGGCCATCTAGCCTCTGTTTAAAAACCTCCAAGGAAGGAGAGCCCACCACCTCTCGAGGAAGCCTGTTCCGCTGAGGAACCGCTCTAACGGTCAGGAAGTTCTTCCTAATGTTGAGCCGGAAAGCCTTCCACATTGTTGCACTTTTTTCTCCAAGAGAAGAAAGGGATTCTGTCTGGTTTACTCCGGCACCATCCAGGGGGAGGGGGAAGTGCAACAGTTTGTTTTTAAATTTACACGGTCAGTCAGTTGTAGTTTTCTCTGAAGCTTTTCTTCTTTGTGTTTAAAAATCAATTGCTCCATTTACTCCAAGCATTGATCTGGCTAATTGGGTGTATTGTTTCCTGAGATCTCTTTCCCTTCCTTTTTGTTTCTGGGGCTTCTTAGGACTGTCATAGTTGACGGTCGTCTCCACGACGTTGTGCTTGGAATAAACTTATAGCTACCGTTTAAAAGTTCTGCATGGGATGGGATTTTGTGGTTTTGAAATATTACTGCAGTTTCTTCCATCATTTTATTATTTTTATGCATCGGGGTCAAAAAGGAATGGCATTTTCTATAGTTTTCTTGTGACTGTCTCTGTCTAAATAGCTATCTGGGGTTGGGCTTTTCCTAGCCGCACAGGAAGGGATCGTCAGCAGGTTGTAGCAGCTCAGTGTCATCAGTTGGCACAATCCGTAGCTCAATAGCAGAGCATCTGCAAAAGGTTGCAGGTTAAGAACATAAGAGCTCCATATTTTTATCTAACCCCCTCTTGAAGCTGGCTATGCCTGTAGCCGCCACCACCTCCTGTGGCAGTGAATTCCACATGTTAATCACCCTTTGGGTGAAGAAGTACCTCCTTTTATCCGTTCTAACCCGACTGCTCAGCAATTTCACTGAATGCCCATGAGTTCTTGTATTGTGAGAACGGGAGAAAAGGACTTCTTTCTCTACCTTCTCCATCCCATGCATAATCTTGTAAACCTCTATCATGTCACCCCACAGTCGACGTTCAGTCCTGGGCATCTCCAGGGAAAAGAGTCAGGCAGAAGGTGGTGGGAAAGACCTCTTTCTGAGACTCTGCAGATCTGCTGCTAGTCTCGAGTAGGCAGTACCAGGGCTGTAGCCAGGATTTTAAAAGTTGGGGGGCTTTTTAAAAAGTCAGGGGGCACCTTTTCCCATCCTGAGGTAGGGTCAAAAGCTGGAGGCTCTGAAAGTGGCCAAGTCAAGGCAGCTAACCCTTAAACTTTGGAGTGAAAAAGGGACGGCACTTTGCGTGCAAGCAGGGGGGTTTCCTTCCACCTCCCTCTCCCCTACCCTGGCACTTCGCAGCCAGCAGCTCCATCCATCCCCCCTCCCCAGCCCATTCCACATGGCTTCCTCCACCTCCTGCTCTTCTGCCACCCTGCTCACCTCTCCTGGCTGCGGCTGCTGCTGACCCTTTGCTGGCTCGGCCAAGGTCCAAAGAAAAAAGCAAGCTGGAAGGCAGCGCCCCCATAGCCCCCTCCGTGGCTGTGAGCCTGGGCAGTGCTCACCTCGAGGGACCAAGGATCTGATTCAGTAGAAGGCAGCTTCACAGTTCATACATTCTCTGTAGCCTTTCCAAACCACGCTTGGAGCAGGGCCTCAGCAAGCACTCTGCAAATGCAGGCTGTAGCTAGCAGTCCCCGTTGATCATATGTGGGCCTAGTTCTGAGCCAATATGCACAGTGTCAGGCAGTGTTCCCTCTAAGCTGTAGAGTCTTGTGAGCAAAAATTCTTCTTTGTGAGCCGCTGCATAAATTAGTGTGCTCTGGGGCCATTTTTCCTGAGCTAAGACAAAAAGGTGTGAGCTGGAGGCTAAAAAGGTGTGAGCTAGCTCACGCTAACTCAGTGGTGTCCGGTTCCATCGGGGTCCCCAGCCTTTCTGAGCCCGTGGGTCCTTGGGGAATTCTGACTCAAGGTGGTAGGGACAGCCACAAAATGACTGCCATTGGAGGTAGAGGCAGACAGAGAGAGCTCACTTTAATACTTAACACTTGGTATTACAATTTACAAATTGCAATTTATTTTTTTATTTATTTACATCATTTTAACCAATTACCCGTTGTTATATAATTATGAGAACTCAGTATTATATTTGTATATTATAATTACAGATCCCCCCTGAAGAAGCCTGTTGGCAAGGGAATTTTTAGCTGAGTAAAACTTTCACCGTTGCCTTAGTTTTATCTCTTGAGGTATACGAAAGTCACATCCACCTTTGCAAAATACATGCAAACGTCCTGTTGGATTCCGTGAGGACAAATGGACCACACTGCTTAGTGTGTGTAAAGAAGAATCATGATTATCAAATACTTTACGCTGATGGAAGCACTCATACGTTCCAGTGGCACACAGATAATATCCCCATATATCAAAGTAGTCATTTCAAGTACCTCAGGGTAACATCCTCTGGAACCCTTTCCTGGAAGTCCCATCTGGCCATAATAAGAGCTTCAGTCCCAACCAGGGTTCAGTCTCAACCAGAGTCAGTTTGGTGCAGTCGTTAAGTGTGCGGACTCTTATCTGGGAGAACTGGGTTTGATTCCCCACTCCTCCACTTGCACCTGCTGGAGTGGCCTTGGGTCAGCCCTGGCTCTCACAGAGCTGTCCTTGAAAAGGCAGCTTCTGGGAGAGCTCTCTTGGCCCCACCCACCTTACTGGGTGTCTGTTGTGGGGGGAGAAGATATAGGAGATTGTAAGCCGCTCTGAATCTCTGATTCAGAGAGAAGGGCGGGGTATAAATCTGCAGTCTCCTCTTACTCCTCCTCCTCCTCCTCCTCCTCCTCCTCCTCCTCCTCCTCCTCCTCCTCCTCCTCCTTCTTCTTCTTCTTCTTCTTCTTCTTCTTCTTCTTCTTCTTCTTCTTCTTCTTCTTCTTCTTCTTCTTCTTCTTCTTCTTCTTCTTCTTCTTCTTCTTCTTCTTCTTCTTCTTCTTCTTCTTCTTCTTTCCTATCCTATCCTGCAGGAGGCATTTTCCTGATAGGTCCCACCTTGGAACTCTTCAAAAGTAAAGCTGATGTAATTCCAGAGACAAATTTAACTCTTCAAGAGTCAAGGTCGGGAGTGTAATGCTGTGATCTAGTGATGTTACCCAGGGTTGTACCACAGTCACCAGATCTTTCTTACTGTGATTTACCAGCTGAAGCTGGTGGAAGGTGCCCATGGCCACTGTGGCCGCACGTTAATCCAGCAAGAAGGCAGGCTCCAGAACAGGAGACATCAAACCAGAACAGGCGATATATCAAATCTTGGCCACCAGTAGCACCTCCACCTTGTTGGGATTAAACTTCAGTTTACTGACCCTCATCCCTCCCAAAATCACCAGGCATCTATTCAAGGTTTCCAAATTGTATAGGTATTTACATTAATGAGAGCAATAAATGAACCAAGTTATCTGAATGACAGACAGAATTTCCATTCGTGTCACTCTGGGCTTGACAATTCAGTGACAAGCAGCCACAAGGACTCCTGAGCCAGGCAGCTCATCCAGACGGCGCACATGGATTTTGCAGCCACCCACTCCTCAGTGCTCGAGTAGAACTGAGCTTCCATTCCCTGTCATCTCAGGTGGCATTAAAATCACAGTCGCAGCACCCCCCGGGTACCTTTTCAAGATGGATAAACCAAAAACATTTTTCTGAGAAGATGAAAACATTGGAACATTTTTGTTGTTGTTTGTGGGAAACCTTTTCTTCATCTATGAAGAACAGAAATGCACTGATTTTTTTTTAAATCAGATTGACAGTGTTTGCTTGCAAGCTCAGTACAGAGGTTTGTATGGAGGATATCAGTGTCAATTAGATGAAAAACAGATGGGGAATGATTGGAGCTGTATGTGGCGGAGAAAGAGAGAGAGAGAGAACAACTGAAGCTAAAATGGTGGGATGTGTCAACCCGGGGCATCTTGTTTTTCTTCAAAAGCACCATGTTTCGTCAAAAGTAGTTTGTGATATGGCATGGGGGGGTCAAGGTAAAACAAAGTCAACGGTTTGAGTGAGCCAGCACAATGAATGATTAGATTGTCGATTGTATAATAGGTTCTCTGGGTTTGGTGAAAGGCAGACTAGGGACTTCAGAGCTCTCTTGTCTTGGGTGGGATTACACTCCCCTTGAAGAGTCCAGTTCACATCTTGGGAGTGGGACTTGAGACAGCAGTCCCCTGCAGTGGTTTGGAGTGCCTTCACCCGGCTTCAGCTGGTGCATCAGCTGTACCCATCCTGGGTGGGTCAGATCTAGCCCCAGTGATCCATCCCTTAGTTACATGATCTATACTGGACTATTGCAAAGCAGTCTACATGGGGCTACCCTTGAAGAGTGTCCGGAAGCTGCAGCTAGTGTGGAATGCTGCGGCTAGACTGCTGGTTGGGGCCAGCTGTCATGAGAATATGACCCTGGTAATATAGCAATTAAGAGCTTTGTGGTAAAAGTTGTAGTTCTGCAGTCCAAGCTCTCTGCTCACGACCTGAGTTTGATCCCAGCAGAAGCTGGGCTCAGGTAGCCGGCTAAAGGTTGACTCAGCCTTCCATTCTTCTGAGGTCAGTAAAATGAGGGCCCAGCTTGCTGGGAGGAAAGTGTAGCTGACTAGGGAAGGCAATGGCAAACCACCCTGTAAAAAGCCTGCTGTGAAAACGTTGTGAAAGCAACGTCACCCCAGAGTTGGAAATGACTGCTGCTTGCACAGGGGACTACGTTTATCTTTAATATAGCAATTATACTGGCTGCCAATCTGTTGTGGATCCCAATTGAAGGTGTTGTCGTTTTCCTTTAAAGCCCTATGTGGCTTGGAGCTAGGGTGTCTGAAGAACCATCTTCTCCTATGCATTCCTGCCCAGGAATGAAGATCACTGGCAAAAGTCCCCCAGACTGTCCCACCAATCAAAGAAGCTTGTTTGATGGGTACAGAAGAGAGGGCCTTTTTGGTGACAGCCCCACAGTTATGGAACAACCTCCCTAGGGAAGTGCTCCTGGCCTTCTCCCTTTCGATATTTAGGAAATAGTTAAACACAGTTTTATTGAGGACTGCATTTGATTAAGGTTAGTAGCAGTCCTAAGTGGTGAATTTAAATTAGGTTTGATGTTTCTACTGTATTTTATTTTATAGAAGAAGATAGAAGATATTGGATTTATATCCTGCCCTCCACTCTGAATCTCAGAGTTGCAGAGTGGCTCATAATCTCCTTTATCTTCCTCCCCCACAACAGACACCCTGTGAGGTGGGTGGGGCTGAGAGGACTCTCACAGCACATTTGGTTGTAAACCCCGCTGGAATGAGTGGCATGTAGTTGGGCAGAGGTACCATTTTCTGTTGAACCAGGTCTAAACGGTGAGTCCAAAGCTTTGTTTTTAGAACAAACTCCCCTTTATATTTTGAACTTCTACTACTCAATCCATCCAGGAGCAGATCTAAGCCATCAATTACTGGAGTGGCAAAAGCAGACCTTTATTGCTGTCCCTGCTGAGAAGAAAGGCAGGCAGGACTGATAAGAGATTTCCTTTTTTCCCTTCTCATATGCTTCCCAGGGAGGCATTCTCTGGATTATTGTGTAGGCACTCTTCTCTGTTATAAACATAGTAGGAGTAAGGCTCATTGTGAACAAAAATACAAAGGGCTCTGGAAAGAGGCTCTGGGTGCGCTTCCAACTCTTGCTGTCTTCCCACCCACCCTCCCAATTGAAGGCATTCACTCTCCCCACTCTTGGTGTCCTCCCATCCCCCTCCTTGCCACTCCAGCCACCTCTTCCTCTGAACTACCCCCACACCCTTGGCATATCACTCCCCCACCCATGACACTCATCCTCTCCTTGCTGTCTTCCCACCCACTCCAGTCCTTGGCCTTCACTCGCCCCCCCCCCTTGTTGTCTTCTCACCCACCCCACAGCTGAAACAGATGCTGGCTGCCTCGTGTCTGTGTGTCCCAGTGTCTGTGGTGGCTCAAAGCACCGAAAGAGGCCCAGAATGGAGATAAGGAAGAATAATTAGGGGGAAGTGCAGGGAGCATGACAACAGTAACAGAGACACTGAAGCTCAGCAGTGTATTTACACTTTCATTTTCAGTGTATTTTTGCCATCTTTTCCTGTCACATTCAGCCTTGTGTTCAGCATCAGCATGAATTTGTGGTGTGACCCAGGTTTTTTTTGTCTTGCTTAGTTGTTTTATGGTATACCATAGAGCAGGGGTGGCCAAACTTGCTTAACATAAGAGCCATATAGAATCTATGTCAGCTGTTTGAGAGCTGTAAGACATAAATGACAGATGAAGGAAGGAAGGAAGGAAGGAAGGAAGGAAGGAAGGAAGGAAGGAAGGAAGGAAGGAAGGAAGGAAGGAAGGAAGGAAAATAGATGGGGAGAGGGAGGAGAGAGGGAGGGAAAGTTGGAAAAAAGCAACTTTAACTTTAAATGCAGTCTCCAAGCTCCCAGCTGGCTTGGCTTGGAGAAGTGATGTCAAGAAAGAAATGACTTCTCCAAGCCAGCCGACAGGACATTGGGGGCTTTGAGAGTCATGCATTATGTGTGAATGAGCCACATGTGGCTAACGAGCCAGTTTGGCCACCCCTGCCATAGAGTATGTACCTTAAGGTGGCTGTTTTGTGTAGGTGAATTGATCTGACTTCAGCTTTCCATCCCCACTCTGCAGCCTTTACCTAGGAAAAGTACAATCTTTCTCCACAGTGGAGACCAAAGAAGGAAGTAAGGGATCTCAGCAGGGTATAATGACACAGAGTCCACTCTGCAAAACAGCCATTTTCTCCAGGGGAACTGATCTGTGCCATCTTGTTTGCCTAGCAACAGCCTCTGACTAGCAGCTTCTCCAGTGGCTCAATCCTTGTCTGTCCTGGGTGAGGCTAAGGGGAGGAGGGAGAGGGATTGACAGGAAAGAGGTGGCAGCTATGGTCTCTGAGGAAACGCTCCTGGGAGGGCCAGGCCTTGCCATCTAGTTGCACTATGGCAACGATGGCTCCCTGGCTATTTCAGTGACCTTTGGAGGCTGAGTGAACTGGGAGGGTGTCCGTGTGGGCTGTGGATGGACAGCAGAGGTCTGTTGCTGCTGGCTGCCATGATGCCTTTTGTAAGGCTGCAGTAGAGCGGCAGCCCTTTCTGAGGCCAGTTGACAGAGAGGAGCATTGGAGTTGTGTTTGTCTCTGAGGTAAAACTTTTTTGGCAGTTTGTTCAACATTCCTGGGCCTGCAGTATGTGGGCGTAGGGGAGTCAGCCAGTGGGAGGCCAGAGATTCTGACTGAGGTGTGATTGGCCAGTGGTTTATTGAGTGCACAGAGAGCCAATGGGAGAGCTCCATTTGGCCACCACCACAGGGGAATTATTATCTATGATGATAAGTCAATGGATTTTGCTTCTTGTGTACTAGTCATAGTTTAGCTTCAGAGGGTAGCCATACTAGTCTCCAGTAGAATAGCTAAATTCAAGTCCAGTAGCACCTTTGCGATTTTGGAAGAATGAGCTTTCAAGAGTCCAAGTTGCCTTAATTGGGCGTCTGCAGTGGAGCAGCTAGATTAACATAGGAACGAGAAGAGCCCTGTTGGATCAGGCAAGTGGTCTGTCTAGTCCAGCATCCTGTCTCGTATAGTGGGCAACCGAGCTCCTCTAGATGGCCAACAACAGGGCACAGAGGCTGAGACCTTCCCCTGATGTTGCCTCCTGACGCTGGAATTCAGAGGTCTTCTGCCTCTGAATGTGGAGGTTCCCTTCAGTCTCCATGGCTAGTAGCCACTCATAGACTTCTCTTCCAGGAATCTGTCCAATCCCCTTTTCAAGTGGTCATCACTTCATCCTCTGGCAGCAAATTCCACATCGTAATCATTTTCATCAAGTGTGGTAACATTGTAGAGACTAAGGGCGTTTTTGCACTGACCTTAATCGGCAGCGACGCCCCTCTTCAGCACGCAGGATCTGTGCGGATTTCGCCAAAAACCAGTTTCCATTTGCGCCGCAAAAGCCGCAGGACTTTCCGGCTCTTCCAGGTGCTCCGCGGCAATTGGTGCGAAATCCGCGCAGATCCTGCGCGCTGAAGAGGGGCGTCGCTGCCGATTAAGGTCAGTGCGAAAACGCCCAAAGATTTTTGGGGCATGAGCATTTGAGAGTCAAAGCTCCCTTCATCAGAAAGAAGAAGAAGAAGAAGAAGAAGAAGAAGAAGAAGAAGAAGAAGAAGAAGAAGAAGAAGAAGAAGAAGAAGAAGAAGAAGAAGAAGAAGAAGAAGAAGAAGAAGAAGAAGAAGAAGAAGAAGAAGAAGATGATGATGATGATGATGATATTGGATTTATATCCCGCCCTCCACTCTGAGTCTCAGAGCGGCTCACAATTTCCTTTATCTTCCTCCCCCACAACAGACACCCTGTGATGTAGGAGAAGCTGAGAGAGCTCTCCCAGAAGCTGCCTTTTTCAAGGACAACTCTGCTAGAGCTATGGCTGACCCAAGGCCACTCCAGCAGATGCAAGTGGAGGAGTCGGGAATCAAATCCAGTTCTCCCAGATATGAGTCCGCACACTTAACCATTACACCAAACTGGATAGTTTCCGAGGTGGCTGTGTTGCTCTGCAGTAGAACAGATAGATTCAAGTCCAGCTGCACCTTAGAGACCAAGGAGAGCTTCGGGGTATGAGCTGTTGAGAGTCCAATTTCCTTTGGTCAGATACCAGATCAATAAGCAAATTAAACTTTTGTTGGCTTGAGCATACCCGGAGGTTATAACTGAGGTTATAGTACAGTAAAGAAACCCCAGAATCCTTAAAAACCCTCTGCTTGTTGGACATCTTATATTCTAAAATACATATAATTATAAACCCACAAGTCCAGCAGAGAACCTTGAATGCAGCCGGCTGTTATTTAGCAATCATATCATTCAAGGCTCATTAAGTTCAGATTTACACACCAAATAAAAAGCTTTTTAGTTGCTAAATGGGTAGTGGCATTTTATTCAGACATTTTATGCCTAGGTCTATAACTGTCAAAATCCATAAAGCATTGATTTGGTGGTGGTAAGGGAGGTTGTTCAATATACTCCTGGCAGTGCCGCGTGGAATGCTTTTTCTGTAAATAAGAAGAAATACCTTTGTCTTGTTCTGTGAGTGTAGCGTTGGTCAAGTAAACAGACATCACAGAGTTCTAGCGTATGGATTTTTGGTTCTTCAAAGATAACAGCTTCAAAGGGCGCAGAACTCTCCCAGCTGTTATGGTACATATATCTGGACATTATCGGCCCTTGAAATTCCACAAATGGCCATCAAATGCTTTCCAGTGATGTTTCTTCTTGCTTACAGATGTTAGTTGGAGGTAGCAATTCACAATGGATCACATATTTGTATATATACATTGTATGATATACTTTCCCCAATCACTGTAGAAACTTCAGGCAGAAAGAAGTTGTTAGCAGCCCAAAATATATTATTTTTTTAAAAAAATCACAACCCAATGTAATTAATACCTTGTTATTATTACTTTATTATTGTAAGCTGCTTTGAACCACGAGGAAAGGCAGGATATGGATGTTTTGATGGATATTCAGTAAAATAAGGAGCGACCATGTGCAAAAACCCTTTGCCAGGCTGGATGTTACAGAAAAGTTTTTAAAAGAGAAAGGAAAATATAGCAAATGTTAGACTGGACATATTTCTGTGGGCAGTAAGAAAAGAGGAAGACTCAACAAAAGATGATCAGCATACTTCCTTGGGAGATGTTCTCCTGTGTATGTGTGTGTGATGTTCCATTACGTCACTTCTAGTGGTAAAGCTGCAGAACTGCAGTTCAAGCTCTGCTTATGACCTGAGTTTGGTCCTGGTGGAATCATAGAGTTGGAAGGGACCTCCGGGGTCATCTAGCCCAACCCCCTGCACAATGCAGGAAACTCACAAACACCTGGATAAAACTATTAGGGCTGCCTGTCCCAAGTGGAGGAAGCCTGGAGATCTGGCGGTGCAACATGGGGAGGGGGCAGGGCTTAGGGAGGGACTTCGGGTGGGCCTAATGCCATAGAATCTACCCTCCAAACTACTGGGTTGAATAACAAAAAACATCATTTGCCTTGGAAGGACAGAAGCTTTACACAGTATCCCTGATCCTCCATGTTTCCCAGTTAAAGGGGAAATTCAGTTCAAACACATTACAGAGATGATCTGATTCAAGCGGTAATAAAAGAAAGAAATGTTACCTAACAAAAATTCAAAGTACATCTTAAATGACATATTCATGTAGGTATATTTAACTTATTGCTACAGCTCCAAGCTCAGGTAAGAGAGAGAATCCTAGAGTTGGAAGCGACCTCCAAGGTCATCTAGTCCAACCCCCTGCACAATGCAGGAAACTCACAAACATCTCCCCCTAAATTCACAGGATTCTCATTGCTGTCAGATGGCCATCTAGCATCTGTTTAAAGACCTCCAAGGAAGGAGAGCCCACCACCTCCCGAGGAAGCCTGTTCCACTGAGGAATCGCTCTAACGGTCAGGAAGTTCTTCCTAATGTTGAGCCGGAAACTCTTTTGATTTAATTTCAACCCATTGGTTCTGGTCCTACATTCTGGGGCCACAGAAAACAATTCTACACCATCCTCTAGATGACAGCCCTTTAAGTACTTGAAGATGGTGATCATATCACCTCTCAACCGCCTCCTCTCCAGGCTAAACATCCCCAGCTCCTTCAACCTTTCCTCATAGGACTTGGTCTCCCTCACCATCTTTGTCGCCCTCCTCTGGACCCATTCCAGCTTGTCTATATCCTTCTTAAAATGTGATGCCCAAAACTGAACACAATACTCTAGGTGAGGTCTTACCAGAGCAGAATAAAGGGATACCATCACATGACGTGATCTGGACACTATACTTCTGTTGATACAGCCCAAAATTGCATTTGCCTTTTTAGCCATCGCATTACACTGTTGACTCATGTTCAGCGTATGATCCACTAAGACCCCTAGATCCTTTTCGCACATACTACTGCTAAGACAAGTCTCCCCCATCCTATAACCATTCATTGGACTTTTCCTACCTAAATGCAGAACTTTACATTTATCCTTGTTAAAATTCATGTTATTGATTTTAGCCCAGTTTTCCAGCCTGTCAAGGTCATCCTGTATCCTGTTTCTGTCTTCTGTGTTTGCAACCTCTCCCAATTTAGTATCATCTGCAAATTTAATAAGGATTTCCTCTATTCTTTCATCCAAATCATTGATAAAGACGTTGAACAAAACAGGTCCCAGGACAGATCCTTGAGGTATTCCACTTGTCACTCCTCTCCAAGAGGATGAGGAACCATTCACAAGCACTCTTTGGGTGCGATCTGTCAACCAGTTACAGATCCACCTAACAGTAACAGGATCCAAACCACATTTTACCAACTTGTCAACAAGGACAGTATGTGGAACATTCTCAAAAGCCTTACTGAAATCAAGATAAACGATGTCTACAGCATTCCCCTGATCCAGCAAGGTAGTTACTTTCTCAAAAAAAGAGATCAGGTTAGTCTGACATGACTTGTTCTTGAGAAAACCATTCTGGCTCATAGTAATCACATCTATTATTTCTGAATATTCCAGGACCGACTGTTTGATGATTTGTTCTAAAACTTTTCCAGGTATAGACATCAAGTTGATGGGTTGGTAGTTACCCGGATCCTCTTTTTTCCCTTTCTTGAAGATGGGGACAACATTCGCCCGCCTCCAATCTTCAGGCACCTCTCCTGTTCTCCAAGAATTCTCAAAAATAATAGCCAGAGACTCAGAAATTACATCCGCAAGCTCTTTTAGAACCCTTGGATGCAATTCATCTGGCCCCAAAGCTGGGTGCAAGTAGCCGGCTCAAGGTTGACTCAGCTTTCCATCCTTCCGTGGTCAGTAAATGGATGCCCAGCTTGCTGGGGGGAAAGTGTAGATGACTGGGGAAGGCAATGGCAAACCACCCCGTAAAAAAGTCTGCCGTGAAAATGTCATGATACAATGTCACCCCAGAGTTGGCAGTGACTGGTGCTTGCACCTTTACCTTTATTTTACAAGAAACAAGAACTAAACTGGAATACCCTTGATAAATGACTACCCTTGATAAATGAGAGCAGTTGGAGAGAAATGTAAGCATCTTCTTTGGAGACCCTCTTTTCGTGCCTTTTTAATATGAGATTTGGCAGCCTTCCACTGGAAGCAAGGCCTTTTCTGTAGTGGCACCTTTCCTTGTGGATGCTCTCACCCTGTAAAGGCATGAAGCAAGTTCCTTGGTTCAAGCTCAGGTGGGGGAAGATCCAACAGGTTTGTGGGGGATAATATCTGCTTGTCTCTATGGTTTGCTCTGGGTTTTATTCTTGGGAAATGATTGGGTTGGTTTTAATTTGGTTTTAGGGTTTTAATTTTTTTTACAGTTAGCTACCTAATAGGAATAGAAAATCAAGGACGAGACTTTTCCTCATTGGGTACTTGAATTCTTTTGCCATTTCTGACCATTCCTGCTAACTTTGAGGATTTAATACAAGAAATATTGCATTCCAAAGTTCTTGGCACATCACTAGAAGACAAATGAAAGGGGGAAAGCAGGGCTTGCCACTCATGGAACTTGACAATGCAGAATACTTGTTGAGGCAGTTAGACGTTTAAAGTGCAATTTGCATCATGCTTGTGGGATAGTTTTCAGCCTGAGAGGATTGAAAGACAAGTCTGTGACATGCAATGAAGGGTTGGCCATGCGCACTCAATGGGAGAGACGCAAGAGCTTACAAGGTACGCTGAGGACTGCAGCTGTGAGTTGTTTTGCTTTTGGTGAAATGTAGCTTAAAATTCAGTGCAACAGTCAGTTACTCGCGAGTGACCTATAAATTCTCCCTCTTCTATTTCTGCTTGAATTGGCTCCTCTACCGATAGCCATTGGTCCCTGGCATGCTGCGTCTCCCAACTTGTTGGACTAGGGGGCTGCTTTCTCACAGGTGGTAGGAAAAGCCACCCCTCCTGCACAAGCCCCGCAAGTGGGATTGAGGCCCACGGGGACGGCATTCACATGTCCCTGCGCTGCTCACCGCTGACACCTCCTCTCTTTGCTCATCTCACAACTATCTTGCCCACTCATTCCCTTATGACCTCCCATCACCACCAAAAGCTGAGCTGTGGTGAGTTTTTTTTTTAAAGAAGTCCCATTGTGAGAGCCAGTTTGGTGTAGTGGTGAAGTGTGCGGACTCTTATCTGGGAGAACCGGGTTTGATTCCCCGCTCCTCCACTTGCACCTGCTGGAATGGCCTTGGATCAGCCATAGCCCTCTTAGGAGTTGTCCTTGAAAGGGCAGCTTCTGGGAGAGGTCTCTCAGCCCCACCACTTCACAGGGTGTCTGTTGTGTGTGTGTGTGGCAGGGGGGGGGAAGGTAAAACTGATTGTGACCGCTCTGAGCCTCTGAGGTTCAGAGTATAGGGTGGGATATAAATGCAATGTCGTCTTCTTCTACTGCTGCTGCTGCCAAAAGCAGGGCGTGCTGGAGCTGAACATCCCCATTTCGAAAGCAGTGCCAACCTCCACTCTACCTGCCTTCACCCAAGCCTTCACATGGAGGCTGTGCCTTCAACCAGCACATGGTTTCCCCTTTCAGTCAGACTTCCCCCTCCTGCTTTTTCTTTGCCATGGCTTGAAAGGGAAGAGCCCGGGAGCTGTGCTCAGAAAGAGTGCGGCATCAGGTGGAAACTCCCAGATAAACTTGCACGTGGATTTAAAAAGGTCAAGGTAGTCCCCTGTGCAAGCACCAGTCATTTCCGACTCTGGGGTGACATCGCATCACGACGTTTTCACAACAGACTTTTTACCAGGTGGTTTGCCATGGCCTTCCCCAGTTACCTACACTCTCCCCTCAGCAAGCTGGGGACTCATTTTACGGACCTCGGAAGGATGGAAGGCTGAGTCAACCTGGAGCCGGCTACCTGAACCCAGCTTCTGCCGGGATCGAACACAGGTCGTGAGCAGAGAGTTCGGACTGCACTACTGCAGCTTTACCACTCTGCACCACGGGACTGCACTGCACTGCATGTGGATTACCAGCAGCTTTTAACCTCTATCTTTACCTTTTCTGTAAAGCATCTCTAATGTACTCAATGTCCCCTTTGCCTGCTGTTGGCTGGTTATTGGTTATTCTAACATCCCAACTACCCCTGCAGGATATCTTAAATGTTTGATTTCCTTTCTTTTTCTAATCTAAATTGGGTTTCCTACTAAATTACATTTGACTCTAGAACTAGAGGTTGCGGTCCCCTGCTGTGGCTGACAACAGAGGTTAATTGCAGCATATAAGTAAGCCCCCTTTGAACCAGAAAGGAAAGGTAGGGTAGAAATGTTTCAATAAAGAAGTGAGGTGCCTGTGTCGATTGGAAAGTTCCGATTTTCTTTTCTGAATACGCTCTGAGTTATGTCAAAGTAAGGCAAAATATTAATATATTTTCCTCCTTGCTAACCCTTTGTTTAACCTGTTAATTTTGAGCATACGAAGCTGTGTCTGAAAAGTCATTTTTACAGGCAGGCGGCTCTGCTCCATCTCCGGTAGAGAAGTTGCTTCCAAATGTGTTACTTGTGACCAGGTCTTTTTTTGCAGCAGGAAAACTCCTTTGCATATTAGGCCACACACCCCTGATGTAGTCAATTCTCCAAGAGCTTAGAGTTGGCCCTGTTCTAAGAGCCCTGGAAGCTCCAGGAGGATTGGCCACATCAGGGGTGTGTGCCCTAATATGCAAAGGAGTTCCTGCTATAAAAAAAGCCTTGCTTGTGCCCATTGGAGTGGGAGAGGCTGTGGATTGAAGCCCAGACTAGGCTGCCTCTCAGCTTTCCCCTTCTGTCTCAGTGCCATCCTCAGATCGCGGGTGGGCACCGGATTGGGCCCTTCCCCCCCACCCTGCCTCCAGGACAATTGATATTGCCTGGGAGGAGAGGCCCTCTGGAAGCCGGGAAAAGGCTGTGCACCACCCGGCCCCTTCCACCACCCCCTCATGGGCAAAGCTGCAGGATGAGGATGGCGCACGTGGCGGTGTGGCAAAGTGCAGAGAGGCTGCGCGCTGCCTAGCTGCTGTTGCTCCACTTCCACCCTCCCTCCCCACTGGCTTTGGTGGGGGGTGTCTAGGTTGCCAGATGCCCTGGACATCCTTAAGGTAAAATCCTAGTGACATTTTGCAAAAAAACAAAAACAAAAAATCCTCTTCCAAACATTAAAAACAAAGCCCCAAGAAGACTGCAGGAAATGACTGACTTAAACTAATCAAAGCCTGTAGGAAGAGTGTTTGAACCTACCTGTAAAAAGCTAACTGTTTAATAAACCAGCTTCAGATCCTATTTGGAGATACCCAGTGGTCATTTTGTAGAAAAATAGGTGGTGGAGCTCATCTAGGGATTGTTATGCAGCTGCACATATTATTCAATGGACAAAGAGGTGGAAGTCTCAGGAGGAAGAGGAGGAACTCTCAGAAAGGTTCAGGAGCTGCAATCCTGCAAGCTCCCACTGAATCTGAGGCCTGGAGATACCCAAACTAACCATAGACTTAGTGTGGTTTGGATGATCAGTTCACAAGGCTTAGCTTAATTAGACCATCTGAGCAGGCCCTATTTGTGTTGTTTGATAAGCTCTCCTTGCAATGACGCAAAATGTGGAATCTGCGTGTGTGGGTGGGTGTGTTTGTTTGCCATCAAAATAACAGCCGATTTATGGTGACCTTGTAGGGCTTTAAAGGCAAGAGATGTTCAGGTGTGTTTTGCCATTGCTTGCTTCTGAGCAGCAACCCTGGACTTCCTTGGTGGTCTCCCAGCCCTGCTTAGCTTCTGCATTGCCCATGGTTCTAGAGATTCCTACAAGCAATAAATTGTGGCCAAAGAAATGCAGCTTTATTCAGCTTTAACAAATGAAAATATCCCTCACCTACCCAGTGAGCTTTATAAGGAGAAAGAAAAGTCTACTTCACAAGGCTAGCAGTCTGTCCAGGAAACCAGACTGGAGTGCAGGGTTTCTCTACAGCTTGCACACAGCTTAGAAGTTTGTCCTCTCCCTTGCGAGGCCTCTTCACTCCCGAGCTCTCTTCTGTACTTGAAGCTGTTCTTCCTCCGCAGTACAAAGCCACCGTCTTCCAAAGCTGCCGCCGCTGCCCTCTCTCCAAAGTTGCCTGAAGAAGCACAGCTCTCCCATCCCAGGTGTTCTTCATTTACAATGCTGTGTAGGATTTAACCCTCTGCTATCCTAGGACTGCCATTCACATGGAGAAGGGTTGTATGGCTCACCACCAATGTTCCCTCTAAGCTGCAGAGTCTTGTGAGCAAAAATTCTACTTTGTGAGCTCCTGACATGAAAGTTGTGAGCTGCTAGCGTGAAAGTTGTGAGCTACTGCACAAATTAGTGTGCTCTGGGGTCATCCTTCCTGAGCTAAGACAAAAATGTGTGAACTGGAGGCTAAAAATCTGTGAGCTAGCTCACGCGAATTCAGCTTAGAGGGAACACTGCTCACCACTTAAATAATTTCCACTACAGCTTCTGAGATGTGACGAAATCAAGCTACCCTGGGCCATCGAGGTCAGGACAACATATTTTTGGCGGTTGTGGAAAGTGCTGTTAAGTCACAGCTGACTTATGGCGACTCCGTGGGGTTTTCAAAGCAGGAGACATTCAGAGGTGGTTTGCCATCTCCATCGCCTGCGTAGCGACCCCTGGACTTTCTTGGGCTCCTGGCATTCCTATCCAAGTACTAACCAGGGCCAACCCTGTTTAGCTTCTGAGGTACAGGGTTGCCAGGTCTCAACTTCCCCCAGGTGGGGGATTTGGGGGTTATTTGGGGAGGCAGTGGGACTGTCCTCAACCTGATGATGTCATACTGTATCGACAGAAGTAGAGTGGCTTAGGGGAGGGATGGTGGCTCAGTGGTAGAGCATCTGCTTGGGAAGCAGAAGGTCCCAGGTTCAATCCCCGGCATCTCCAACTAAAAAGGGTCCAGGCAAGTAGGCGTGAAAAACCTCAGCTTGAGACCCTGGAGAGCCATGAATGGGGCTGTGGCTCAGTGGCAGGGCATCTGCTTGGGAAGCAGAAGGTCCCAGGTTCAATCCCTGGCATCTCCAAAAAAGGGTCCAGGCAAATAGGTGTGAAAAACCTCAGCTTGAGACCCTGGAGAGCCGCTGCCAGTCTGAGAAGATGATACTGACTTTGATGGACCAAAGGTCTGATTCAGTATAAGGCAGCTTCATATGTTCATATGAGTGTCCAGATCATGCAAAGTGATGGTATCTCTTGACTCTGCTCTGGTTAGACCTTACCTGGAGTATTGTGTTCCGTTTGGAGCACCATAATTTAAGAAGGATAAAGACAAGCAGGAACATAGTTCAGATGAGAGCAACCAAGATGGTGAGGGGTCTGGAGAACAGGTTCTATGAGGAAAGGTTGAAGGAGCTGGGTTCATTTAGCCTGAAAGGAAGACGACTGAGAGGTGTCTTGAAGGGATGTCATATAGAGAATGGTGTGGAATTGTTTTCTGTGGCCCCGGAAGGTTGAACCAGAACCACCGTTTTGAAATTACAGTAAATCAAAACAGTTTTTGATTCAACCTGAGGAAGAACTTCCTGACAGAGTGCTTCTTCAGTGTAACAGGCTTCCTTGGGAGGTGGTGGGCTCTTCCTCCTTGGAGGTTTTTAAACAGAGGCTAGATGGCCATCTGACAGCAATGCTGATTCTGTGAACTTAGGTAGAACTTAAGGGGGAGGTATGAACTTACTGGGGAGGTATTTGTGAGTTTCCTGCATTGTTCAGGGGGTTGGAGTAGATCAGTGGTTCACAACCTTTTTGGCACCAGGGACCGGTTTTGTGGAAGACAATTTTTCCACGGACCGAGGGGCGGATGGTTTAGGATGATACAATTGTGCACTTTATTTCTGTTAGCCTGGTGTAGTGGTTAAGTGTGCAGACTCTTATCTGGGAGAACCGGGTTTGATTCTCCACTCCTCCGCTTGCACCTGCTGGAATGGCCTTGGGTCAGCCATAGCTCTTGCAGAGTTGTCCTTGAAAGGGCAGCTTCTGTGAGAGCTCTCTCAGCCCCACCTACCTCACAGGATGTCTGTCGTGGGGGAGGAAGGTAAAGGAGATTGTGAGCCGCTCTGAGACTCTAAAGTTCAGAGTGGAGGGCAGGATATAAATCCAATGTCGTCATCTTATTTTTATTATTATTACTACATTGTAATATATAATGAAATAATTATACAACTCACAGCCTGGTTGCTAACAGGCCATGGACCGGCACCAGTCCCTGGACCGGGGGTTGGGGACCCCTGGACTAGATGACCCTGGAGGTCCTTTCCAACTCTTATGATTCTGCAGAGTGACATCATTGTGCTGGGGATACAGTGCCACGCCCGCATGCCCCCCACCCGCGCTTTCTCCCAACCATTTAAAGGGACCTTGCCTTTAAATGGTTGGGGTGGGGAATGGGCACTATGTGCCTTCCAGAGGGAAAGCCAGCCTTTTTGAAGGGGAATTGACTGGGAACTGGCTGATTCACACAGACATATATTGATGTATATTTCTTCCAATCGGTCTTGTACTCTGAGATAATTTCTTAATTTGGTGCTTTGGCATATTGTGCTTAAACAAACAAGAAAAAAAATCAGTCACAGCCTAGTCTGATAAAGTGCTTTAAAAACAAAGACAGTGGCTATTTTGGTTAAAGATGCTACAGGACAATTGCATCTTCTTAGCCAATGGTATCCTATTTATTAATTCAAATTAACTTTCCAGCTGTGTTCTGTTTAATGGATGACTATACTTCTTGTGGGGCATTAGTGTTCATCCACGTGCGTTCAAATTGCACATGTGCTCAAGTCAAAATATGCTCAACAGCTAGCAATTTAACCTCCACAGGTTGCCGGCGGGGGGGGGGGGGGGGGGGAGAGAGCATAAACCCCAAGTATGTGTGCATGACTATTTCCAAGATGTGTCCAAAAGGTAAAACAAGCCGGAGTGCCCCTCATAAGCAGGAAACAGTTTTCTGCACTTTAATTTTCAACATTTCATTTTTGGATTGGAGCCAGTACCATTACGGAGCGCTGAACCACAAATCGCTTGGGTACAACACTTTAAAAGTTGTCCATCCTTCAAAACCACTGTCACCGTTTTTATAAGGAAGGATAGATGGCATAAGGTTGAGTTAAATCTTTAGTTATGATTGCAAGCTGAAGCAATTGGCACACACCAAGCAAAGCAGCATTTGAATAGGCAACGTTTGCTTACAACCCCCCCCCACTTCATTGTATTTTCATCTCATATTAGGAACAGTGTGGTCAATTACATCATCCTTAGTGTGGTGTAACGCACAAAGAGGCAGCATCTGCTCATCTGAAATTTTAGCTGCCGATCATGACCCCCTGAAACTCTCACGGTGCACAGTGACAACCCAAAAGCACTCTGTGTACTGCGTGTGGGTCAGAGCTCTCACCCCAGCAAGCCCTGCTTTTTTCTGAACTCAGCAGCTGGAGATTTAAGAAGCCTGATTTGGCTTGGCAATGAACTTCCTTCTCTGGAGTGAAAAGTCCTTTCAGGAGTGAAATTTGGATGGCAGGCGGGCCGTAGCGAATCAGCCTCCTTATTTAAAAAAAGGGGGGGGGGGGAAGCAATGGGGGTTGTTGGTTGTCATACAAAGCTATTTCTTGAAAGGATTATTTGCAGCTTGGGGCAAGGCACACAAAAGAGATATCTGCTAAAGAACTGCTGCCACATGCCCTTTTAAGCCAGCTTAAACCCACGGGAGGCCAGGCTGCTAGAGTATCAGTAATGACAATTTAGTGAACTGTATATCTAGGCAAGCAGGGATGGAACAGGAGAGCTGAGTTGGCAGAAATGCTGCCGCGGAGTGGCCTCGGATTCGCCACTGGGAGAAAGGGCTTCAGGAAGGGGATAGGAATATGAAGGGAAAGGAATCAGAGACATTAGGTATAGCTTGAAGGTTTGGGGTAGTTCCCCCCCCCCCCCGTTTGTATATGTGTGTGGAGGGCTGCCAGCCCCATCTGGGAAATACCTGGAGATTTTTTTTGGGGGGGGGGTGCCTTGAAAGGGTGGGGTTTGGGGAAGGGAGAGGAGAGGAGAGGAGGGACCCCAATGGTGTATAATGCCCTAAAAAGGTAAAGGTAGTCCCCTGTACAAGTACCAGTCGTTTCTGACTCTGGGGTGATGTTGCTTTTACAACATTTTCACGGCAGATTTTTTTACAGGGTGGTTTGCCATTGCCTTCCCCAATCATCTACACTTTTTCCCCAGCAAGCTGGGGACTCATTTTACCGACCTCGGAAGGATGGAAGGCTGAGTTAACCTCAAGCCGGCTACCTGAACCCAGCTTCCGCTGGGCTCGAACTCAGGTCGTGAGCAGAGAGCTCTGGCTACAGCACTGCAGCTTGACCACTCTGTGCCACGGGGCCATAGTGCCCTAGAGTCCAGCCTTCAAAGCATCTGTTTTCTCCAGGGGAGCTGGTCTCCATTGTCCGGATTTGCTTGTAATAGCTGATTTCCAGGCAACCCAGTTGTGTTCTATCCATTTGTTTTACTTACTGTAGAGTCTCACAAAATGAGATGATAGGAGGGTATTAAGAATCACTTGGAGAAGGAGAAACTAAAATCCTGGTTCCCCTGGTGAGTTAACGCATGACAATTGCTGCCACTCAACTGGAAACACGCTTTGGGGAAGGACTGCAGAGCCGTTCCCCTCTCTCTGGAGGGCCATGATAGGAAATGCTAATTCAGACTCCTAAGAACGCTGATTTCCCAGTTCGGCTTGACTCTTGCTAGCTGCTGATGCAGTTCAAGGATGCCTCCTTGGTGGTCACAGGAAATTTAAACATGGAAGTAGAGTCTCACCATCTTCAAGTACTTGATCACCATCTTCAAGTACTTGAACGGCTGTCATAGAGAGGATGTTGTGGAATTGTTTTCTGTGGCCCCAGAAGGTAGGACCAGAGCCAACGGGTTGAAATTAAATCAAAAGAGTTTCCAGCTCAGCATCAGGATGAACTTCCTGACCGTTACAGCGGTTCTTCAGTGGAACAGGATTCCTTGGGAGGTGGTGGGCTCTCCTTCCTTGGAAGTTTTTCAACAGAAGCTAGATGGCCATCTGACAGCAATGAGGGTCTTGTGAATTTAGGGGGAGGTGTTTGTGAGTTTCCTGCATTGTGCAGGGGGTTGGACTAGATGACCCTGGAGGTCCCTTCCAACTCTATGATTCTAAGTGCTGGCCCTGGCCCCACTCAGGTTTCCCAGGTCGCAGGAAGCATAAACAGGGTCGAGGGTGCTGCAGTGCCCCAGAGGTGACTGGGGAGAGAGGCAGGGTGGTGCCCCAGGCCGTTGCCTACCCCGCCTACTCTCACACGCCACCTCTGGCGAGAAGCTGAGAATCGCAGGGAGTCCATACAGCGGAAGTCTAACAAGAAGAGAGGGAACCATGGGAAAGCAGTTGCGGGGGTGTCTTGGGCTGATTCTTTTAGGGGGGAAAGTCCATAACTCAACAAATAGGGATACCCTTCTCCCGGTGGGACATGGGGATCTCCCAGAATTACAGCGCATCTCCAAACTCCGGAGATCTCTTCCCCTGGAGAAAAAGGATGCTTTGAAGGCTGGGCTTTATGGCATCGCATCCCACTGACTTCCCTCTCCTCCCTGAATCCTCTCTTCCCCAGATTCCACCCCTCAAATCTCCAGAAATTTCCCAACCTATCTGGCAACCCTACCCCCTATCACTCCTCTGGCTGCTAGGGTGGAGATGGCAGCCCTATTAACAAGGGACTCCTTGGCTGATTACAGACCAGCACTTTGGGCCGACTCAGAGACGCCTCTGAAGTCGGCCCCCAAAATCCCTCCACACGCAAACATCTGCCAGGCGTCCCCATCCCGCACTCACCCCGTCCTTCCGGCCGCTCCACTCATCTCATAAAGCTACCACTGTGAAAGTGGTAGAAAATATTTGAGCCGGCCGTCAGTTGTTGGATTGCTGTCTGGACGGGGAAGGGCGCACGCGAAGTGACTTGGCAGTCTGGAGCTGTCAAGCCGCCCCAAGCTGTTCCAGTTTTTTTTTTTAGAGAAACCAATCAGAGCGCTGGTGCACTCATGCGCACCAGCACTTGCCCACCCCCCCAGGGAAAACAAAGGGATCCGGCTTCCGTGTGGTGGTGCCCGGCCGCCTCACGGACGGGATGCTGGCGGCATGCGGGTGAGCATGGGGAGGCTCCGGGACAGCTCTTCTTGGGCCATCCTGATTCGGGATGCCTCCGTGCCACCCCAAAATGCCCATCTGTTCTCAGCCCTCATTTCCCAAATTGGGATTGGATAAAGTGAGTAAAGTTTGAATTTGACGGGGTAATCCAAATGTAACTGCCATCAAAAGTCAGTGGGGAGATTAGGAAGGTGAGGCCATGGATGGGTGTTTCTGCCATGTTGACCATACTGGGTGTGTGGCTGCTGGATTGCATAGGGGCTGTCATAATTTTGGATCAGGGCAATGAACATCTGGTTGGTTTTCTGTGGGGTTGTCTAAGAACATAAGAGAAGCCATGTTGGATCAGGCCAACGGCCCATCCAGTCCAACACTCTGTGTCACACAGTGGCAAAAAATTTTATATATACACACACTGTGGCTAATAACCACTGATGGACCTGTGTTCCATATTTTTATCTAAACCCCTCTTGAAGGTGGCTATGCTTGTAGCCGCCACCACCTCCTGTGGCAGTGAATTCCACATGTTAATCACCCTTTGGGTGAAGAAGGACTTCCTTTTATCCGTTTTAACCTGTCTGCTCAGCAATTTCATCGAATGCCCACGAGTTCTTGTATTGTGAGAAAGGGAGAAAAGTACTTCTTTCTCTACTTTCTCCATCCCATGCATTATCTTGTAAACCTCTCTCATGTCACCCCGCAGCCGACGTTTCTCCAAGCTAAAGAGTCCCAAGCGTTTCAACCTTTCTTCAACTGCCTTTTTGGCCAGTGTAACTTTTTACTTGGTTTCGCCCGTTTTGGATCCTGTCTATATTTTTATTTCATACCATTAAAGGTTTTGAGAAGTGAAAAGTAAAAGGCAAAGGACCAGGGATGGGGGAGATTGAAATGAAGGTAAAATTGTCCTTTTGATAGCCCTTCATGGGTGGATTGGATATTGGGCTCTTTTTGATAAATAGCTGGATGGGAGGTGCAGGGCCGGTTCTAGACTGGTGCCCCCCCTGCACTGATAGTCACTCAGTCATGTGGGGGGTGCCCAGTTTGGTGCCCCCAGAGGGCTGGCGCTCTAGGCAGTTGCCTAGTTAGCCTAGAGGCAGAGCCGCCCCTGGGGAGGTGATACTTTCTCCATCAACTGGAAATGGCCCCTATTGCTTTGATGAAGCGTCCTTAGAAGCAGGGAATATGATTGTGGTATGCATGGACTGCGGCTTTCTTTCAAGGGGTGCCCTTCAAAACAACTAGGAAGGGACTGGGGGTCAGATTGGGGTGTCTCAGCCAAACAGAGGGTGGTGTCCTTACAGTACTAAATTGATAGGAAGACCTTGTATAATACAGTGGGGCCTAGGAGCTAAAGTTGCAATCATCCTCCCCCCGCCCCCCACACACACCCCTTGTTGGTTTCTGTTTGAGCCAGATCAAAGCAATCCATCCAACCCCCTGAATTTGAGCTTCTGTCCGTCAACAGTTAGCCCCCTAATTGTGGTGTCAGGCAGTAGGTAGGTCCAGGGCTTTTTTTGTAGCAGGAACTCCTTTGCATGTTAGGCCACACCCCTAATGTTAGCCAGTCCTCCAAGAACTTACAGTAGGCCCTATAAGAAGAGCCCTGTATATCTTGGAGGATTGGCTACATCAGGGGTGTGTGGCCTAATATGCAAAGGAGCTCCTGCTACAAAGAAAGCCCTGGGTAGGTCATTTGTTCTATAAAGTTCCACACACAGATCTAGGCCATGTACAGAGGTAGGATCAGAGTCATTCAATGGGATTTATTCTCCATAAGCATGCCTAGGAGTGTATAGGTACACAGGACGCCGGTCTCCTATAAGGTTCTGGAACTGTTCCTATTGTAGGCTCGTATTGAAGGATGGTTTTCCAAGGCTTAGAAATAATTGTATTGACCTTTTGCAAATGAGCTCCGTGGCAATTGTTTTTAATTGGCATAGCCTTGCATTTGCAGAAAGGATTTAACTGGGGAGTGACAAGCTTCATTTTCTCCCCTCTCAAACTTAATTAATCAATCCTGTGTGCGACTAATTGGACAAGAATTCTTGAAAA
The DNA here is from genome assembly GCF_032191835.1 of Heteronotia binoei. Classification (NCBI taxonomy): domain Eukaryota; kingdom Metazoa; phylum Chordata; class Lepidosauria; order Squamata; family Gekkonidae; genus Heteronotia; species Heteronotia binoei. The sequence continues at coordinate 97,586,124 of NC_083232.1, read as the reverse complement.
AAAACCTGAAGTGTAGCATTTCACCCTAACTTTCTTTACCTGGCAGGTTTCTGTGCAGCTGTATATGTAACCACCTAACGTGTAAATTAAAACTGAGGTTAAGCAATTTGTGCCAAAGTTTAGCTTCATTAAAAGGGGCTTTCTGACATCTCTCCGCTCCGGTTCCTTTATCTGAATTTGTAGCTCTTATGCTTACAACTTAGATTTAATATAAATTGCATTGAAAAGTGGCTTTTGCGAAATCTTAGCCTGAAGCAGCCGATTTCTGGAAGACATCTTTGTTCACAAGCGACTATTATTTAGTGTAATAAATTATCCCTATAGAAGGGTGTCCTGTTCAAGAATGGTATTTTCTGTGCCTGTGTGGCAGTTTGCTGTAGTGGTTAAGTGCACGGACTCTTATCTGGGAGAGCCGGGTTTGATTCCCCACTCCTCCACTTGCACCTACTGGAATGGCCTTGGGTCAGCCATAGCTCTTGCAGGAGTTGTCCATGAAAGGGCAGCTGCTGTGAGAGCCCTCTCAGCCCCGCCCACCTCACAGGGTAGGGTTGCTAAGTCCAATTCAAGAAATATCTGGTGACTTTGGGTGTGGAGCTAGGAGACATTAGGGGCAGAGCCAGGAGCAAGGGTGTGACGAGCATAATGTAACTCCAAGGGAGTTCTGGTCATCACATTGAAAGGGACAGCACACCTTTTAAATGCCTTCCTTCCATAGGAAATAATGAAGGATAGGGCTCTTCCACTGAGCCACAGTCTTTCCCAGTTTGTGCCAGCGTTACATAGTGGACTACCTTGACGCTGAGACGTACCTGGCAAATGGCACACCTTCCTGAGCCTACACAACAACAGTCCTCAATTCTTCTTGGGCCCCCAGTGTGAACTTACGTTGCTGAAATTCTCCCAAGATGATGCCCGTTCTCATTCACTTGCTGTGCACATAAACACTGGCCAATATCTTTTGCTTTGCCTGAGGGAATCATTTTTCTACAACCTGGAGCTAGCTGGGCACACGGGTGCCCAGCTTGCCTGCTGACTGGTTTTGAAAAAGGGTTTTGCTGGATTAATGCTAGCTGTACCTCGATATTGCCCCTAATTAATGGGGTTTTGCTCTTGGTGATTCGGGCGGATGGCGCACAGATCCTGACGTCATTAGCTTTTTTGTGTTCCACATCCACTCTGGAAGCTTCTTGTCTCAAGGTACAAATGCTGTTTGAGAGATTCTCAAAGGAGTGAGCTTGATAGTGTCACAAAGAAGAGTCTATTTTTAACAATGCCACCGAGAGGGTATGAATTATTTATGCTTATGTCAGGCTGTTGCTGGTATTATGTTCTCTTGGCAGTGCTTCCAAAGCAGCGGGAACAGGGGCGCTTCATCGTAGATCAAGTGATACCTCTTGGTTTTAAGGTTGAGATAGCTCATTTTTTGGTTGTTTTTAATTGGCACTTTGCTCTGCTCTTTACGATGATCACAAATAATAAACATAGACTTGCTTAGCCATTGTGCATTCTGGCCCAAAGGGAAGGTAAGAAGAAACCGAGGCCAAATAGTTCATGGCTGCTGAACCTGGGGGACATGTTTTGATTTCACAAGCAATGGATTTATATGACCAGTTCACTATGGCTGTGTTCAGACACACAGGGCGTTTTCGCACTTACCTTAAGCCGGAGCGACGTCCCTCTTCACCGCGCAGCGTCTGCACGGTTTTCGCACTAATTGCTCCGGAGCACCTGGAAGAGCCGCAAAGTCCCGCGGCTTTTGCGCCGCAAATGTAAACTGCCAAAAAACGGTTTTCATTTGCGCCGCAAAAGCCGCGGGACTTTGCGGCTCTTCCAGGTGCTCCGGAGCAATTAGTGCGAAAACCGTGCAGACGCTGCGCGGTGAAGAGGGACGTCGCTCTGGCTTAAGGTAAGTGCGAAAACGCCCACAGTATAATCAGATGTTGCTGCTGTTTTCTTCCGGATTTAAAGTGGCTGATCAGACAGCAACATCTGTTTCCCAGTATTAACTCGTGGTAGCCCCCCCCCCCCCAAAAAAAAATCCTTCTCAAAATCGGATTATTTTGTTACCTGCTCCTTTGCAGTGTTTTTTGAGTTCTCTGGTTTCACTTCATCATTTTCTCTGTCTGGATAGTTCTGCTGTGAGATTAATCAACTTCCGAGTGTCTGAACGCTGTCCCAGAGCAAAAGGAGCCTCAGACATCTGGTTTACTACTTAGTGATGTGCGCATAACCACATAATGTTTTAACCTATGCGCATATGCTTATGTGTACATGCGCATAATATGCGCATGCGCATAATAGTGGAGGGAAAAAAGAACTTCATGGTGTCGTCATGTGGACAGCAGAAGATGGTTTCACCACAGAGTGATTTGAATTGCAGATGGCAGTCTGATCGATAATATCTGCAACAAAGATATTCGGAATAGAACCGGGTCAGTTTAGCACGGATTCAACATGCTGTGTGAACAGGGCCTATAATTCTCAAACAAATGGCGCTCTCCAAGAATGGGTAGTGCTTGTAGAGAATCGTGTGACATGAAAGGCTTATAGCAGAAGTAATGGCACCCCTGCACATAGTATGTTGTTTATTCCCTCACTGCCGCTTGTCTGTGAAGTTGGCAGGTTCTTCTTAGAAGAAAGGATGCTGTTACCCAGGAAAACAAGCAGAATCAAAGAACAGCACAGTGAGCATATGCGCATGCTCCTGCTGGCTTGGTAAGCACCCAAACGTGAAACCACACAGATTTTCTGGGAAGGTAGTAACTATATGTTGTCCAAGGCTTTCGCAGCCGGAGTTCATTAATTGTTGTAGATTTTCCAGGCTGTATGGCCGTTGTCTTGCCATTGTAGAACCTGTGTCTTTGACACAGAGAGAACTCTAGCCTTCTATGTTATACCTCTGAGGATGCAAGTCACACCTGCTGGTGAAACATCAGGTTCTACAATGCCAAGACCACGGCCAAACAATCTGGAAAATCTACAACGAATGAAGATAGTATCGTTTCACTAAAAACCCCAGACCCTCAATACTATTCCAGGAAACTGAAGTAATAACCCAAAACACTAATCTTTGTGTCAAGTTTTGGCTTGGGTGTTGTGTTATGCACACCCGGACTGACCACGGTTACAAATAGGGTCACAAACGCCCCTGTTAACCACAGTTATGAACTCATACACTCCTCCTCTTCCATCTTGTGTAGGCCTGTGAGGTTTGCTCAATATCAATCAATTAGACTTCTCATGTGAAGGCAGAAAAAGCTTTCTTGAAAAGATCAGAGACAATCACTCAGCCACGCGTAGTCTTCCCAGAACTGGCGTAATCGATGTTGAGTATATATTTATAGACAGAGGTAATGGCTTCAGGTTTGGCACCTTAACTTTGCATCCTTCACACATTTGAAAGAGTTCCCAAGAGTTATATTATTTATGTTTTAGTTGAGGTAACTTTGGGCTGGGGAGAGCATCTGCCCTGCACCAGGCCCCAGTCTGTTGCTAAGGAAACAAGATAACTACATCCCCCACAATTACACTCCAGACTCTCGAAGCAAACTCTCCCGTCAGCAAACCCAAAGATGAAATACGTTGTGATTAAATGAATAGTAAAATAGAAGGTGATTACGTAATCCATAACCTACATATAACTCTGATAATAAACATGATAATAGAAATATAAAATATAAGGGAAAATGTGAAGCATGATTAATAAGCAACTACAATAAGGCATAGTACTGCCGTTATGCAGACAGAATAATTGCCCCTGAGAGCCAGTTTGGTATAGTGGTTGTGTGCAGACTCTTATCTGGGACAACCGGGTTTGATTCCCCACTCCTCCGCTTGCAGCTGCTGGAATGCCTTGGGTTAGCCACAGCTCTCTTATCTGGGATAACCGGATTTGATTCCCCACTCCTCCACTTGCACCTGCTGGAATGGCCTTGGGTCAGCCAGAGTTCTCGTAGGAGTTGTCCTTGAAAGGGCAGCTGCTGGAAAAGGCTCTCTCAACCCCACCTACCTCACAGGGTGTCTGTTGGAGGGAGGGAAGGTAGAGGAGATTGTGACCGCTCTGAGACTCCGAGATTCAGAGTATAGGACGGGATATAAATCCAATATCATCAATCACCACTTGTGTGTTTATTATTTACAATTACAGTCATCTCTCTCTCTCTCTCTGTCCATCTGTGTCTGTGTCTGTCTCTCTCTCTCCCTCTGGAGCTTCTCATGACTCCAAGGCACAGTTTCAAAAACATTTTCCCCATTCTGAACTACATATCCCAGCAGCCTCCTCCAGTGATCCCATGGACCACCAGCTGCTTCCATCCTGCCAGGAGTTTGAAGTGCAGTTTCCCATAAGTGCTTGTGCGCATACTCAAAGGACAAATTATGAAAAAAAGCTGCCTCACCACCCACTCCGGTTGCCACACAGTACTTGGATGGGAAATGACCAAGGAAGTCCAGCGTTGCTACGCAGAGGCAGGCAATGGCAAAGTGCCTCTGTCATTCCCTTGCCTTGGAAACCCCATGAGAGGTCACCATAACCCAGCCTCTATTTGACAGGGGAAAGAAAACCTGAAATGGAGAGAAGCATGGGGCTCTCCTACTCCCTCATGAGGTCCCCCCCCCCTCTCTCTCTCTCCGAGAAACATGAAGAAATCCATGAACACATTTGACCCGATATGCTAAATATCAGGGAAATCTCCCTGACAGTGCAATTTATTTTCCTGTGCAATTATCTCCCAGGAGATGTACCCTCCAAAACCCTATTGATTGAGACATTTTAAGCTAGACTGAACAAAATTCCAGTAAATGTCCAATAGATGGAATCACTGCCTTTTGAAAGAGAAATCGACAGAGTGATACAGCGCTGTGTAGGCTCATAATAGTTCTCGGCAAGACGACTTTAGGAACAGCTTCCTTATTAAAAGGTTTTGGGAGGAAAGTACATAATTTAGAAGTCAACTTTTGGCAGGAGTGCTATTTAGGAAGAATGTTTGGCTCCCTCCTCTGTAGTCACCTTTTATTTCTGGCCAACTCAGTCGTTCCACGCGCAGAATGGTTGTAATTACAGACAGGGCTGAGCCATTTGTGTGACCTGTCTAGCCAAACAAAACCTCTGGGGTTCCTTGTTGCCTGGAACTGCAAAAGAGGAGAATTGTAGGGTTGTCAACCTTCAAGTTGGGCTGGAGGTCTCCTGGAATCGCCACTGATCTCCAGACATCAGTTCCTCTGTTTGGGGTGCGGTGGGGTGCGGATTGTCTTTGTGTTGAACATTGGAACTCTGTATTCAAGGGGAACTGGTAGCAGAAGTGCTAAGAGAATTCTGTCACTTGGGTACACGGCAGTTGTCCCCCACCCTCTTGTCGGGTAGATGTTGAGCCTCTTTGGCCCTTGCTTGCCTTCTGTTTCATCTTACAGAGAACCTCTTTTTTTTCTGGAGACCAAGTCCTATGAAGAAAGGTTGAAGGAGCTGGGGATGTTTAGCCTGGAGAGGAGTTAGCTGAGAGGTGATGTGATCACCATCTTCAAGTACTTGAAGGGCTTTCATATAGAGAATGGTGTGGAATTGTTTTCTACGGCCCCGGAAGGGAGGACAAGAACCAATGGGTTGAAATTAAATCAAAAGAGTTTCTGGTTGAACATGAGGAAGAACTTCCTGGCAGTGAGAGTGGTTCCTCAGTGGAACAGGCTTTCTCAGGAGGTGGTGGGCTCTCCTTCCTTGGAGGTTTTTAAACAGCGGCTAGATGGCCATCTGACAGCAATGAGAATCCTGTGAATTTAGGGGGAGGTGTTTGTGAGTTTCCTGCATTGTGCAGGGGGTTGGACTAGATGACCTTGGAGGTCGCTTCCAACTCTAGGATTCTCTCTCTTACCTGAGCTTGGAGCTGTAGCAATAAGTTAAATATACCTACATGAATATGTCATGTAAGATGTACTTTGAATTTTTGTTAGGTAACATTTCTTTCTCTTATTACCGCTTGAATCAGATCATCTCTGTAATGTGTTTGAACTGAATTTCCCCTTTAACTGGGAAACATGGAGGATCAGGGATACTGTGTAAAGCTTCTGTTCTTCCAAGGCAAAGGATGTTTTTTGTTATGTAACCCAGTAGTTTGGAGGGTAGATTCTATGGCATTATATCCACCCGAAGTCCCTCCCTAAACCCTGCCCCCTCCCCATGTTGCACCTCCAAATCTCCAGGCTTCCTCAACTTGCAACTGGCAACCCTGATTGTTTTACCCACATCACATACTTAAGATCATTCCCCTTCCCCCCACCACCCATTTTGGTCTTTCTCTGTTGAGACTTTTAGTTAGAACTACAGCACTTGGACTGTAGGTATCAATGATATAAAAATGATACCAAAAGCTCTTCAGGGGTCTCAAACATGCTGTTTGGGGGCTGGATCAGGCCCCCGAGTAACTAGCTGGCCTCTGCTTCCTTCTCCCTCTCTCTTACTTCCTTCTGAATTACAGCTTGCTTTGCAAGGCTTGCTCAATCGCACAGGAGCTACAGAGCAAAACCTCTATTTTCTCCATTGGCCAAGGAAGGGGTGAGGCAGAGCTTGCTTTGCCAGGCTCTCTCAATTGCATAGCAGAGCTACTGAGTCAAACCTCTCTTCCTTCTATTGGCTGAGGCTCCCCCCCCCCCAAGTCCTCTGGTGAAGGAAGAAAAGAGCCAGAGCTTCCTTTGCCCAGTTCCCTGGATCCCATGGGAGAAATACAAAGAAAGCATCTTTAAAACCAATGAGTGCTAATGTTTTAAGCATGTTTAAGTTTTTTTAAAAATATATATTAGTATTTGTCTGTGTTCTTTATAAAATTTATATCTCTGCTACCTAATCTTAAACAGTTACACACATGGCCTGGCCCACCATGGCTCAGCCCAGCCCAACATGACCCGGCCCGACAAGGTCTCATTTATGTCAGCTCCGGCCCTCATAACAAATGAGTTCGACACCCCTGCTCTACATTGCTTTTTTGGTTTTGATTTTGGTAGTTTAGTCACATATATCACAAAGCCAGTCTGTCAGTCTTTTCCCCTCTTGAACTCTCAGCTTATTTCCCCACCCCCTGCCCTACTCTGTTTGGCTGTGTTATATTATGTTTGCCTCCACTTCAATGGCAGAAACAATACTGAGAGCAAATTGTGTTGAGCACTGCTTATTGTATGTAGCAGACTCCAGGTGTAGAACATGTTGTTGTTAAGTCGCACAGTCGAGTCCGACTCTTCACGACCCCATGGACAAAGTGACGCCAGGCCCTCCTGTCTTCCAACATCACCTGAAGTCTGCTCAAATTCGTGCCATCTCATCTTTTGCCGTCCCTGTCTTCTTTTTAGTTTTTTTTTATGTTGAGTTTCAAGCCTACTTTTGTGCTCTCCTCTTTCACCCTCAACAAGAGGTTCTTTAGGTTCTCCTCCCTTTCTGCCATTAGAGTGGTGTCATCTGCATATCTGAGGCTGTTGATGTTTTTCCCGGCAATCTTAATTCCGGTTTGTGCTTCATCCAGGCCAGAATTCCGCATGATGTACTCTGTATATAAATTAAATAAGCAGGGTGACAATATACATCCTTTTCGAACTCCTTTTCCTATTCTAAACCAATCAGTTGTTCCATATCCCATTCTGACAGTTGCTTCTTGACCCTTATACAGGTTTCTCAGGAGACATGTGAGGTGGTCTTGTATTCCCATCTCTTTAAGAACTTGACACAGTTTGTTGTGATCCACCCAATCAAAGGCTTTAGCGTAGTCAATGAAACAGAAATAGACATTTTTCTGATACTCCCGTGCTTTTTCCATAATCCAGCGAATGTTGGCAATTTGATCTCTAGTTCCTCGACCTTTCCGAAACCCAGGTTGAACTTCTGGTAGTTCCCGATCTACATACTGCTGAAGCCTAGCTTGTGGGATCTTTAACATGACCTTGCTGGCATGTAAAATGAGTGCAATGGTGAGATAGTTTGAATATTCCTTGGCATTACCCTTCTTTGGGATTGGAATATGAACTGATCTTTTCCAACCCCGTGGCCACTGTTACATTTTCCAGATTTGTTGACGTAATGTGTGCATAACTTTAACAGCATCATCTTTTAGGACTTTGAATAGCTCAACTGGGATACCGTCATCTCTGCTCACTTTGTTGTTAGTAATGATTTCTAAGGCCCATTTGACTTCACACTCCAGAATGTCTGGGTCAAGGTCAGCAATTTCACTGTCATGGTTGTCAAGTACATTGAGATCCTTCTTGTATAATTCTTCTGTGCATTCTTGCCCCCTCTTCCTGATCTCTTCTGCTTCTGTTAGATCCCTACCGTTTTTGTCCTTTATCATGACCATCTTTGTACGAAATGTTCCCTTGATTTCTCCAATTTTCTTGAAGAGATCTCTTGTCTTTCCCATTGTTACTTTGTAGACCGTGTTACTGAAACCTTTTCCTTGAATTTCCCTTTGAAATCTTGCATTTTAAGTTAATATATTGCAGGAAAGGACTCTGGGACAGCTTTCTCTGTGACATTCTAGTTGTTTATTTGTGGGGAACTTTTTAAATGGCAGAGCATTTGCGTATTAGGCCACACCCCCTGATGTAGCCAGTCCTCCAAGAGCTTACAGTAGACCCTGTAAGAAGAGCCCTGTAAGCTCTAGCAGGATTGGCTACATCCGGGGGAGGGTGGCCTAATATGTAAAGGAGTTTCTGCTACAAAAAAAGCCCTGTGGCAGAGTATCCAATCACATACCTCCGTAGAACAAGAAGCCATTTGACACTGCAATTGTATTTAGGCGCATTGACTGCAAGGGAATTACATGTGGGTGACCTGGGAGGACATCTTGTTTTCCATGTTTTGGCTTTTATGGGAGGACTCACTGGGGACTGGCAGCAACTACCAGACAACTTATTGCCACCTGACTTGCAGAATTCTGTAAGACCTGGCTGCTTTCTTATATTCAGCACGAAAGCCAGTATCGTGTTGTGGTTACAGTTTTGACCTAGGATCTGGAAAATCCAAGTTCAGATCCCTGGTCTGCCATTGACGCCCACTGGGTGCCATTGGGTAAAGTTACACATTATCAGCCTGCCCTAACCAACAGTTTTGGGGATAAAATGGAGGAGAGGAGAATGCTGCAAGTTGCTTTGAGTCCCTGTTGTAGAGAAAGGTGAGGTATAAATAAAGTAAATAATAAATATAGCTGAAGATGGGAGGGCAGAAGAGTGGGAAGGAGAAAAAGATGCATGGAAAGGTGAGGATATGGGTCTGCTAGGAGGAGGAAAAGAGAATATAGTGAGGGAAGGGGGATACAGGGGAAATTGAGATGCCTCCTGTACATATGAACCCAGCCCCATTGCTGGCACAGTGCAACTAGACCTGGCCCGGCCCAGTGGCCAGAACAATGCAGAATTTTCTTAGGGAGAGGCTGCTGGGAGGGTAAAGACCAGGGCTGTGGTCATACTAGAAGGTTGACATGGTTTGGGCATACCACTAATTACTCTGTCACATTTTGTAATTATTGATCAAACTTCTACTCTGATTCAGTCTCACCATGTGCTTGTGCTGTTCAGGATTAGTGCCGCGCATCAACCACAGAGTGCACAATCTGGTCTTTGTTTTGTTTGCTTTTTTAAAAACAATTTTGACCTTTTTTTGAAAACATTTATTGGGTTCACATGCGCATCCATGTGCATATGCACTGCCAGTTCTAAAAAAACAGAATGGCAAAAATAGAAATAAAGGTTCACGCTTCTGAACCGGTTTGGCCACGCACCGGGGGAGTTCAGACATCCGAAAACATGGGATGAATGTGTGAGGATTCATAAGCACCTGATTTCCTCTGGTGCCTATTTACTCCATATTCAACTCGTCACACGACAGGGTGAGTACACTGGGGAACAGCTGCCAGATGTGGACGTGTGAATGAACCCATTTAATCTGTTAGGGGAAAGCAGCTAATCAGCTGATCAATGGGGGGAATTTACCCTGAAAAAGAGAACCATGTGACATACAGCAACATGTCTGCGTCACTGCCCATGTGACTCAGAAGTGACATCATTGCATCCGGATGTCAGGGTCAACACTCTGGTACTTGGGCAAAAACTCTATGGTAGAAGCCAAATTTACCATAGAGGTTTTGCCTGAAAACCAGAGCACTGTCCTATAGGTCTCCCACAATTATGACTGATCTTCAGACTACAGAGATTAGTCCCCCTGGAGAAAACCGCTGCTTTGGAGGGTGGATTCTATGACATTATACCCTGCTCCCCGCTACCCTGCCACCACCTCCTGCAGTCTCCACCCCCCCAATCTCCAGGAATTTCCAAACTCAAAACTGGCAACTCTAGATAAGGATGCTTCTTTGCATTCCCTCCCAGTGTAAGGCCGTTGACCGAACTTCCCTCCCTGCCGTCTGAGTTCCCCTCCTCCATTTCATTCAGTCCCTCGGCAATTTTTTGTTACACGGTGACAGGTATAAAAGCAACAACTTGGAGGGACAGTAAAAGAGAAAAGCGTCAAGGAAACAAAAAGATTTTTCCCCCGGCAGTCCTATCTCGAGCGTCCTCATGAAGCAAGGTAAGGCTGACGGATGCCCACCAGCGAGATCGGTATCTTGCGAAATGAAAACCAATTCCGGCTGACTCGGTTAAGAGTCTTCGGGAACTCCCCCCCCTTTCTTTTTTGGGGGGTGTCTTCTCCGCGCTTCCTGAGCCCTTGGTATCCCATGGCAACCTCTTTTCTTCATGAACCTTTCGGTTTTGAGGTCTTATTAGACAGGGGGTCAGGAAGCGATGCTGCGGAGCTGGAAAGAGGCCCGCAGACTGAAGCTGAGCCAAGGAGCGGCACAATGTGGGGAAAGCGGCCCAGGCCAATTTTCTGGTTCATCCTGCGGGATCAATGGCTAAATGCACTTGGAACGTAACGGGCAAGGGCCCTTTCCAAGAGCAGGAACACATCTGGCAGGAAATAGCACAGCAATTGTAATAACCACCCCTCAAAAAAAAACCCAAAACCTATTGACAATGGCCTATACTACTTGTACTTTCTTCCCTGTTATGTTCAAACCATAAATAAAAATTAACTCCTTGGTTTACCCCTCTGGGAAAGAAACTCTCAGGGAAAGAAACTCTCTCACACACACCAGTGAAGATCTCGCTCCGTATATGTTTTAGGATAGGTGGCAATGTGTGAATAGAACAGTCTTTGAGACCCAGTCCCAATAACTCAGTAAAGTCTTTGAGTAGGGCTTGTTATTTAGGGGGGAGGGCTGGGCTACCCTATCTGCTGATCTCTAGTAGAAAAGAGGAAGAGTCAAGGAGCACCTTAAAAACTAACTAAATTTGTGGCGGGGAGGGGGGGAATTAGACAGATTTCCCACTCACCTGACGCCGCTCTCACGTTGGTCTTCTCAGCGGGCTTTCTTCCGATTTCACACTCTCTGCCCCAGAGCTGCAACAAGTGTTGCAGTTTTCGTGCAGCAAACGGAAACAGTTAAAAACCAGTTTAGCTTGCTGGCCTTTTGATTGTGGGTGGGGGGGGAGGGGGGGACGGCCAAGGAGAGCCCCAGGCGAGCGAGGCCTGCTTGGGCTGGTTGAATCTCTAGTCAGCCCAAGCAGGCCTCGCTCGCCTGGGGCTCTCCTTTCTTGCATTGGGTTGGTTTTGGCGGGGGGGGGGGGGCATGTGCTAATGAATTATGCTAATGAGCTCCATCACCTATTTTTCTACAAAACGACCTCTGACTCCCTCCCCCCCCAAACCCTAGTGATAAAAGCCTATACTTCTAAGATAATGCTTTTTTTAAAGGATATAAAGAAGCAATGTTGTGGTTAGAGTTTTGGGCTGAAGCAGGGAGGCCCAGGTTCAGATTTTTTCTCTGCCTAGGGTTGCCAATCCCCAGGTGGGGGCAGGGGATCCCCCGGTTTGGAGACCCTCCCCCCCACATCAGGGTCGACAGAAAGCAGGGGGAGGGGAGGGAAATGTCTGCTGGGAACTCTTATTATTCCCTAGGGAGATTTATTCCCATAGAAAATCATGGAGAATTGATCCACGGGTATCTGGGGCTCTGGGGGGGGCTATCTTTTGGGGTAGAGGCACCATATTTTCAGTATAGCATCTAGTGCCTTTCCCCAAAATACCCTCCAAGTTTCAAAAAGATTGGACCAGGGGGTCCAATTCTATGAGCTCCAAAAGAAGGTGCCCCTATCCTTCATTATTTCCTATGGAAGGAAGGCATTGAAAAGGTGTGCCATCCCTTTAAATGTGATGGCCAGAACTCCCTTTGGAGTTCAATTATGCTTGTCACAGCCTTGATCCTGGCTCCACCCCTAATGTCTCCTGGCTCCACCCCCCAAAGTCTCCTGGCTCCACCCCCAAAGTCCCCAGATATTTCTTGAATTGGACTTGGCAACCCTAACTCTGCCGTATAACTTCACTGGATGACCTTTGCTCAATGGCCCTCTTCCAGCTTGACCTCCTTCGCAGGGTTGATTTGAGCAGGGGTCCCCAGCCTGCAGGCACCTTTGAAATTATGAGAAAAGCTGGTGAGTGCCATCCTAAACTGGCTGCTGCAGGAGGTGGAACCAAACCCAAAAAGGCTGCCTGGAGAGCAGAGAAGGTAGATCCAGGTGGGCAGCTGTATTGGTCTGAAGCAATAGAACAAAGTTGGAGTCCAGTAGCCCCTTGAAGACCAACAAAGTTTTATTCAGAATGTAAGCTTCCATGTGCGTGCACACTTCGTCAGATGATGAAATGGGGTACAATGAGCAGTTATATATAGCACTGCTCATTTGTACCCCATTTCATCATCTGATGAAGTGGCATGCAGACGAAAGCTTAAAGAACATAAGAACATAAGAGAAGGCATGTTGGATCAGGCCAACGGCCCATCAAGTCCAACACTCTGTGTCACACAGTGGCAAAAAATTTTATATACACACATACACTGTGGCTAATAGCCACTGATGGACCTGTGCTCCATATTTTTATCTAAACCCTTCTTGAAGGTGGCTATACTTGTGGCCGCCACCACCTCCTGTGGCAGTGAATTCCACATGTTAATCACCCTTTGGGTGAAGAAGTACTTCCTTTTATCCGTTTTAACCTGTCTGCTCAGCAATTTCATCGAATGCCCACGAGTTCTTGTATTGTGAGAAAGGGAGAAAAGTACTTCTTTCTCTACTTTCTCCATCCCATGCATTATCTTGTAAACCTCTATCATGTCACCCCGCAGTCGACGTTTCTCCAAGCTAAAGAGTCCCAAGCGTTTCAACCTTTCTTCATAGGGAAAGTGCTCCAGCCCTTTAATCATTCTAGTTGCCCTTCTCTGGACTTTCTCCAATGCTATAATATCCTTTTTGAGGTGCGGCGACCAGAACTGCACACAGTACTCCAAATGAGACCGCACCATCGATTTATACAGGGGCATTATGATACTGGCTGATTTGTTTTCAATTCCCTTCCTAATAATTCCCAGCATGGCGTTGGCCTTTTTTATTGCAAACGCACACTGTCTTGATATTTTCAGTGAGTTATCTACCACGACCCCAAGATCTCTCTCTTGGTCAGTCTCTGCCAGTTCACACCCCATCAACTTGTATTTGTAGCTGGGATTCTTTGCCCCAATGTGCATTACTTTGCACTTGGCCACATTGAACCGCATCTGCCACGTTGACGCCCACTCACCCAGCCTCAACAGATCCCTTTGGAGTTCCTCACAATCCTCTCTGGTTCTCACCACCCTGAACAATTTAGTGTCATCCGCAAATTTGGCCACTTCACTGCTCACTCCCAACTCTAAATCATTTATGAACAAGTTAAAGAGCATGGGACCCAGTACCGAGCCCTGCGGCACCCCACTGCTTACCGTCCTCCACTGCGAAGACTGCCCATTTATACTCACTCTCTGCTTCCTATTACTCAGCCAGTTTTTGATCCACAAGAGGACATGTCCTTTTACTCCATGACTCTCAAGCTTTCTAAGGAGCCTTTGATGAGGAACTTTATCAAAAGCTTTCTGGAAGTCAAGGTAAACAACATCTATTGGGTCTCCTTTGTCCACATGTTTGTTCACCCCCTCAAAGAAATGCAACAGGTTAGTGAGGCAAGATCTTCCCTTGCAGAACCCATGCTGAGTCTTCCTCAATAACCCGTGTTCATCAATGTGCCTACTCATTCTGTCCTTGATAATGGTTTCTACCAACTTTCCCGGTATTGAAGTCAGACTGACTGGCCTGTAATTTCCCGGGTCTCCTCTGGAACCTTTTTAAAAGATGGGGGTGACATTTGCTACCTTCCAGTCCTCAGGAACGGAGGCAGATTTCAATGAAAGATTACAGATTTTTATTAGTAGATCCACAAGTTCAACTTTGAGTTCTTTCAGAACTCTCGGATGTATGCCATCCGGACCCGGTGACTTATTAGTTTTTAATTTGTCTATCAGTTGTAGGACCTCCTCTTTTGTCACCTCAATCTGACTCAGGTCTTTCAATACCCCTTCCAAAATTAGTGGTTCTGGGGCGGGCAAAAAGTTCTCGTCTTCCACAGTGAAGACGGAGGCAAAAAATTCATTTAGCTTCTCAGCCATTTCCCTATCCTCCTTCAGTAATCCTTTTACCCCATGGTCATCCTAGGGCCCCACTGCCTCCCTGGCTGGTTTCCTACTTCTAATATATTTGAAGAAAGTTTTATTGTTGGTCTTTATGTTTTTTGCAATATGCTCCTCATAGTCCCTTTTTGCCTGCCTGATCACAGTCTTGCATTTGATTTGCCACAGCCTGTGTTCCCTTTTACTAATCTCACTTGGACTGATTTTCCACCGCTTAAAGGAGTCCTTCTTACCTTTTACAGCTTCCATTACTTTGTTTGTTAACCACGCAGGCCTTTTCTTATGCCTGTTTGTGCCTTTCCTAACTACGTTCTGAATAACACTCTGTTGGCCTTAAAGGCGCTAGTGGACTCCAACTTTGTTTCAGAGAAGGCACAGAGGGTCATTCAGTAAGCCGAGAAAGTGAACCTTAAAAAGTATTTTAGTAATAAAGAGCCTGGTTCTCATATATTGACATAAACCGACCTGTTCGTGTGTAAAATAATATCAAGGGATCTCTGTTGCCGTAGTCTATTTTGAAATGAAAACGGACAAGATGAACTGCAACGCTGCATCCCCTGCCGTACTTCACTGTGCTCGGCTTCCTCCATGATTTGTCTTCCTGACACATATTTGCTGCTTTGGGAGACAAATGCTTCCAAGCTGTGGAGGAGTGTAAGGAAATAAGTCGTGTCAGGGGTGGGTGGGGGGAGGCAGAAATTAGCTCCCCTTGGTAGTGAACTCTGCTTTGGTTTAAAAATAGATACCCATCCCTTCTTGTTTCAGGTGCAAATGGGTGTGTATACAAGAAACCCTCATCCTATCTAGTTTTGCCCTTTGTCATGAGAGGCAATTGGACAAGATATGCCGTAACAGGGATGGAGACGGAAGGCTGAGTTGGGCTCCCAGAAAGTGGCAGTGTGGGGGAAAATACACCTCACCAGATAGAGAGGGTATTTTGTTTTGGCACGCTTGAGCCCAGGGATTGGGCACCCAGGCTGGATAAGGTCCCAGGAACCCATGTGGAGGGCTCCAGAAAGGGAAGCCGTGCCTTTGTTTTGGGGTCAATCAGTGCGAGATGGAGAAACTCAGGGGTATGGTGGTTGTAGGGTGCCAGATCCCCCCTGGCCACTGGCAGGGGATGGGGGTATAGGGTTTCCAGATTGTGGCGGGGAAACCCCTGGATGTTTGGAATGGAGCCGGAGAGAACAGGGACATCAATGTGGTATAGTGCCCTCAAGTCCACTGTGAAAAGCATCTGTTTTCTCCGGGGTACGTGATCTCTGTAGTCTGGCCATAGGGGATCCCCAGGTCTCACCTTGAGGCTGGCATCCCTTGGTTGTGGGTGTTTAGGATGAGAGATGATAGAGGCGAGTGATGAAGGAGAAGGATGCTGGCAGGTGTGGCCCCGCGGGGGGCCCAAAGCACCCAACAGCCACCTCCCTCCTAGGCTGGACCAAATGTCCAGGCATTCGAAGTTAATTAGTCACTGACCTTTCTTTCATGTTCTTTTTCTTTCGCTTGAGAGGGGTTTTGTGGAGAAAGAAGCACCAGCAGGAGGGATTTAACCCAGCCACCCTCCCCGCCCCCCCCCCCCCCGTCCGCGGCCAGTTTTCCCCCAAGCTGCTTCTAAAGGATACTGTAGATGCTGAGAGATCTCAAATCTGTCTTCACCCATCTCTTGTGTTTTTCTCTGACTTGCCCCTGAGTTTTGTGTGCAGGCCACCCATTAAGAGGATGACAGATGCTACCTGGTGTCCAGTAGGAAGAGCAACTGCGGCATTTGCATCTCTCCAGGCCTTTTTTTGTAGAAGCCCAGCAGGAACTCATTTGCACATTAGGCCACACCCCCATGACATCACCATTGTTTCACACAGGGCTTTTTTGTCGAAAGAGCCCAGCAGGAACTAATCTGCATACTAGGCCATGCCCCCTGACACCTAGCCAGTCAAAACTGTGTTTCTGCGCATTCCTGCTCGAAAAAAAAAAGAAAGAAAAAGCCCTGCATCTCTCTTCTCCCTGAATCTGCTGTATTCCAGCATGTGCAAGCAGAGAGTTTGCTGCTGCTGCCTCTGTGGCAGGGAGAAGCAAGCTATGCATTTCCCTCCCATATTGTCCCTCCAACACCAGTGTGTATTGGGGGCTAGAGATGGACTTCCATGCTAAAGTAGCTATCAAAGGCCTGTCTTTGCTGCCCTGCCTTGGGTGGCCCAAGCTATTCCAGTCTCATCAAATCTTGGAAGCTAAGCAGAATTGGCCCCAGTTTGTACTTGGATAAGGAGCCCTCTGGTGCAGAGTGGTAAGCTGCAGTACTGCAGTCCAAGCTCTGCTCATGACCTGAGTTTGATCCCGGCGGAAGCCGGGTTCAGGTTGCCGGCTCCAGGTTGACTCAGCCTTCCATCCTTCCAAGGTCAGTAAAATGAATATTCAGCTTGCTGGGGGGGTAAAGTGTAGACGACTGGAGAAGGCAATGGCAAACCACCCCGTAAAACGTCTACCATGAAAACATCATGATGCAGAAACAACTGGTGCTTGTACAGGGGACTATCTTTACCTTTTAAGTACTTGAATAGCAGACCACCAAGGAAGGGTTGCTATGCAGAGGCCGGCAATGGCAAACCACTCTTGAGCATCTCTTGCCTTGAAAACCCCACAAGGGGCCGCCACAAGCAATGCTCCCTTTAAGCTGTGGAGTCTTGTGAGTAAAAATTCTACTTTGTGAGCTACTGGCATTAAAGCTGTGAGCGACTGCAGAAATGAGTTTGCTCTGGGGTCATTTTTCCTAAGCCAAGACAAAAACGTGTGAGCCGGAGCCTTAAAAAACTGTGAGCTAGCTCACACTAACTCAGCTTAGAGGGGATACTGGCCATAAGTCAGCTGCAACTTGATGGTATTGCCTGCTGCCCCCTTAGCTGCAGCTGTGTGACAAGACAGCAGGGACACATCCGTCAGTGCTACAGCAAGCCCCTTTGCTAAATTCTGCATGTGGGTTTCCAGTGATATTTTTGGGCCCTTTGACCCTGCTCTGGCCAACTGTCACTTTGTTGGCACCTTAATAGACTGGATTAATAATTAGTCTGAAGCAGCGTGTACATCACAGGTTACCCCCCCTGCTGCAGCAATTAACTTTTCCTCTCTAGTGTTCCATGTGGAGGGGAATTCTCAAGAACCGATTTTTGACAGCAGTACCCAGTAGATGCCACTGGAATTTCATACGGCGACGTTGCCAGAGGGCAGGGATGCTTATCGCTGGAACCAGGCAGGAGGGGAGAGCCTCTCGTTGGTCCTTTATCTTCTGTTTTGTACGGTTGTACTTGGAATGTGGCTTACCTGACATCAGCTTAACATGCACATGAAGAAACAATGGTAATCGTATTCATTCTCCCTTACAGTCATAACCCTTAAGTTATCAAATGTTAACGTGCAGATTCTTGGTGGGACTTTTATAAGGTACTTTTAAGGTTGTTTTCAATGACTAAAATGCTCTAGTCGATGACTGTAATAGTAATAAACTGAACTGAACGTGAGACGAAACTCACTCAGACCTTCAGCCTATGTTACGTGACTAAGAACCTAAGAGAAGCCATGGGGGATCAGGCTAGGGCCCTATCCAGTCCAACACTCTGTGTCATGTGGTGGCCAAATCGCAGGTGCCATCAGGAGGTCCACCAGTGGGACCAGAACTCCAGAAGCCCTCCTACTGTTCCCTCCAAGCACCAAGAAGACAGAGCATTAGTGCCCCAGGCAGAGTTCCATCTAAACCTTGTGGCTAATCGTGCCCCCTAATGTCCAGGCACACTGAGTCGCTTTACTCCAGCACCCATTTCCCCGTGTGCATGTCCACACTCACACTTTTTTAACCAACAAACTAGAGAACCTTGTCTTCAGATAACTGCACGTTATTTATCTGGCATCCTTGTAGATGTTCACAAGCAAAAGAAATTGTAACGAGGAGCAAAAGCGCTGCTGAAGAAACTGGCCACCTGTGCCTCTTCATTACTGTCAGATTTTTCTCCATTTCGTAGGCTGGAAAAAGAAACTCGTGTTGTTGTCGTCGTTGCGCCAGGTACTCATTACAATATGATCACCTTTGGAATGTTCCTATTATGTGGCCTTGACCTTAAAGTTCAAGCCGCTGGGGGCGTCCTTTGCGTCTTGCGCATCCCTCGTCTTCCCTGTGCTCTGAACTTAAAAACGTGGCCCATTGTGAGCTCGCATCACTTAGGCAACCTTGAAGTTTTACACCAGGGATGTGATGTCACAATGGTTTAACTGCCATTTAACTTTGAGCACGGGGACAGAAAGCCCTTGGGAGGAAGCCTTGGTCAGTCCTCTTCCTAAGAGGCGGCAGTGCGGGTCAAAGGAACGAGCCAAAGCCAAGGGAAAAAGCAGTCGTCATTGTGAGTTCATGGCAGAAACGCAACTGAAAAGCTTTGCTCCCTCTCCCCTCTCTAAGGAGGTGGCAAATGGCAGCGGTGGCAGCAGAACTGATCTGCAGGGCAAGAAGGTACAGGTTGTCGCAGGGCAGGGGTCCCCAACACAGAATCATAGAGTTGGAAGGGACCTCAAGGGTCATCTAGTCCAACCCCCTGCACAATGCAGGAAACTCACAAATACCTCCCCCTAAATTTGCAAGATCTTCATTGCTGTCAGATGGCCATCCAGCCTCTGTTGAAAAATTTCCAAGGAAGGAGAGCCCACCGCCTCCCGAGGAAGCCTGTTCCATTGAGGAACCACTCTAAACCGTTAGGAAGTTCTTCCTAATGTTGAGCCAGAAACTCTTTTGATTTAATTTCAACCCATTGGTTCTTGTCCTACCTTCTGGGGCCCCAGAAAACAATTCCACCCCATCCTCTAGGTGACAGCCCTTCAGGTACTTGAAGATGGTGATCCTATCACCCCTCAGCTGCCTCCTCTCCAGGCTAAACAGGCTCAACCTTTCTTCATAGGATGGTCTCCAGACCCCTCACCATCTTCGTCGTCCTCCTCTGGACCCATTCCAGCTTGTCTATATCCTTCTTAAAATGTGGTGCCCAAAACTGAACACAAGACGCCAGGTGAGGTCTTACCAGAGCAGAGTAAAGCTATACCATCATGTCACGTGATCTGGACACTATACTTCTTTTGATACAGTTTAAAGTACCATGGGCACCATGACACCTGACAATACCTTTCCTGGTGCCCACCAAGTGCTTTTAGAAAGTGGGCAGGGCCAGGAGATGTCTGGCTTTTGTCCAGCAAGACATCTGACTGTCCACTGGAGATTTGATTGGCTTATCAGATATTGAAAAATGTTACTTTGGTAGCAGCTTCCACCACAGCACAAGGATCTTCACTGTGTGACTGAAGGTGGTCAATGGTGACCATTACATGGCTGGGCCTGCCTCCTGTGACAGCCATTTTGTGGCTGTTGTCCCCATGTTGTACCAGAATTCCATATGTGCCCATAGGCTCAAAAAGGTTGCCTTAGGGGAAAAGAGGCCACAGGGGGAATTGATGATCTCTCGAGATGTCATTCGGAAGGAATGGGACCACAGTAGAAGAAGTGTTGGAGGGAGAAGCAGTGTAATTAGGCAGCTGGCATTCATGTTGAGATTTTTGAACTCCTCTAGTGAGCCTTTGTAGTCAAGAGCCTTGTCAACCCACATAAAGAGGGAGATTTCTCTCCAATAATTTCTGTAGAGCGGGGCCTCTTAGCATGGTCTCTGAAGCATTTTTCCAGGTTCTCATCCCCCAGACTGGAGGAAAGAAGAAGAGGAGGAGGAGTTGGTTTTATATCCTACCCTTCACTACCTCAGAGTCTCAGAGCAGCTTACAATCTCCTCTTCATCTCCCTACAACAGACACCCTTTGTGGTGGGTGGAGCTGAGAGAGCTCTGAGAGAACTGCTCTTGAGAGATCAACTCTGAGAGAATCTTGATTGACCCAAGGTCACCCAGCTGGCTGCATGTGGAGAAGTGGGGAATCAAACACTGTTCTCCAGATTAGAGTCCACTGCACTCATTCTGGTCAGAGTCTTTCTCCTGCTGTGGACACAAAGCTACAGACACCTACCATGAACTCCCTATCAGTGTCTTAGAAATAGGGTTTTTCAATCTAAATACACCATATGCTTTGTTACCTGGTACTAATAACTGCATCGAAGTAGTTGTCCCACGGCAAATGCGCCAGTTACCCATGTGAGTTAAAAGGGCACAGACTGTTAGTTAGCAAAGGCTTTGGTATGCACATTCGTGCATGTGCGTGAGTGTCCTTGTATTTTTGTCTTCTTCTCACTCTTGTTTGTGATATTTTCTGAATTTAGTGTATAGAAGTATAATTTGATCTCTGCTCAGGTGTGAATCTGAACTGAAGTATGTTGTACATACTGTCCAAGAATTGGCTTGCAAGTTAAGGCTTCCGTTTACTTGAAGACTAGAAATAAAAATATTTTATTCTTATTAAAAATAAATAAATTTAGATTCCAGGCTGTACCTGGGTGTGTGTGTGTGTGTGCGGGGAATGAAAGCAAGACCAGTTCCTTACAAACCAGTCTGTCCTGGGAATATACTAGAGTTTACTTAAGGCCTTCTGGAAATAGAAACAAAAATTGCAATCACACAGAAGGGTGACTGGGTTATTTTTTTTAACAACAATCTCGAGAGACATGCTCTTCCATTCCTCTAAGGTGTCGATTTGGGGGTTGGATTTCCTTTGCCCTCCACCTTCCAAAAGCTGGAGCCAGACTCCTCTCTATTGGGTGACCTCCCTGGTCTCCCTTCCTTCCCCCTTTATCAGGCTCCAGGTACACCTGGCTCATGTAAGTGCCTGCAGTTGGGCAGTGAAAGCTGAGAAATGCGACTCTTGCACATGGCTTGGCTGGCAGCTGCTGTTGTTGTGGGGCTTGGCCAGGCTGGGTGGCTCATAAGGGGCAGCCATGAGCCAGCGCAACACTTCCCTTGGCTTGCCTCGAGGTGACCAGCCCCACCTGAAAAAAGCAGAAACTGAGCTGCAGGAGCAGGAATTTGTGCCCCTTTCTTCCACATTGCTGGGAGCTTTCCCCGCTCTCAGGGCACAAGCTGTGGCAATGACTCCCCCCTCCACCAACACGTGCACCACCCTGCTCTATCCTTTCCTCCCATGCAAAGAATGAAAAAGTCAGGTTGAATGCGGAAGCACACACGCACACTGGCAAACATCACAGCTTGCAATAACAGTGTCAGCGGGTTTTGCCATGCATTCTGTTCACGCAACCTGTTCTTCTATATCAGGAGATCATGTGACTTCCATTTTACACAGTAGTTAATGGTAAAGCAGAGAATCCCCTTGTGCTCAACAGTATGGAAAAGGGGGCTAATCTGCTGCTTGTAGTCAGTTTTTTTTTTTTTAAGTCTGGTCCATTTCAACACGGGGTTTCCCCCCGAGAGCCAGTTTGGTGTATTGGTTAAGTGTGTGGACTCTTATCTGGGAGAACTGAGTTTGATTCCCCACTCCTCCACTTGCAGCTGCTGGAATGGCCTTGGGTCAGCCATGGCTCTCATAGGAGTTGTCCTTGAAAGGGCAGCTGCCGTGAGAGCCCTCTCAGCCCCGCCCACCTCACAGGGTGTCTGTTGTGTGGGGAGAAGATATAGGAGATTGTAAGCTGCTCTGAGTCTCTGATGCAGAGAGAAGGGTATAAATTTGCAATCTTCTTCTTTCTGTTCCCTTTTGTTTTTTTTTTCATTCAAGGAGCTAACTCTAAAATGCATGCTCAAAATCCCTCATTGGGTGAACTTCACATGGCTGACAGAAGAGCTGCACTGCTTTCCTTTTACACCCTTAGTGTGACTCACTGCCATTTGATCTTAGTTTAAATCAGAATTCACCTGTCATGTAAAGGCCAGTGGTGAAATGGACCCATGTACAATATAGAGAGCAGATGTTATGAAAACGAGGGTCCCTGTAAGTATGAGTTGTGGGAGCATCAGAATCAACTGGCCCCAACACTGCTGAGTCCTTGCTACTAGGGTTGCCAAGTCTAACTCAGAAAATACCTGGGGACTTTGCGAGGTGGAGCTAGGAGACTTTCCCATTCCCTAAAATAAATAAATGAAAATACAGCAGTGCAGTTCTCCTGAATACAGTCTTAATTCCCTCAGCCCCCAGCAGCTGCCTGCACTCCCCACCCTTCTTTCTCTCTCACACACAGCAGCCGAAATAAACACAGTTCGTGGTCTCACACTTGTGGTCTCACTGGGGTGCTCACCATGGAGTTGTTGAATGCTGTATACTCAACCAAGTTCTTCAGACTAACACAGGGAAACCAGAGGTTCTTTCTGTTTTACTGTGCAAAGGGGGCTGTAAAACAAATAGAGGGAGGGGGCTGCTTTCCTTTTCTCTCTCACAACAGCCACATTGTTCTGCAGGCTCACCCTGCCCCCATTCAGCTTGTCTCTGGAGATTTAAAGGCACACACACCTTTCAAAAAACCAAGTCTTCTAAGCCTTCCAAGATGGAAAGGCGCATAGTAGCTGTGGTGGCAGGGCTTCTCCCCACCGGCCAGCTGACTGGGGGTGCGGGAAAGAACCTGCAAAACCAGGGGATTCCCCGCCGGGACCTGGGGATTGGTAAGTCTACCTGCTCCCCATTGCTGCATTAGGGTTGCCAGCTCCCTCCTGATGGGACGGGACTTGCTGGCAATAGGGGAGGCCTGGGCTGGCCATAGCAGCAGCATCACTTCCAGCATACACCAGAAGTGACATCACTGTATTGCCAGTGATGTCATTGTGACACCAACCTTGGCCTTCACCTGCTGCTGGTAAGTCCTCCCCTGTAGACATCTGATGAGCGGGGAAGGGGGCAGCCCTGATTCTCCTAAAGCAGCCTGTAAGATGAAATTAATCCCTGTGTTTCTGGCTTCTAAGCGGCAAAGAGAAACGACCCCCAAATTCCAGCAAGTATTTTTTTCCCCCCTTTTTTTCTTTTTTACATTTCCACTTCACTGCTTTGAGTCTCTAGCAGGACATTTTACGCTGAAAGGAATGCAGCAAATTAATGAGTGAGACGTTCTTCTGCCTTTGTAATTTGAATAAAAGGGCTGCCTTTTAGCGCTAGCCAGGATGCGTTGACTTCCTGCTGTTTTGAAGTGTGAATAAAAGAACAAATGCCAACTTTGTAAGCACTACCACTGTGGAAGCTAGTAATTGAACCAGGGGAAGGGAAGCTGCATTGGCTGATCTTTATAATTATCCTTCTCTGCTTCTCACTCGCCAGTCTCAGCACCACAATTTTGTATATTTTTCAACTAGTCTTTTGAATAATAACACAGGTCATGTCCAATGAAGAAGAAAAGCCCTGGGAAAAAATCGAACAAAGCATCATTTCTATTAAGGGGGGGGGGGGGGGTAAGAAGAGCTCATGAGAGCGGTACGGCAGATATCTAAGATTTAATTTCCTCTTGGAGAAATGTCTCTGGCAACGTAATCAAAAGAACCTGGCATTAATCTGTGCAGACGGAGATGGACAGAGGGCGGTATAGGGTTGCCAATCCCCAGATGGGGACAGGGGATCCCCCGTTTTGGAAGCCCTCCCCCCACTTCAGAGTAATCAGAAAGCAGGTAGGGGGGGAACATCTACTGGGCACTCCATTATTCCCCTATAGATATCGATTCCCATGGGGTATAATGAAGAATTGATCCGTGGGTATCTGGGGCTCTAGTTGGGCTTATTTTGAGGCAGAGGCACCAAATTTGCTGCATAGCATCCAGTACTTCTCCCCAAAAGACCCTCCAAGTTTCAAAAGAATTGGGCCATGGGGTCCAGTTCTATGAGCCCCCAAAAAAGGTGCCCCTATCCTTCATTATTTCCAATGGAGGGAAGGTATTTAAATGGTGTACGGTCCCTTTAAATGTGATGGCCAGAACTCCCTTGAAGTTCAATTATGCTTGTCACACCCTTGCTCTTGTCTCCGCCCCAATGTCTCCTGGCTCCACCCCCAAAATCTCCTGGCTCCACCCCCAAAGTCCCCAGATATTTCTTGAATTGGACTTGGCAACCCTAGTCTGATAGCAATGAAGATCCTGTGAGTTTAGGGGGAGCTATTTGTGAGTTTCCTGCATTGTGTATGGGTTGGACTAGATTTGCTGCATAGCATCCAGTACCTCTCCCCAAAAGACCCTCCAAGTTTCAAAAAGATTGGACCAGGGGGTCCAATTCTAGTGGGCAGGGCCAAAAAGGTGCCCCTATCCTTCATTATTCCAAATGGAGAGAAGGCATTTAAAAAATGTGCAGTCCCCGAGCTACCTGTTTTGTAATATTCTGATTGGCATCTGAGAGGAGATAGACTACCTGAGCAGACTCAGTTAGCTCTGGCTTAGTCTTAACCGAAGGAGAAATCTGTTTCGCACGGGCTGAACTATGCTGTGAGTTGCAAGAAGCAGAAACAATTGAACACATGCTCCTAAGATATCCTTATGCAAATGATTGATTTCTGTTGAGCTCCAGTCCCCCCCCCCCCCCCCCCCCCCAGCAGTAACTAGCTAAATGCCACTGGGAAGCTTGCAAGCAAGTTGCGAGGGCAAGGGTGTCTTTCTGCTGCTTGTTCCTAGGATTCAGAGGCACACTGCCTCTGATCATGGAGAGTCCTAGGCTGATAGGAGAGATTTTCCATCAGGAGAACAAGTGCTGCCAACTCTGGATAAGACATTAGTGAAAACCACGTCTGGAGTCTTGAGGGACAACTTTTGTTCTGAGAGCCAGTTTGATGTAGCGGTGAAGTGCACGGTCTCTTATCTGGGAGAACCGAGTTTGATTCCCACTCCTCCACTTGCACCTGCTGGAATGACCTTGGGTCAGCCAGAGCTCTCATAGGAGTTGTCTTTGAAAGGGCAGCTGCTGTCAGAGCTCTCTCAGCCCCACCAACCTCACAGGGTGTCTGTTATGGGGGAGGAAGGTAAAGGAGAGTGTAAGCTGCTCTGAGATTCAGAGTGGAGGGTGGGTATAAATGTAATGTCATCATCTTCTTCTTCTTCTTCTGCATTTTTGTGCTTGGGTGTTTGGGTTTCAGTTAAGCTCTGAGTAATGTGAAGTGCCAGCTCACCAAAGCCCTAGCCACAAGAATGATCCGGCTATGTTACTGCTTTGCCTACCCACATTCATCTTCCCCATGCATAGGGCAGGCTGCCGTAATAAAACCAACTTTAATCTCTCCCCACCCTTCTCTCCTTCACTAATTGCATAGTTGTGGGCAAGAGCCTGAAAGAAGCCCAGAGACCTGGTGCGGCTGCCGTGTTGCCCACCTACACCAGAGTAAAACAGAAATTAAAGTGGGGCACGGCCTGCCATGGGAGGGGAAATGGTAGGCTTTTGTGGAGTTCTGAATGGGTAAGGCTCTCAGGATCACATCGAACGTGACAGATTAGTAAAGAAAACCTGTACTACAGCGAATAGAATAAGTTTGTAGGGATTTTTTGCTACCTGTGGTTATCCACTGTAGCCCTTTGAGAAACGGCTCCTGAGATTTATGGGCCCTGTTCACACAGCGTGTTGAGTCCACGTTAAACTGACCCGGTTCTGTTCCGAATATCTTTGTTCCGGATGTTATTATGATGATGATTAGTTCATTCCTCTTCCGCCCCTTCCCCCTTTTGGGGGGCTCAGAGCGGAGGACAACAGTTTAAATTAAAATCGCAATAAAATCATAATAAGAGACAAATTCAACATTCAGTAAGTGCAGGAAGTTAGTTCAACAGGTGGTGTGGGCAAGATGGTGCAGCTCCACAATGCAGTGGGCCGTAAAAAGCGTGAAGGCGCAGGGGGAGGCCAACCGATCGAATGGATGGATGTCTGCTGCCTCATCCGAAGACCTGGCGGAACAGCTCCGTTTTACAGGCCCTACAAAAGGCCAGTAGGCCACGTAGGGCCAGATCTCTATTGGGAGCTGATTCCACCAGGTTGGGGCCCTGGTAGAGGCAAGACGGGCATCTCTTGGGCCGAGGAAGATCCTGAGAGGCCGAATGAAGCGACCTCTGGGGCATAGATGGAAGGAGACGGTCCCATAGGTATGTTGGTCCCAGGCCGCGTCAGGCTTTAAAAGTCAAAACTAAAACTAACTAATATTATCTATTAAAACGAACTAAATATTATCGATCAGACTGCTGTACTGCAATTCGAATCACTCTGCGGTGAAACCATCTTCTGCCATCCACATGACGGCACCATGAAGTTCTTTTCCCCATCCGCTATTATGCGCACGCGAGCATTATGCACATATGCGCATGTGCCTAGGTTAAAACATGTGGTTATGCGGTTATGCGCATATCGCTAAATAGTAAAAAAAAAAAAAAAATGGCGACCGTAAGCCGGATGTCTGAAGCTCCTTTTGCTCTGGGACAGCCTTCAGACATCCGGAAGTTGGTTAATCTCGCAGCAGAACTATCCAGACGGAAAAAAAACTATGAAGTGAAACTGGAGAACTCAGAAAACACCACAAAGGAGCAGGTAACAAAATATTCCGGTTCCAAGAAGGATTTTGGGGTGGGGTGGGGGGCCGCTACCACGAGTTAATACCGGGAGGCAGATGTTGCTGTCTGATCAGCCACTTTAATTCCGGAAGGAAACAGCAGCGACATCTGATTATACTGTGTGTCTGAACAGGGCTATAAAGTATCTGGAATGTGGCACAAGAGTTACAGCCAGACAGAGGAATCACCAGAAATCAGGGTTGCCAACTCTAGTTTGGGAAATTCCTGGAGGTTTAGGGTGGTGCCTTGGGAAGATGGTGTTTATGGAAAGGAGGAAGCTCAGTGAAGGCAGGGGTGGGATTCTAGCCGGAGAATCAAATCAAAATAGTTTCTGTCTCAGCATTAGGAAGAACTTCCTGACTGTTAGAGCGGTTCCTCAGTGGAACAGACTCCCCCGGGAGGTGGTGGGCTCTCCTTCCTTGGAGGTTTTTAAACAGAGCCTGGGTGACCATCTGACAGCAATGAGGATCCTGTGAATTTAGGGGGAGGTATTTGTGAGTTTCCTGCATTGTTCAAGGGGTTGGACTAGATAACCCTGGAGGTCCCTTCCAATTTTGTGATTCTATGAGCTCCTTTGCATATTAGGCCACACACCCTGATGTAGCCAGTCCTCTAAGAGCTTACAATAAAGAGCTAAGGAGCTCCTGATAGAATCCCACCCCAAAGTGGGGGCATGATGCCACTCTAGGATTTAAGTTTCTTGTGGAATCTATAGTATACCACTGAGTCTGCCCTACAAAGCTGTTTTTTCCCCCTCACCCAGGGGAACTGGTCTTTGTAGTCCAGAAAGAAGGCTGGTAATTCTAGCAGAAGTTGCCCCTTTACCTCTTGAGTAAGACAAAAGAAGAGGTCTTGCAGGAGGTGGAGAGGAGGATTTCTGCCCCCCCACACATTTGGGGGGAGGGGAGGCATCAGAAATCACTTCCACAAGCCCAGTGTTCGAGGCAATGCAAGCCCCAACCTGAAAAACCTTAAGTATGATCAGCAATGCTCCCATACTGTTGGCATGGGATGAGCAATTAGAGTAAGTAAGCCCATAAAGTATTCGTGAACCTGGCGCTGTAGTGATTTCTTGACAGATTGATTACTTCTGTCAGGCTCCAGAAGCTGGCAACCAAGGATTTATTAGGCATAACAAAGAGCACTCTTCAGGATAGCTTCTTCTGGTTGAAAAAAAAAAAATGTCAGAATGCTTGCGGTCATCAAAACACATAAAGCACCTTGTCATATAAAAACAGTGCTCTGTTTTGGTTTACCTTCTGTTCCAGCATATAGAGCAGAGAGAGTATCTGCTCTGGGACTGTCTTCAATTAAAGAAGGCTTCCAGTGTAGTCAGAAAGCTAGCTTTATTGTTAGAACAGTAGCGATACACGACTGTGTCAGAATTGGCTCACTTGTAAGGTGACCAGTTTTATATACCTTATCTAGGGCCGTTTAGTAGCCCACCGAAACTGCAGTGCAAAAAGCCCACGTACCGCAATACAAATTGTTTCCCCACCAACACCTTTCTCACACCGGACAGCAGTGTCTTCAAGTTTCCCTTCTAAAGTACTTCCCCGTGCAGTTCTCGTGTTTTATAGAAATATAACAAGATGTACAGCATATGCCGAATTGTGCTTACAAGATACTAAACACATAACAGCTCTCAACAGAAACTTTGGGCGTTTTCGCACAGAGCTTACCCCGGAGCGATGTCCCTCTTCACCGCGCAGCGTCTGCGCGGATTTCGCACCAACTGCTCCGCAGAACCAGGAACAGCCGCGAAGAGCCACGGCTTTTGCGTTGCTAACGTAAACTGGTTTTTAGAGGTTTACATTTGCGACGCAAAAGGCTCGGCACTTCGCGGCTCTTCCTGGTTCTGCGGAGCAGTTGGTGCGAAATTCGCACAGACGCTGCGCGGTGAAGAGGGACATCGCTCCGGGGTAAGCTCTGTGCGAAAACACCCTTGGACTACAACTTTACAATCCACCTAGGATCAAAATCACTCAGGCACAGTTCATAAAGCAGGTTCAGTACAAAGGTAATATGACATTAATATAACTTTCAGGGATGTTCTAGACCCAACCTTTTTGGCACCAAGGACCGGTTTTGTGGAAGACAATTTTTCCACAGACCGGGGTGTGGGGGTGGGTGAGATGGTTTTGGAATGACACAATTATGCATTTTATTTCTATTCGTTTGGTGTAGTGGTTAAGTGTGCGGACTCTTATCTGGGAGAACCAGGCTTGATTACCCACTCTTTCACTTGCAGCTGCTGGAATGGCCTTGGGTCAGCCATAGCTCTCACAGAGCTGTCCTTGAAAGGGCAGCTTCTGTGAGAGCTCTCTCAGCCCCACCCACCTCACAGGGCGTCTCTTGTGGGGGAGGAAGATATTGTAATACACTCTGAGAGTTGGAGTGGAGGATGGGGTATAAATCCAATGTTGTCATCTTCTTCTTCTTCCTCTTCATTGTAATATATAATGAAATAATTCTACAACTCATGGCCCAGTTACTAACAGGCCGCAGACCGGTACTGGTCCATGGCCCGGGGGTTGGGGACCTCTGTTCTAGACTCTTGGACTCAGTAGAAGGAGCAGCACATTGAGCAGGGGGTTGGATTAGATGGCCTTTATGGCCCCTTCCAACTCAATGATTCTATGATTTGTTTTTTTTAACTTGGAGATGCTGGGGATCAAACTTGGGATGTTCTGCTTGCCAAACAGTTGCTCTACCAACTGGCCCACAGCCTCTCCCCATTAAATTAATTTATGTGAAGCTGAAGTGGTTTTCTACTGAAATGGACCATTGGTCCATAATAAGGCCTTTGGTCCTTCATCCTCAGTCTTCTCTACTCAGACTGGCAGCAACTCTCCTGGATCTCAGCTGGAGGCCTTTCACATCACCTCCAATCTGGTCCTTAACTGGACATCGGGGATTGAACCTGGGACCTTCTGCCTTCCAAGCAGAGGCTCTTCCACTAAGCCACAGCCCCTCTCAGCCCCTTGAGAGCCAGTTTGGTGTAGTGGTTGTGGACTCTTATCTAGGAGAACTGGGTTTGATTCCCCACTCCTCCACTTGCAGCGGCTGGAATGACCTTGGGTCAGCATAGTTCTGAGATTCTGTGATTCACAGTATAGGGCAGGATCATTGTTCCCTCTAAGGTGAGTTAGCGTGAGCTAACTCACAAATTTTTAGTCTCCAGCTCACACATTTTTGTCTTCGCTCAGAAACAATGGCTTCAGAGCACAGTAATTTATGCAGGAGCTCACAACTTTAATGCCAGTAGCTCACAAAGTAGAATTTTTGCTCACAAGACTGCAGCTTAGAGGGAACATTGGGCGGGATATAAATCCAATATTATCATCATCATATTCTGCTCCTCCTCCTCCCCCCGTTCTGTGATTCCTTTGCAAAGCAATGGGGGGGGGGGGTATCACATTTCACTCTACCTCCTTTGGCAGTAGTTTTGGGGTGGTGCTCACCACCTTATCTCAAAATCCAAATGTGCCTGCAAGCTTAAAAAGTTTGGGGGCCCCTGCTCTAGGGGCACGCCTGCCAAATATCATTGTGTCTGTAACAGATAACAGAGAATTTCTTTGGTGGCCTGCACTTCAATCAAGGTAAGCTTGGACCAGACTTGTCTGGTAGCTTTTGATCATGGTGTTTTCTCGTTCCTTCCTCTGTGTTTGCCCAAACGTGTTTTATCTTCTTCAATTAAAAGCTTTCCTAGCACGAGTCTCGCAAAACAAAAAAGTGTTTCTGTTAATTATGCGTATCAAGTGTGTTAAATTAGCACATCTAATTTACATTGGGATAAATAACTTGCAATGCTTAACCCATTGCTTTATTTCCCAGTCCCCTGTTTTGTTGGGAAAAGGCGATGCCTAGTGTAGAAAGGAAACAAGAAGTCCCTGCAGGGGGCAGCAAGAAGCCAATTAGATAAGATAGTCAGGAAAATACCTTGCCCAATTTCGCACTAGACTTTTAATCCTGGTTTAGTGCTGTCCCCAAGCTGACATTCTACACTAAAACTCATAGAATCGTATTGTCATAGAGTTGGTTTCTCTGATTCTGGTGTAGAATGTCAGTTTGGGGACAGAGTTAAACCAGGATTAAAGGTCTAATGCGAAATTGGTACTTCTCTTTCCCGTGAAGAGTCATTCCTTGTCTGTCTCCAGATTGCTACTCCCAGGGCAAGTTTCCCCTTCTCGGAAGTGCCTCACTCATTCTTCCCTTCTCTCTCATCTAGAGATGTTGTTAGGAGCCTATCTTTGGCTGAGAACAGGCAGGCATTTAAAGCTGCCCTGGGGGTGGGAGGCAGGTGGACCAAAACAGTACGTCCACACACACATCTACCTCCCATCCCTGTCCTGCGCCCAACTTGCTGGGAGCCGGCGCGAAAAAGCACCACTTTTGGAAGGCCAGGAAGTGCCCAAAGAGCTGCGGATGGGACGTGTGAATGTTTCAAATGCTCGCTGGGCACCCACGAGCCGCCCCTTTTCCAAGCACCATCCAGAAGCTCCGGGGCGCTCTATTTCCGGCTGCCTCTCTTTGGGATGGCTTCAAGCCGCCCCAAACCAGCCGTCTGCTATCAGCCTTCATGTCTCATCATCCCCGTAGCTAGAAATTTTTAGCTGGTGGGGCAGGGAAGCGGGAAATGGTTTTAGAAACCTGCCCAATCGTTTTTAGAAAGGAAAGAAGGGAGGAATGCCTTCTCACTTTCTCTTTCCTTCCCCAGCAGTGGCTGAGGAGTCTGGGGAAGGAAAGGGAATCTGCTCTGCCATTTCTGGTCAATTTCACTCCCCCATGAACAGCTAATAGTTGATCCACAGGAGTGAAACTGACCAGAAGTGGCAGGACAGCTTCCCTTTCCTTCACCAGTCTCTGCTGCTGTAGGGGCAAGGTGCACTAGGATTCCCCCATCCGGCATCCTCCCGGATGTGGCGCAGGTGGGGCAGAAGGTGGGGCTCTGCCCCCAAATGCCCCTCTGTGGCTACAGGCCTGTTCTACTTTCCTACCAAGTATGTTAATTCCAAAAGAAAGCTTTAATCAAATTGTGCACTATTCCTGTGTTAATTGCTCTGCCAACAAATGCGAGGTCTTCTGGAAATGGCCCCCCAGGAGCCAGGACAAGCTGCCACAGCTGACCTGATTTTTTCAAAAAAGGTGCTGATTTTTTTCAAAAAAAAAAAAGGACCGTTTGCATGCATGCTTCTTCTCTCAGACACAAAATTCTCAACTGCCAGTTGAGGCAGTTGGAGGAAACAATACAAAATGTGCTGCTCCTTCTGTTGAGTCCAAAAGTCTTCTTTAATATGTCATAAATCAGGGGTCCTCATTATGGTGCCCGTGGGTGCTCCAGTGCACGCCAGCATCTTTCCTGGCATTTGCCCAATGGTTTTAGAAAGCGGGCGGGGCCAGGCAGGGCTTTTGCCCAGCAAGGCTTCTGATTGGCCATTGGAGATTTGATTGTCTGGGCAGTTTTTTTAAAAAGTTTCAACAGCAGCAAGTACCACAGTGCAAGGATCTTCACTGTGTATCTGAAGGTAAGCTGTGGCAGCCATTTTGTGGAGATGCCTGCCACACAGCAGAATCCCAAAGCTGCCTGTAGGCTCAAAAAAAGGCTAATAAATAATTTTAATTAAACAATATTAATTTGCAATATAGCAGACATGGGGGAGGATCAGGGCTTTTTTTGTAGCAAGATCTCCTTTGCATATTAGGCCACACACCCCTGATGTGGCCAATCCTCCAAGAGCTTACAAGGCTCTTAGAACAGGGCCTGCTGTAAGCTCTTGGAGAATTGACTGCATCAGGGGTGTGTGGTCTAATATGCAAAGGAGTTCCTGCTTCAAAAAAAATCCTGGGGAGGATATAGGAAAAAACAGGGCTTTTTTTGAGCAGGAATGCCCAGGAACGCAGTTCTGTCTGGCTTGCCATTAGGGAATGTGGTTTAATATGCAAATGAGTTCCTGCTGGGCTTTTTCTACAAGAAAGCCCCGTGTGAAACAATGGTGACATCAGGGGGTGTGGCTTAATATGTTAACCAGTTCCTGCTGGGCTTTCTCTACAAAAAAAAAGCCCCGGGGAAGAGCAATGTAAGCTGGGGTTATGCGGAAAACATCTTTTTAAAAACTTGAACATGTGTTATTGTACTTTTCATTTTGTAAGGTTATTTGTTCCCTGTATATTACTCCTATTTTATCTAAGCTCCCACAAGATCTGATAAATTTTATATATCCGCTCTCCGTGAAGATTGCCTTAATAAAACCACTCTTACTGTGGCCAAAGTTTTGTGCTTTGTCTCAATCGATAAGTTTCCATCTCGGCCAACAGCAGAGCCTGATGCTTTTGGGACTCCAGTCAAGACATCTCCAGGAGGCTCAGCACTGGCGACAACAGGAGCTGAAGGGGGCCTCACCTTAACATCCACCATGCATTTACACACACTAGAGTTACCAATCTCCAGGTGGTGTCTGGAGATCTCGCACTATTAGAAGCAATGTTTCCTCTAAG
Source organism: Heteronotia binoei (assembly GCF_032191835.1). NCBI lineage: Eukaryota > Metazoa > Chordata > Lepidosauria > Squamata > Gekkonidae > Heteronotia > Heteronotia binoei. The sequence continues at coordinate 97,552,586 of NC_083232.1, read as the reverse complement.
CTGCAGAGTTTTGTGAGCAAAAATTCTACTTTGTGAGCTGCTGGCATTAAAGTTGTGCGCTACTACATAAATTGTTGTGCTCTGGGGTCAACTTTCCTGAGCTAAGACAAAAATGTGTGAGCTGGAGGCTAAAAAATTGGTAACTCTAGTGTGTGTAAATGCATGGTGGATGTTAAGGTGAGGCCCCCTTCAGCTCCTGTTGTCGCCAGTGTTGAACCTCCTGGAGATGTCTACATAAATTGTTGTGCTCTGGGGTCAACTTTCCTGAGCTAAGACAAAAAGGTGTGAGCTGGAGGCTAAAACATTGTGAGCTAGCTCACACTAACTCAGCTTAGAGGGAACACTGATTAGAAGTATTCTTCAGATGTCCAAGACCAGTTCCCTTGGACAAAATGGCTGCTTTGGAGGGCATGGGAGTGTATCAGTAGCCAGTGTAATCGCTGTAGTTTCAGGGCTCTATGCTCCTGGTCGCTGGCCTGGACCAGCAGTCTAGTCACAGCATTCTGCACTAACTGTAACTTCCGAACACTCTTCAAGGGTAGAGAGCATTGCAGTAGTCCAGTCTAGATGTGCCTGAGGCATGGATCACTGTGGCTAGATTTGATGGAACCCGGCACGGGCAATGTTCCCTCTAAGCTGTGGAATCTTGTGAGCCAAAAATTCTACTTTGTGAGCTGCTGGCATTCAAGCTGTGAGCTCCTGGCATTCAAGTTGTGAGCTACTGCATCAATTAGTTTGCTCTGGGGCCATTTTTCCTGAGCTGAGACAAAAATGTGTAAACTGGAGGCTAAAAAATTGTGAACTGACTCACATTAACTCAGCTTTGAGGGAAGACTGGGCACGGGCAAAGTTGAATCTGTGTAGGCTGTCTCTAGGCACTCCGGACTTGTTTTTTCTAGTGTACAGATTCCATTTAGAGCTTGTATACTTGAAGGCTGTGTGCAGAACAGCCAGCTGATGTACAGAGGTTAGGGATGGTCCCTTCTCACCGTACATAGAATGTCAAATCCACAGGCTTCTGGTTAGCACTAGATTGATAGCACTTACATGAAAGTGCATAAGTTACATCCCCCCCCCCCCCCTTCCTTTCTGAATGGTATAGATTTGGGTAGATACTGCTGGAGAATCTTTACATTCTGATTGTATGTATTTAGAAATTTCTATCTTGCTTTTCTCACCAGTGGGAAACCCTCCCCCCCCAAACAATTTACAACGTTGTTCTCCCCTTCTTTGTTTTACCTTCACAACAACCTTATGAGGTAGGTACATTAGACTGGGAGAGAGTGACTGGCCCAGTGTAACCCAGAAGAAGAAGACTGCAGATTTATACCCCGCCCTTCTCTCTGAATCAGAGTCTCAGAGCGACTTACAATCTCCTATGTCTTCTCCCCCCACAACAGACACCCTGTGAGGTGGGTGGGGCTGAGAGAGCTCTTACAGCAGCTGCCCTTTCAAGGACAACTACAAGAGCTATGGCTGACCCAGGGTCATTCCAGCAGGTGCAAGTGGAGGAATGGGGAGTCAAATCTGGTTCTTCCAGATAAGAGTTTGCGTACTTCACCACTACACCAAACTGGCATCCAGCATCCATGGCAGTGTGAGGATTCGCACCTGGATCTCTTAAATCCTAGTCCAACAGTCCTCACCACCACCCCATGCTGGCTTGCTGAAGTTCTGTTTGGTCTGAATTGTGGGACGCTGGGTTGTCCTGAAAGCATCAGACATTGTAGTATTGTGTTACCCGTGGCTCGAGTGTTGCGCTGTTCCTACTGAGTTTGGTTCAGTTGAGACATCATCAGAGATGCATTCTTTGTAATTATTGTTCGGTCATTCTGAAGGCGAAACACATCTCACCCGTTATGATTCTGTGCTTCAAGGCTGCAGGGTGCTGCGAGCATGCCTTTTAATTGCATCAGCGCAGGGCTTTTTTTGAGCAGGAACGCAGTTCTGGCTGTTGGAAATGTAAAAAACACGAAGGTTCTTTTTTTCACATGTGGTGGACTTGTGAAAAAGCGAAAGAATTTTGGATGATGATACAACAAGAAATCTCCAAAATTTTGGGTTATGACTTAAAAAAAAACTGCAGAGACTTTTTTGCTTGGATTATAATTAGAAAAATTTCCAAAGGAAGACAGGACATTAATTTGGTACTTGCTCTCAGCTGCGAGGACATTGTATGCGCAGCTGTGGAAACAAGAAAAAATACCAGAGAAATGGGACTGGATTATGAAAGTTTTATCGTGGAGTGAGATGGACAAACTAACTCGAACTCTAAGAGACTATGATCTAGATATATTCAAAAAGGAGTGGAAGAAATTTAAAGGATATATGGAGAAAGAGTGGAATGTAAAAAGACATTGGACAATTTTTTAGTATTGATGAGGGGGAAAAAAATATATTGAACTTTGATTAGTTACTGGTACCTTTAGTATTGAACTTAAATATATAATTTCGGGGAAGTCAAACGAGGGAGGGAGGGAGGGGGGAATTGAAATATCATATGGGTTAGTACAGGAAATTTATAATTAAGTTTTGTAACCAAATGTTATCAATAAATTGTTAAAACCAAAGGAACGCAGTTCTGGCTGGCTTGGCAACAGGGGGTGTGGCCTAATATGCAAATGAGTTCCTGCCGGGCTTTTCCTACAAAAATCCCCGTGAAACAATGGAGACCATCGGGGTGTGGCCTAATATGCAAATGAGTTCCTGCTGCGCTTTTTCTACAAAAAAAGGCCCTGCATCTATATGTAGATTGTACCCACCCCAGATTTTTGGACGGGCCAGCCAGGTGCCCAGATTTCTGTAATCAAAGGTCTATATAACTTGTGCATATCATTTGCGTCAGGAGAACAATACCTTTGGCCTTGGGTCTGCCGTGGCTCTCGCAAGAGTGGTCCTTGAAGTATTTCACCCTAACTTTCTTTACCTGGCAGGTTTCTGTGCAGCTGTATATGTAACCACCTAACGTGTAAATTAAAACTGAGGTTAAGCAATTTACACAGAAGTTTAGCGTCATTAAAAGGGGCTTTCTGACATCGCTCCGATTCCTTTATCTGAATTTGTAGCTCTTATGCTTACAACTTAGATTTAATTTAAATTGTGTTGAAAATTGGCTTTTGCGGAATCTTAGCCTGAAGCAGCCCGTTTCTGGGAGACATCTTTGTTCACAAGCGACTATTATATAGTGTAATAAATTATCCCTATAGAAGGGCGTCCTGTTCAAGAATGCTATTTTCTGTGCCTGCGTGGCAGTTTGCTGTAGTGGTTAAGTGCACGGACTCTTATCTGGGAGAGCCGGGTTTGATTCCCCACTCCTCCACTTGCAGCTTCTGTGAGAGCCCTCTCAGCCCCACCCACCTCACAGAGTGTCTGTTGTGGGGGGAAAAGATACAGGAGATTGTAAGCCGCTCTGAGTCTCTGATTCGGAGAGAAGGGCGGGATATAAATCTGCAGTCGTCTTCTTTGCTGTGCCACTGATTAGCACTTAAAGAGCAGATCAGGTGAAGCAATACGTCTTCTTGGAGTTGTTGAACCATATGTCCCTTTCACTTGATTTCTTCTCACTGGAGGTTTGAAATGGTGCACAATGGTAAGATTGAATCAACCTTCAGGATATTGAAACGTCTTAAAATTCCCAGCATGCAAGGCTGGAATCAGCAGGTCCCTCTCAAAGCAACAAGACGGCGCTGGGATTTTTTGGGTTTGTTTTTTTTAGTAGACCTGGCGTGATGGTGATTGCAAATAAATTGCCAGCTGTTTTACTGCTCCTCGACAGAGGATTAATATTATGTATACATGAGAGGATCACAGCTGTTTTGATGTTGAACCATAAAAGAAAATAGCAGTGTTGCTGCCATGCGTGGGCCTGAACAGATTGCAGAGAGCTGATTGAATAAACATTTCTGAAGAGGAAATAATAGCGTTTGCTAGGGATCTGACCCTTTACAGGAACACACTGGGCAAAATCCTGAATTAAAAGCAGCCCCTAGAGTGCGCATAATACTCAAGATTGTGCGTAAGATGGAATTCTGGAGGAGGAGGAGGAGGAGAAGAGGAAGAAGATGGTGATATTGGATTTATATCTCGCCCTTCTCTCTGAATCAGAGTCCCAGAGCGGTCACAATCTCCTTTACCTTCCCCCCCTACACACAAACAACAGATACCCTGTGAGGTAGGTGGGCTGAGAGAGCTCTCCCAGAAGCTGCCCTTTTAAGGACAACTCACCACTTCACCAAACCGGCAAGAACAGAAAAGTGGAACAGAGTGCAGAATGTGGTTTCATGATAATCTTAAGCTTTTTTATTTAAAAAAAAATGCAGGCAAGTTTCTAGACCTCGTGGCAGTGAAGATGTGAATTAGGGTTGCCAGGACCAACTCAGGAAATAAGTGGGGTCTTTGGGGGTGGAGCCAGGAGACTTTGAGCGTTTTCGCACAGGGCTTACCCCGGAGCGACGTCCTTCTTCACCGCGCAGCGTCTGCGCGGATTTCGCACCAACTGCTCCGCAGAACCCGGAAGAGCCGCAAAGTCCCGCAGCTTTTGCATTGCAAATGTAAATTGGTTTTTGGTGGTTTACATTTGCGACGCAAAAGCCGCGGGACTTTGCAGCTCTTCCGGGTTCTGCGGAGCAGTTGGTGCAAAATCCGCACAGATGCTGCGCAGTGAAGAGGGACGTCACTCTGGGGTAAGCCCTGTGCGAAAACGCCCTTTCTTTTCCCCTAAAAATCAATAAAAATACAGGAGTGCAGTTCCCCTGAATACAGTCTTCGTTGTCTCCTCTTTTTTGCATTCAAATGTTTCCACAGCAGCTGTGCTTCCACTAAAATGAACTCTCACACACACACACTCTCTCAAAGCAGCCAAAATCAACAGTTTGCATGCCCACGCTTTTGTGATCTCCCTGGGGCAATGTATTAGATAGATTTACTCACTGGAGTTGTATTAGATAGATTTACTCACTGGAGTTGTATTAGATAGATTTACTCACTGGAGTTGTATTTGATAGATTTACTCACTGGAGTTGCTGAATATAGCAATCTGCTGTATTTCAACCAACTTAAGGACAGAGAGGTCTAGGGGGTGGAATTTTCCTCTATCTCATACTCAGATCCTAGTTAACTCTTTCCTATCCCTTTTACTACTCAAACAGCTTCTGAAAGGAATGCAAAACCAACAGAGGGATTGGGCTCTCTTGCTTTCTCTTTCACACACACACGGCTCTTCCTGCTCCCCTCCTCCTTGCAGCTTCAGTCTTGCTGAGATTTAAAGGCATACACACCCCTTCTAAAACAGATGCAGTTGCAAGCTTCTGAACCTGCCTGAGGTCTAAAGGCAGTGCTAGGCAGTGTCTGCCCCACCACCTGTGGCCCCCGCTGCAGCCTGCAGGCACCTTCTCAAAAGCTCCTTTGACAAAGCTGCAGGGGAGAGGCAGAAAGAGGCTGATAGGAGCCCTCCAGGGGCCTGATTCTCCCCCTCCCCACCGCACCGCATGTTTGACCCCCCTGCTAATCTTGCCCACTCATTTCACATATTGCTAGCTCCACCGCAAACGGTGCATGGTTTCCCTTCATTTTTCTCACAGGTGAGTGAGTGCAAGATGCTACCTTTCAAAGAAAAAGAACCATCAGGAGTAATTTCAGGGTTTCTAGGTAATCTCTTTTTTTTAACCCACAGCTAGCAACTCAATTGTTGTCATTTCTGGACCAAAGATTTTGTTACTTTTTTCATTTTGGGAGTCTGTGAAGAGCCTTAGAGCTTTAGGATTGTGCTGTGCACGCGTGGGGAGGGGAGAGAGGGGAGGCGCCTTGTTAGAATGTCTGTCGTGCCCCGAACCCCTGACATTGTATTAACCTGAATGCGAAGTGATTGTATGAAATCCCGAAGCATCATATTTCTTTTTTTTATCCCTTGCAAAGGCAGAAATCACACAAGGTCCCTTTACAAATGACGTTAATAATGCTGAATGTGAGCAAACGGCGCTTCCAGCTCCTGAACTGTGAATAACCAAGTCGTACATCTAGCCCTGCTTGCATCCTCCTTATCACTTCAGTCATTGCAAATGAACTGCTGTAAAAGCATCCCATTACGGCAAAGCATCTGTTAAAGAGGCATTTCAGAAGTTGTTTAGCTGGTTAAGTTCCCGTCTCGTCTCTAAATTCATTGGTTTCGAACTGCTACGATGGGGCTTTTGCAGGGGCTGTTTCAGTGAGCACTTCATAATACGGCGTCTGTGCTGTTTAGGCTGGGCATGAACTATTTTGGAGTGATCTCGTTGCCGGCTCGAGGTTGACTCAGCCTTCCATCCTTCCGAGGTCGGTCAAATGAGGACCCAGCTTGCTGGGGGGAAAGTGTAGAGGACTGGGGAAGGCAACGGCAAACCACCCTGTAAAAAGTCTGCTGTGAAAACATTTTGAAAGCAACGTCACCCCAGAGTTGGAAACGACTGACTGGTGCTTGCACAGGGGGACCTTTCCTTTCCTTTCCATTGCTTTAAAAACTCACCGTGTCACAAAAGCAGTGAAGCGTCCCGTGGCATCGGGAAGTCTGTCAATTGGAGTGCGGCCTCAGGCTTCTGTGGAGTGCAGCCCACTGTGACAAGGGCAAGGAGACAGGTCATAGAACAGTCTGTATTTGTCATCCCTTTATCACCCCGTCCTCACTGAAGTTCCTAGGGCGACCTGCAGTCCATTTCAGAACAACACAGAAGGAAACAGTAATGCATTCTAAAGAACCAATGTTGTCAGAACTTGTGCTTTTTATGCTCGCTAAGCTGGACAATGTTAGCCTAACTGACTCCATCTTGTACGTTGATACTAACCCTATGTACTCATAGCTAGGCCACTAATCAAAGTGCTGTGCATTTCAAACAAACTGTAGCCATTGAAGGAATGACAGATAGCCCCTGGGAGTCATTTGCAGGTGTCCTTTGAAGACAGCCGCTCAGGACATCACAGCAGGACTCCTTCCTCCCTTTCCTGATAACAGACTCTGGGAACAGACAAGTGTCTCTGGGAGTGTGAGAACTGGCTTTATTGTTTCTGTAACAACCGCATAAAGTTGTAACCATTGCTAACCCCATTATCAGAGTTATTCTGTGCCTTCATGAACTTAGTTCTCAATAAACACCTATACTTTGTAACGAAGTACTGGGCCTCGTTTGAAGTTCTTCAAGTTCTGACAAGTGTGGCATAATGGTTAGAGTTCTAGACTAGAATCTAGGAGACCCAGGTTTGAAGCTTGCTGGGTGACCTCGGGCCAGTCACAGACTCTCAGCCTAACCTACCTCACAGGGTGGCTGTGAGGATAAAATGGAAGAAAGGAGAGTGGGGGGGACGTACTTGTGAATTTCCTGCATTGTGCAGGGGGTTGGACTAGATGACCCTGGAGTTCCCTAACGACTGTATGATTCTGTCCCAGTAGGCAGCCATACTGGTCTGAAGCAGTAGAACACAGCAATAGACAAGGGCACCTTTAAGACCAACAAAGTTTTATTCAGAATGCAAGCTTTCGTATGCTCTTAAGCAGACTTCATCAGACCAAATGGGAATGGCAAGCAGCAATACTGAATATAAGTGTGCAGTGTGGAATCACGGGAATGTTTTTAGCAGATGAAAAGAATCACAAATAGGATCTGTGTTTGTTAGTGTAGGACAAAACAAGTCTGAAAAAAAAACACTAGGTGATAAAAAAAGCAGACTGCTATCGAAGGGGTGCCATAAATCTAGGTAACCTTCTGACTTTGTTAGTTTAAATAGAGGGCATGTTTGCTCAAGAGATTTTAACATCCGTATAGTTTGCCATAGGATGGGTTGGTATATGCAATAAGACAGACAGCCGATATCCCCCATTTGAGTATGTCAATACAAAAAAAAACAAAACCCCCAAATATTCTGATACACTGTTCTGAAAGAGAAATACATTGGAACACTGTGGACGCACAGCTATACTCAGTGAGAGTTGGTTTAGTATTTTTAAATTCTAGCTGCTGTATTAATATGTGCCATTAAATGTCTTTTCTCTTTCATCCATTCCCATTTTGTCTGATGAAGTCTGCTTAAGAGCGTACGAAAGCTTACATTCTGAATGAAACTTAGTTGGTCTTAAAGGTGCAACTTTTCTACTGCTTTGTTGTATGATTCTATGATATGTATGCTGCTTTGGGTCCTCATGGGGAAGAAAGGTGAGCTATAATTGAAGAAGAAGAAGGTTGTTGTTGTTGTCGTCATCCTTGGTTCCAGTTATGTTGCACTGGAATATTTGCAAGAATTCTGGTTTACCATCAGCCAGAAATCAATTGGAGCACAAACCAGACAACATCTCAGAGAATGATGAAACAAAGATTCTTTGAGACTTTCAACTGCAAACAGATAAACACCTGGAGTATAACACCCTTGATATCACAATTATAGAAAAAATTATAAATAGAGTTTGTCACAATGACATTGCCATCCCAGAAGACAGCAGAACAGAAGAGAAAGAACAGGAGAAGACCACTAAATATACCAAAACCTACAAATAGAGTTAGAGCACTTCTGGGAGAAGAAGGTGACCATTGGGATGGTTGACATTGGAGCCCTTGGAGCAGTGCCCAGAAGTCTCAAGGAACACCTGGGCATTCTGGGTAGCGAGCAAACAACACCAGCTCAGCTCCAGAAGACAGTGTTGCTTGGAACAGCAAGAATCCTGCAAAAATATCTCTGTGATCCCCAAGAAGCTGGCTACATCTCAAATTGCAGAACAACATCTATAAGTCAGATATCTATGACAATTCACAGCAATGATACCTTCCGGGCTGGGCTGTGGGGTGACAGTCTGGGGGATGGGGACAGGCTGTAGCTTTGCACTTGAACTAAAGGGCGGCCATAAGACCATGAGCTCCAGAGTCTAAAATTATGAAGTGACGGCACAGTGAAATTCACACAGCTGCCAGAAGACTGGAAGAGCAGCAAGCTGATAAGCGAGGGATATAATCACTGCCAAGAGCTCCCTCTCACACAAAGACAAGGGCGTAGAAAAGGAAAGCGTGCATGCATTTGTATTTCTGTATTTATATCCCACTCCCCCACCCTCTGGTAGGGGCTTGGAGTGGCTCCAAAAAATGGTCCTCTCCTCCTCCTTTTTCTCAGAACAACCACCCTGTGAGGTAGGCCAGGCTTAGAGTTTGTGGCTGACCCAAGGTCACCCCCAGCGAGCTTCCCTGGTGGAAATGGAGACCTGAACTTGGATTACCCAGGGTCCTAGTCTGCAATTCTGTCCACTGCACCACTCTGGGAACCCATTCACATTTCTAGGTCATAGTACTCTGCAGCAGCCACCACAATGAGAGGAAATACAGAGTGTCTTTCATACGGCCTGCCCAATCACCCCATGCGGCACCCATGCTGTTCCGCAAGAAGGACGGGGGCCTAAGGCTGTCTACTGACTACAGGGGTATGTCAAGAGTGCCTCTCGCCATTTAGCCAGAACACTGCTTTCGGTTCTCACTTAGCCAGCTCCTATCTCTGTGTAACAACTGAAGCATTCCTTCTGCCTGATCTCAGGGATGGCCAAGGCCGTCTCTGCCTGATATATTTGCATCTGCAGTGGGCCTGGGAAAGAACTAAGGGGGAGGGGCCGCTTCCTTCGTGCTTTGAGTTTGAATATATAACAGTTTTAACATAAGGTATAAGTAGAGGGCATTTACCCACCAAAGGCAGTATTCACAACAGCCATCTTGCTCTTACCTGTCGTGTATCAATAAACAGCTATTCTTGCTATGGACTGTCGTTGAGAGCCAGTTTGGTGTAGTAGTTAAGCGCGTGGACTCTTATCTGGGAGAACTGGGTTTGATTCCCCACTCCTCCATTTGCACCTGCTGGAATGGCCTTGGGTCAGCCATAGCTATTGCAGAGGTTGTCCTTGAAAGGGCAGCTGTTGTTGTGAGAGCCCTCTCAGCCCCACCCACCTCACAGGGTGTCTATTGTGGGGGGGAGAAGATAAAGGAGATTGTAAGCCGCTCTAAGTCTCTGATTCAGAGAGAAGGGCGGGGTATAAATCTGCAGTTCTTCTTCTTCTTCATCATTGAACTTGACACAGAGGTCAAATTGAATGGATCTGAATATGTTGATTTGTTCTAGTTCAAGAATTCTATGCTGGAGCCTCCCTTTGGAGTCTTCCTGTTGATGTCGAGGGATTCTGAGGGCTGCAACAGACTGGGCAGGGAGACTGAAGCATGCTCCCAGTGGTGGCATGTTGCCATTTTATATATTCATGATACTGTTGCCTAGAGCATTCCCCTACTTGTTCGCATGAAACTGCCTTATATTGAATCAGGCCTTTGGTTCATCAGGGTCAGTCTTGTCTACTCAGACTGGCAGCAGCTCTCTGGGGTCTCCGGCAAAAGTCCTACCCATCATCTACTCCCAGATCTTTTCAACTGGAGATGTCGGGGATTGAACCTGGGGCCTTTTGCGTGTTGATGCTCTCCATTCAGGGTGTTGTGAATGAACAGCAGCTACAAGCAGGAGTTCAGCCTCAAAAAGTTTAGATTAGATTTGATTCAGGGGTGTCAAACTCATTTGTTATGAGGGCCGAATCTGACATAAATGAGACTGTGTTGAGCCGGGCCGTGTGTGTCATAAAATGTAATGCCAGGTAGTGGAGATATAAACTTTATAAAGGACACCATTAAAGATTTAAAAAATATGCTTAAAACATTAGCACTCGTTGGTCTTAAAGGCGTTTTCTTTGTATTTCTCCCATGGGGTCCAGGGAACTGGGCTAAAGAAGCTCTGGCTCTTTCCTTCCTTCCCCAGGAGACCAAGAGGGGGAGGAGCTTCAGCCAATAGAAGTAAGAGAGGCTTGGCTTAGTAGCTCTGCTGTGCAATTGAGAGAGCCTGGCAAAGCAAGCTATTCCTCCCCCCTTCCTCCCCAAGGGAGGAGCCTCAGCCAATTGAGAAAATAGAGGCTTTGCTCTGTAGCTCCTGTGCGATTGAGCAAGCCTGGCAAAGCAAGCTGTGATGCAGAAGGAAGCAAGAGAGAGGGAGAAGGAGGCAGATGATAGCCAGTTGCTCGAGGGCTTTACAGGGGCCTGATTCGGCCCCCGGGCCACATGTTGACACCCCTAATTTAACATCCTTGGCTGAACAATGTTTATGTTACAAATCCCCCCCCCCTCCCAGTGCCCATCTTGAAAAAGAACAAAAGCATATCTGGGGAGGGGGAAGTAATCCCCATGTTTTGCAAAGTTTGGGCTGAAAACTTCAAGGTGAAGAAATTTCCTGTCCCCCAGTGATGCAGCCTTCAGAAATGGATCGATCCCATCCATTGTGTATTGTTTATGAATGAAAAAAAATTACTGACACTCCGACCTAAGTCTGCTACATTTCAGTGTGCTCCTTCAGTTGCCTTTGTAGTATAAAATCCAAAATGTACGCCTGTCAGAAACTCTTTTGCAATCTGCACATTGGGACGGGGCTGCCAGTCGGCCAGGAAAGAAATAAATAAACTGACATCGTTGAGATATTCCAACTTTGAGCTAGCTGCCAGGGATTGTTGTGCAAGTGCCAGATATTTGGTCTGACTGGCAGAACGTTTTGAGTAACAAGGGCCCTTTCTGCAGGCGCAGCTTACCGCAGTTTACCGTAGAGAATCTGAGCCGTCGAGCCTTTAAGCTTGATTTTGGGTTTCTGTGCCTGCTGTCTGCATTCCCACCCCCCTCCCCCAGTGTATTTCTTTTTTCTCTGGTGGATTCATTGTGCAGCTACAACAAAAAAGTTTCTTTCTTAATTGGTGTGCGGATGTCACTTGTCCCCCCCCCCCCCCCGCAGCCCAATTTATGCAGTTGCTCAATCTCAGTAGCGTCTGATCAGTGCTGTCCATTTAAATCCTCGTGGTTCCGTTCCTTGAATGAAAGGGAAACTAAAGGGTGCCAGAGTTTCATAAAGTGCAGGGGTACCATTTTCTGTTAATAAGAGAAAATTGACTGCAAATAAGAGAAATCGTACTGTGCTGTCTTCTGTAGTTTAACGGGGCAATGCAAAGGAGAAAGTTGTCCTTTACCTCCCTCCTGCGCAAAGGGACGGTGGAGAGTTCCAGCCCAAAGTAATTTAGGGAAGGAGAATCAGTCTGTCCTTACAACCCAGCCATACTTTCAGTTGCTCCCCAAAACATATCTTCTGAGCTGGAGACCAAGTCCTATGAGGAAAGGTTGAAGGAGCTGGGGATGTTTAGCATGGAGGGGAGGCGACTGAGAGGTGATATGATCACCATCTTCAAGTACTTGAAGGGTTGTCATAGAGAGGATGGTGTGAAATTGTTTTCTGTGGTCCCAGAAGGTAGGGCCAGAACCAACAAGTTGAAATTAAATCAAGAGTTTCCTGCTCAACATTAGGAAGAACTTCTTGACAGAGCGATTCCTCAGTGGAACAGACTTCCTCGGGAGGTGGTGGGCTCTCCTTCCTTGGAGATTTTTAGACTAACACCAGATGGCCATCTGACAGCGATGAAGATCCTATGACTTTAGGGGGAGGTGTTTGTGAGTTTCCTGCATTGTGCAGGGGGTTGGACTAGATGACCCTGGAGGTCCCTTCCAACTCTAGGATTTGGTGCTTTTCTCCCCTGCTAACACCTCTGGGGATCTGACGGGGAATGGTAGTTTCCTTTCAAAGGAACAAGCTTGTTCAAAGGAACAAGCCTTGCTTCTTCTTTTTTCCCCTCCCTCTTAGCTGTGTGCTTACTGCCCTGCTTCTAAGGCAGGAGACTGGGGCTAAGCAATCAGCCTTGGTTTCTTGTGCAGCAGAGGCCTCCGTAGCACTTTCAGCAGCACGTGAGCCTCATCATCTGAAGGTTGTGAGCCTCGCACGGGGCAGTAGAATCTTTTCCTCACCCACAAAAACAGCTAAAAATCGCAGTCCTCTGTGAAAAGATAGAGCTTTATTTCAAAATGGACAGGCATTCATATGGTTTTGAAGAAAACAAGACTATTTGAAACAGACCTTCACGACCTGAGTTCGATCCTGGCAGAAGCTGGGTTCAGGTAGCCGGCTCAAGGTTGACTCAGCCTTCCATCCTTCCAAGGTCGGTAAAATGAGTACCCAGCTTGCTGGGGGGAAAGCGTAGCCGTAGATGACTGGGGAAGGCAATGGTAAGTCTGCCATGAAAACGTGAAAGCAGCGTCACCCCAGAGTCAGAAACGACTGGTGCTTGCACAGGGGACTACCTTGACCTTTTTTTATGGATGATGCTCACGTTATTGCTAAAATGGATAAATTGTTCAAATACAAAGCAAAAGAACAGGTGAGAGTCTGTATGATAAAATGGACTGAGAATTTTGGACATATGTACTAATGGAAGAGTGGGAAAGATTGTGGTTGAAGGGACTCAAGTTTAGATTAAGCGTTAATCTAAAAGAAAAATTTCATATGATGTTTCATTGATATATGACACCAGATAACCTGGCTAGAATGTGTAAAAAACCCTTTGAATAAATGTTGGGAATGTTAACAGCATGAAGGAACATTTTATCACATGGTAAAAAAATTCTGGACACAAATACATTTACAAATACAGAAAATTTTTAAAATGAATTAACAAATGAAACTGGAAACTTTTCAGTTGAGACTGATGGACAGACAATTGGAAAATAGGCACGGAACTTTGTTTTTATATATTTAACGGCTGGAGCACGTCAGGGAAGTGCCTCCCAAGGGTAAGAGTGGTGTGGCCACTCCTCTGGGGTGCACACAGCCCGTCCCGCTCCCAGCAGCCAGGTGCGCACTGCCTGAACACCTCAGAGTGCCTCAAACTGGGCCAGCTTTTTTTATGAGCTGGGAAGCTGCCTGTCTGAATGCAGCACAGAGTTGAAAAGGACCTCCAGATTCATCTAGTCTGACCCCCTGCCCAATGCAGGATATTCACAGATACCTCCCCCTAAGTTTACAGAATCAGCATTGCTGTCAGATGGCCATCTAGCCTCTGTTGAAAAACCTCCAAAGAAGGTGAGCCCACCCACCTCCTGAGGAAACCTGTTCCACTGAGGAACTGCTGGAACTGTCATGAAATTCTTCTTTATGATTAGCCAAAAGGATCATGAGCATGACTCTGAAGGGAAGGAAGGAAGGAAGGAAGGAAGGAAGGAAGGAAGGAAGGAAGGAAGGAAGGAAGGAAGGAAGATCTTTGTTCTCTGATCTGGCCCTAAGCGCCAACAGTTTTTGACCAAGAACCATCTGAAGGAGGAAGTTATTAACAGAAATCAGCTGAGGTTGTCTCTTCTCCAGTGCTGTAAACATTTACTGTTTAAGAAAAATGGTTCTGTATTTGCGATAATGAAGCGTTGATTAACCTCTGATTAGGAGGCTTCGGAGCAGCGCCGTTTTAAATTGATGTTATGCCCAATTGCTCAGGTGAGGGAAAACAAGCCATGTGCTAATTGGAACGTTTTCTTTGAGAAAGCACCGGATAATCATTATGCCGGGCTCCAGCAAGGGGCAGCATTGGGCCAGCTACTGAGAAATCTGCTCCAGCAAACACTGGTGCTGCACAGCTCTCCTTGCATCTTTAACCCATGCTTTAGGGACTGTCATAAGATTTCACCCTCTTGGAAAGGAATGCAGTAGCTAACTGCAATGTCATGTCATTTGGTTGAAGTGTGGGTGTGTGTAATGTACCCAGTGCTGGATTAAACCCTCTGGAGGCCCCTAGGCAGTCGAAATCTTGGGGGGCCCCTTACAAATTATCTCAGAGTCTGAGAGCCCACCACACTGCCCACAGCCCTGTTGCGGCCTGCAGGCCCCTTCTCCAAAGCCCCTTTGACTAAGCTGCAGGGGAGAGGCAGAGAGAGGCAAACGTGGCAACAATGCCACCAGCAGCTGCTTAAAGACTGCCAGAATTCAGTTCAGGGAGTACAAAGATGCCAGAGACATGATGCCAGAGTTTGGTGTAGTGGTTAAGTGCGCGGACTCTTATCTGGGAGAACCAGGTTTGATTCCCCCCTCCTCCACTTGCACCTGCTGGAATGGCCTTGGGTCAGCTCTCCTAGGAGTTGTCCTTGAAAGGGCAGCGGCTGTCAGGGCTCTCTCAGCCCCACCCATCTCACAGGGTGTCTGTTGTGGGGGAAGGAGATAAAAGAGATTGTAAGCTGCTCTGAGACTCTGATTCAGAGACAAGGGTGGGGTATAAATCTGCAGTCTTCTTCTTCCTCAGGCTGACGAGCTCAGGCTAGCCTGGGCCAACCCGGTCAGGACCGCTTTTGTTCAGCATCTTAAAAAGGAAGCAATGCTGTTGCTCAGCCGTGCATTTGCAGATGCTAAAACATTAATAGTGACCCACTGAAAACTAGTCCTCCAAATAAACAAAACTGCAGTTCTGATTTATGTTTGCCAGCTGCCCAGGGGAAAATGTCTGTTATTCATAGAATAACAGAATCGCAGAATTGGGAGGGGCCATAAGGCCATCTAGTCCAACCCCTGCTCTCAGTGTAGGATCATCCCTGACAATTGTTTGTCCAGCTGCTGCTTAAAGACTGCCAGAATTCAGTTCCGGGAGTGCAAAGAAGTCAGAGACATGAAATGGTGGCCTATACCAGAGCGCAATCCAATATGACTGCATGTAAATCATATCACATCAACAGCACACTAGTTACAGGTTACAAGACGTATGGAGAGTCTGCAAAGGGTAACATTTACTGATTCAGCCTCATCAACAGGGATTAGAACAACAAAAATAGTCTGAATTGTTCACATACTTGATCAAACATAGTTTTCCAGGGCTTTTTGGTGTGCTTCTGGCAAGCAAACCAGTCTGGAAATTGTTCTGTTGTGGCAAGGGAACCAATCTGGAAAACATCAGATTCTTTCCTAGATCCTTTTCTTCTAAACATTTTCCTCCTCCATTTTGAAGACTTTCTCCCATGGGATTGTTTTGAAAATCAGATTTATACTTACTGTTATGGATGAAAGGATGAACTGTTTTATGTACGAGTTTATGTGTGTGATACTTGTGTAATCTAATCTGGAACAAATCAGTATATATATATATATATATATATATATATATATATATATATATATATATATATATATCTTTAAAATTAATTTTAATTAATTTAAAACATTTTTGTGCCACCTTTCCACCCAGTCAGGGTCCACAAAGCGGCAAACATTTTTAAAAAATTAAAAACATTTAATTTGAACAATAAAAATGTATTTAAAATTAAAAAATAATTCAGTAAAACCCACAGACAGACAACACTGGAACCAGAAAGGAGGACCATTGACTGTTACTGGGAGTACACCAAACAAAGCAACAAAAATGTTAATTTTTTTTGAAGTCATTCAGAACACAAATGAAAGTAAAACCAGGAATTTAAAACTGAGGAAACAATCCAGTTCACATATATTTCAGAGGTCAGTAGCTGTGCTATCCAAAAGCGGACCGGACTGGATTCGTGGAATTGACAGAGGTCCTGATCAAGGGGTTTACTTGGGTAAATAAGGGCAGAACAAGCTTGGAATATTTACCTTTGTTCTCAACGGCACGGAAACGCTTTCACCCGGAGGACTCCAGCTCGGTTGTGTTACATCCAGCAACAGCACAGAGCAAAATCAAAGCATTCAACAGGACTAGCAGTTCTTTTAAAAGGGGGTCATGATCCTATTCAAACCTCTCCCCCTTCCCATTTGCCGGATGTCAGTGGGGATGAAAGGGAGTGCAAATTGGGGCAGAGGGGGTGTGCTTTGTTAAATTGTTTAATAAGGCAAATTGCTCTGATAATGGGAACTCGGAATGTCTCTCTGGTGTGCCCCCCCGCCCTTGACTCCTTGCTATGTTTTTAAAAGTGCTACTTTAACAGAGTTTTATTATCCAAAATAACACCCTGTTGGAAAATGGGAGGAAACTCTGTAGACTTATCGTATATATTTAGAAATGAGGCCTACTCAAATCCCCTGCCCGGCATCCGAATAGGCCTTCATAGGAACTGGCTGTTGAGTCTGAACAAAACTGGCTGTTCTATTCTGTTTTGTTGGTTTCCCGCGCTAATGCAACCCAGATGAAAGGTTTTCTGAATTTGTTAATTTTACTATTCTGCTGTTGGATTTTAACTTTGTACCACTTTGCATTCTAAACCCCACAAGCTATACGTAGCTCTGCATACTGTACCTTATTCCTCGTCTGATGAAGTGTGCTTGGAGCACATGAAAGCTTGCGTTCTGAATAAAACTTTGTTGGTCTTAAAGGTGCTACTGGTCTCCTGCTTTGTTCTACTGCTTCAGACCAACACGGCTGCCCACCTGGGCCTATCTGTGGACCTATCGTATATATTTGGAAATGAGGCCCACTCAAATCCCCTGGCCGGCATCCAAATAGGAACTGGCTGTTGAGCCTAAACACAACTGGCTGTTCTACTTGGGGATCATTTCAGATGAAGATACAACTTTTGTCTCTTTCTGTGTTCTGAAATTGTAGCACGAACGCAGGAAGCTGCCTTTTCCTCATCAGACCACGGAGTCATCTAGCCCAGTCCAGGCTCTTCATATGGCCGCCGCTCTCCAAAGTCTTTCACCAACATTTCTCCCTCTCATGCAGTCTAATCTCTTTAATTGGGAATGCCAGTGACTTGGCGTACATCCTTCTCATGCAAGGCGTTTGTTCAGCCATTGGGCTCTGCGGCAGTTTTTGGCTTTTATTCCATTTGTTTCCTCTGTCAGTTTGCAATTTTCTTTTCCTACGTCGACAGGGTGGAGAAAAACAGCTTTCCACAATAGCAGTTCAGGCCACATCTGAGTGGGCATTCTTAGAAATTCATTTATCCATGTGATCAAATTGTATTTATACTGTTTTGTTTTTGACGTAGCTTGCGTGACCTTCCCCGTTTCCTATGAACCGAATGGCTGAATACCTGCGGATTGCAATGCCTAATAAAGAGTGCAACTCTTGCATCAGAGGTTGCAAGTATTTAGCAAATCATATTGCTCTTGAAAAGCAGGAAGTAACCAATTGCATGCGTTATCCGTTTTGTATCCCGTTGCTAATATTTCATAAGGGTTCGCTGGTTTTTTTTTTTTTTGAAAACCCGGAGACGAAATGTGATTCACTTAGCCAGGCTCAGAGCCTTCTGTCTGCGCTCCCTTGAGAAGCCGGATCGCTTTCAGGAGGATTTTATCAAAATAAAACATGGTTTTCCGCAAATCTGACAGCTGAGCAGTTAGCCTGCAGATCTGATGGTGCTAGCCAAGCAGGCGGAATGAATAGAGCTGTCCTTGCTTGACACTGCAGGGCTAAAAGCAACAACCGGCAAACTAGAGGAGCCTGACCGGGGGGGGGGGGCAGCAGTGTGGGTGGGATTTGTTTTGCCAACTAACCCATCTTCAGCCAAAATCAAGTTAAGAACCACAGTTTGAAGTTGTTGGTAAACAGTGGGAAACTGTGCTGCGCAATAATAGTATGTCAGTAAGGAACAATTGTGACAACAATTTCTGTATCCACTAGTTAGTATATTATAATAAAGAAAATAAATGTAGCTGACAAATAGGCACCGTCCATAAGCTTAAACAAATAATGTCCATAAACAATATCAGTGCACTGTCCAAGTACTATTCCAAAATTCTCCAGTCGACGCTGCAGCCAAATCAAGAAGCTCAGGACCGGTTTCGGTGAAGACACCTTCTTCAACTTTTAGGCTCCACCTGCGGTCATTACAATCATGAATATCTGTTGGCTATGGAAGCTCCAGTCTATGTTCTTTCAAGTAGACATAGTGCAAACACTGTATTCCAGCTACAAAGCCACACGCCGAGCCCCAGCCACACCCCCTGACATCATCATTGTTTCACACAGGGCTTTTTGGTAGAAAAGGCCCAGCATGAACTCATTTGCATATTAAGCCACACACCCCTGTTACCAAGCTGTGTTCCTGTGCATTCCTGCTCAGAAAAAGCCCTTCTTTCCTTCCTTCCTTTGTTGAAAGCAATGTCACCCCAGAGTTGAAAACTATCTTTACCTTTTCCTTCCTTCCTTCCTTCCTTCCTTCCTTCCTTCCTTCCTTCCTTCCTTCCTTCCTTCCTTCCTTCCTTCCTTCCTTCCTTCCTTCCTTCCTTCCTTCCTTCCTTCCTTCCTTCCTTCCTTCCTTCCTTCCTTCCTCCCTCCCTCCCTCCCTCCCTCCCTCCCTCCCTCCCTTCCTTCCTTCCTTCCTTCCTTCCTTCCTTCCTTCCTTCCTTCCGGTTCTCAATCATCTGACATTTGTATCTTCTAGCTCTCAGACATCTGAAGTTTATGTCTTGTGGCTCTCAAACATCTGATGTTTATTCTATGCTTAAATTAAAGCAAGTTAGAGCACCTGTGCTCTGAATGCACAGTGGCGGCGAGGGCTCCCTGGAAAAGCATCCCAGTGTTGGAAGCAGCTGGGGAGACCTGCATGGGCATCCTGCAGGACTGGGAAAGTCGTACTTAGAAGACTGACTTTAGCATCCTCTTTTGCCGTAAGCACAGCAAAATCAGATTCCTCCAAATAATAAAGGCTCTTTCACAGCGGCTCTGCTGGCGGAAGTTTGCTCCTCTCTCTTAAAACGGCTTTCTTCCAGTTAATCAACCTAAAGCGTGATTAATTTATCAACTCAACCAATCAAAGGTGGCAGCAGTGCCCAGCCCCACTCGTATGTCGCAAAAAATCATAGGTGGGCAGGGAACTGAGCAGGTTATGGCTGATCATCAGAGTGCCGTCTGAGGTGCCAGGAGTCCTCAGCTCCCTCGATCGATATCACTAAAACAGCCATTGATTGATTCAAGCCATGCTCGCACTGTCCCTCGTGGAAAGGCTGTGTGGACCGTTCCGAGTTTTTCTCATCAAGCATAATGAGAGCTGGCGTGGCATTGTGGTTAAAGTGTCTGGCTAGGATCTGGGAAACCTTGGTTCGAATCCCCGCTTATGCCATGGAAGCTTGCTGGGTGACCTTGGGCTGGTCGCACACTCTGTGCCTAACCTACCTCACAGGGTTGTTGTGAGAATAGAGGGAAATGATGAAGGCTGTTTTGGGCTCCCTTCGGGGAGAAAGGCGGGATATAAATCGAAGGAAAAGACAGGATTTATGCGCTGCCCTTCAGTCGGAGTCTCAGCAGGGCTCACAATCACCTTCCCTTCCTCTCCTCACAACAGATGCCCTGTGAGGCAGGTGGGGCTGAGAGAGCTCTGAGAGAACCGTGACTGGCCCAAGGTCACCCAGGTGGCTGCATGCGGAGGAGGAGGGGGAATCGAACCCGGTTCTCCCAGATGAGAGTCTGCTGCTTTTCACCACTATGCCAAACTGGCTCTCCAGTAAACTTCCTTTCTTTCAAGTTCACAGGTCAGCTGGAATCTAGAAGCTTCGATTATTGATGAACCACTGATGAACCTTTATGGAACTCGAGGCTGCTTGCAATAAAAATAAAACGGTTATACAATATTAAAAAGTATAAATAAAACAATTACAAAAATGCATAAAAGGTCGTAATTTTAAAAAACCTCCCAACTTTGACCGCTAGTAAGTAAAAAACCTGAGTCAGTTAAATGCGATCCTAAATAAAACCGTCTTCAGTTGCCTCCTGAAGACTGAAAGTGAGGGGGTCAGGCGCACCTCTCTGGGGAGGCTTTTTCATAATCATGGGGCTGCCACTGAAAAGGCCCTTTCTTGTGTGCCCAACAGATGAGCTTCTTTGATTGATGGGGCAATCAGGAAAACTTCTCCTTGTGACCTTAATTGCCTTTAAGGACCCTTCCTGGGCTTGCTGTAAGTCAGTAGCAACTTCATGGCAAATACGTATTTGTATACACAAACACCTCCCAGACCAGGGGTGGAATTCTAGCAGGAGCTCCTTTGCATATTAGGCCTGATGTAGCCAATCCTCCAAGAGCTTACAAGGTTCTTTTTTGTAAGCTCTTGGAGGATTGGCTATATCAGGGTTGTGTGGCCTAATATGCAAAGGAACTCCTGCTAGAATTCCACTCCTGCCCCAAACTGATTGTAACGTCCATCTCACAAGACGTGAATTTGTGTCTCTTGCAAGTAGCCCACCCACCTACCCCATAAGATGCGGCGGGAGAATTATCCCTTGCATCCCACTGAAGCCACTGGGATAGGTAATAACCGTGTGTCTAATGGAGGTGGCTTTATCTGATAACTGGGTCAGCCCTCGACGAGCGGGATCGTTCTCGCTTGATGAGCCAGCGCTGGGTTTTCTTTTGTGACAGATCAGCCGGAGCAGCCAACGCTTGCTCTCTTCTCGTTTGACCTAGTTTGGGTAATTTTTCCTAATCCCGTCTCTCCGGTCGAATAAAAAAGCTTACAGTAGCAGTACTTGCTCAGCTGTTCCTGCTTGGCAGAGGATATGATTCCTATGAGATTAAGCCCTGCATTTAATCAAATACTGTAGTAATGACTTCCTCTTTGCCTTGGACAGGCCAGGCAGCAGTCTCTAGCGACTTTTTGCCGACTGGGCTGCACTCAGTACTGGGTATACACAGCAAGATATTTTCAGGGTGGGTTCCTCCATGGTTAGGTCGATTCATGGAGGATGTCTGGCTGGCTACCAGCCATGATGACTGAGGGGAACCTCCACATTCAGAGGCAACATTCGGGGAAGGCCTCAGCCTCTCTGCCATGTTGTTGGAGGGCAGAGGAATTGGTTAGCCACAGTGTGAGAGAGGATGCTGGACTAGATGGACCCTCACTGCTCTTGTCCAGCAGGACTCTTCTTATGCTCTCATAAAGGCCTCAGCCTCTATGCCCTGTTGGCCCTCCAAAGAAATTGGTTGGCCACTGTGTGAGACAGGATGCTGGACTAGCTGGACCACTGGTCTGATCCAGCAGGGTTCTTCTGATGTTCTCATAAAAGCCTCAGCCTCCATGCCCTGTTGTTGGCCCTCCAGAGGAACTGTCTGGCCACTGTGTGAGGCAGGATACTGGACTAGATGGACCACTGATCTGATCCAGCAGGGTTCTTCTGAGGTTCTTCTCAGGGGAAGGCCTTAGCCTCTCTGCCCTGTTGTTGGCCCTCCAGAGGAACGGGTTGGCTACTGTGTGAGACAGGATGTTGGACTAGGTGGACCCCTGGTCTGATCCGTCAGGGCTTGTTTTATGTTATGTTCTTCTGTTTTGTATAGCTTTTCACCCCGTTAGTAATCTAAATCAGATTAAGGGGGGAAGCTCTTCTTGTTTTGCAGTTTGCACAACCATGAAAGGTGTAATTGCAAAGTCTGGGAGCAGAGTTGACTGCTTGAAGGGGGCAGGGGGCAGAAGCTACTGGAAATTTTGCTTGAGGAAGGGTGTGGAGGAATTGCAAAGTAGCTGCTTGCTAGATGTCCAGAAGGAGATGAAGGGACAAGTGGCGGTCAGTGAGTTCTTCACTCTCCTGCAGCTTCTAGACTGTATTGAATGCTCTTAGTCTTTCCCCCACCCCTGCATGGTAGGGATCTCGGGTACGGTGCCTTGAAGAGAGACTATCAAGAACAGAGGGGTTTCTGATCATCAGAGGTAAAGCCATCTCCACTCTTCTTCGTGGTCTCTGGGCATCACCTGGATCTATCTATTTACGCATTTGGAAAGTTTGTGTCCCACCTTTCTGAGGACCACCAAGGAGGCTAACAATTTAAAACACACATGATTATTTATTTGTACCCAACCTTTCTCCTGAATGCGGACTCACATTCTGAACTACAAGTTATCACAACACTCCTCTCCAGGACTCAAACTCCTCTCCAGGACTCAACAGGGATATTGGGGGGTTTTTTTATCTGATTACGTATGTTAAACCCATTTCCACCAAATAGAGTTATACACCTACTGTATTCCACTGCATTTCTTTTTTGTATTAGTGTACTGGAATAATGTTTATAATGCTAGCTGCATGCTAGAATGAAGTTAGGTGGAAAGAAGCACCTCTAAGAAAAAGATGTTGTTAGTTTAACCCATGCGTGAGAAGGAGATGGAGCACAATATAGCAGACTCTAAATTTATCACTCTTTGCAATTAAGTAAACTTATGACAGACTCTCACCATCATTCTAAAAACTCTGACGTGTTTATTGCCTTTGCTGTCCCCCCAGTTGAACCCATGCAAATAACAACCAGATCAAACTTGTCATTTTTTCAATCTATTAAAAACATTTCCACTCTTTTGCATGCTAACTCACTGCCCACTGTCTATATGTAGCACTGTTCATTGTATTGCGTTTCATTGTCTGATGAAGCGTGCATGCATGCTCATGAAAGCTTACACCCTGAACAAAACTTTGCTGGTCTTCCAGGTGCCACGGGACACTCATTCGGGGCTGTCCAGGTCACGGCAGTCCTAGATTGCCTCTTACCTGTTACATTTATTTGGCCCTTCCCTAAGGAGCAGAGGGCTGTGCCCATGGTTCCACCTGCCCTCTTTCCTGACAGTAACCCTGTGAGGCAAGTTAGACTGAAAGGGACTTCCCAGCTCCAAATTGAAGGGGGTGGGAGGGTTGAAGCCAGGTCCCTCTATCCTAATCAAACATTCCAGCTAAGCACTTCTTGACTGCTTTGGGTTGGAGATTTATCCTGGGACTTCCAGGCTCTTGTGTTGACACTTTCCTGAAGCTCTGAGCCATGCTTTCTTTCTCCTGGCATTTGAGAACCATGCCATAGAGATGCCAGCTAGCTAACACCATGCCGCTTGAAACCCGATGTACCATGTTTTGCACTGAGCCGGCATGACACTTCCCCGATCTTTCATTTGCTAGCGCAAATTTTAATGCATGAATGATAGCCCTCATGGTTGGAGCTAGTGAAAGGACTTTAGTTAATGGTCTGACAGGTAGAAATGCCAGGCCTGAGTAAGCAGTTGGAATTGGGAAGGAGTCAGAAATTTTACAGTTATGTGTGTGTGTGTGTGTGTGTGTGTCTAGGGATGCAATTATGAGGGAAACAATCTACAGACTGGTGAAAGAAGGCAGCATGGTACTGTCATGGGTGATGATGAAGGGGAGCTGCCGGTTGCAGCAGAGCCAGTCACTGAGCCCTTTGACAGCACGGCAGCTGGTCCCTTGGAAGAAACTGACGGTTGGCCACTGCTGCCCTCATTCCTTGCGGCTGAGCAGCCACAAGCACAAAGTGGATGGCTCCTGTTCAGGAGAGACTTCAGCAAGACTTGGTCACCCGATGCTGAGAGGCGCGGCTAAGAGCTGGGCGCTCCTTCAGCCCGGAGTTCTAACAGGAGCCTGGCCGCTCAGTAATTGGAAACAGCGTCGGCAAGCCATTTAGCTCCCTGCTCTGGGCTGATTTCCCCTGTGGAAGCAACACGTCAATCTTGCGACGTGCATCCACCCCAGCTAGCTTTGAAACCTGATCCTTTGGCTCCTGAACTCCTGACTACACATGACTCAGCTGTCGGTTGGTGTGTTTTGGACACTATTCCGGTTCCTATTCTGCTCTGCTCTGTTGGTTCTGACCTCAGACTGGCTTCAGACTCTGTGCTTTGGACTTGCCCTGGTGGTTCCCCCTCTGCTCTTCCACTCGTACCCTTCTGGGACTGGGACCGGGTCTTGTTCCCTGCCTGTACCCCAGGGTACAGCCTGGTCTTGTCACATCTTGGAAGCGAAGCTGGGTCGGTCCTTGGGAGGGAGGACACCAAGGAAGGCTCTTCAGAGGCAGGCAATGGGAAACGACCTCTGCTTCTCACTCGCCTTGAAAGCCCCTTGTTGGTTGCCATATCTGCAGTGTGATGACCCTTTATGGGCACACAATCAACAGCCCCCACATTTAAAATAAAAAGAGAGAAGCAGCGTTTCTAGAATAATTCAGAAATGAGAAAGGGGAAGGCGATAGGATGGTGGTGAAATGGGAAGAGGAGGGACTGGGAGGACAGCTAGGGCTGGTAGCTGAGGGCATGTCCCCCGGGATGGGCCTAGACTTTCTGGCACCCCAGGCAAGGCTGACTTCTGACACTCCCCCTCCCCCACACTGATTACATCACTGAGTCACATGGGTGTCAAGTCTGTATAAAACTCTGGTCAAGTCTGTATCTAACTTTGGTTCAGGGAGAGGCACCCTGGGTATAGCCAAACTGTATTCCATTGCTGCTAGCTTGAACTCTCCTCTCCCCCCTCCTTTCCTTTGTTATGTAGTTGTGCTTTGAAATGGGAATATGTGAACGTTTTATCTGAGCCTTCTCAGGCCTAGCTCAGAGGGAGGCTGGAGCTGACAACGCTCAAGGCCAAAGTAGGCGTGAGAACGAAATGGTAACATCAATGTGTGAATGTGCCCTGGATAGTCCTCCTCCCTAAAGAATCCCTTTGAAGTGTACCTTATATGATTGCATTCTACTGTATGATCTTCAGTCTTTCAATACTAGCCTAGTCGAGAACAACAGTATCAATAAACTAGTTATTTTGTTTCAACAATGTTTTTGAATCTGCCGACTTGACAATGGGGGTGCCCAATTTAGCGCACATAGGAGGCTGGCACCCTAGGCAATCACCTAGTTTGCCTAGTGCCAGGGTCAGCCCTGCATGTCCCCAAAGCAATGGGGGGGGGCAGAATAAAAGCAAATGGAAGTGGGGAGTGGAAGGCAGGGGGGATTGTGAGACAAAGGGGTGAGGATTGTATGCAAGAAACCAGACGACCAGAAACCAAGTGCACGGTTATAGTTGGGGCCAAGATATAGGGCAGTGGTAGGCACCCCCAGCCCACATGCCAAACAGCAGCTTGCCAGCCCCTCTGTGCAATCAGACCGAGAGTACTACAGTGTAAGACAAATTATATAAGCACCGAAAAACT
Source organism: Heteronotia binoei (assembly GCF_032191835.1). Classification (NCBI taxonomy): domain Eukaryota; kingdom Metazoa; phylum Chordata; class Lepidosauria; order Squamata; family Gekkonidae; genus Heteronotia; species Heteronotia binoei. The sequence goes on along the minus strand of NC_083232.1, from coordinate 97,526,841 downwards.
GGGGGAAATTAATTATTGAATATATTTATAAAAGTGAACCATTTACTCGAAATCACCTCTGTGCAAGGTGTGGTGAAATGCCATCTGAGTTAATGTTGGTGCTTGGTTGGAGGGGAACATGAAACTACTAAAGCAGACTTTGTGGCCTAGCCTTCCCTTCATCCCCACCCCCTTCCAGAGTTAAACCAGCGCCTTTAGGGGGAAAGCCTCCTAGAGGGGCAGGAAGTTCTTTAGCCTTCCTCTCATTCCCTCCTCCCTTCTGGAGTTAAACCAGCAACTCTAGGGGGAAAGCCTCCTAGAGGGGCAGGAAGTTCTTTTGTTCTTTTTATTTGAGTTAGGCAGGAAAAGGGAGTTCTCGGCTGGCACTCAAGGAGAGAGGTTGCCAGTCTGTGGGCTCCTGCCTGTGGGAGAGGCGGTGGACCCCAGGCAGTAATTCACAAGGAAGGGCAAGTTTACACCAGGGACGAGAGGATGCGTTTAAATCCACCTTGTATTTGTCCTTCTTGTTGCTGATCAGGTGCTGTGCTAAACTTTTACATGTAACTGTTTTTGTTTTTATTTTTTTTCTTTCTCTTCTTTTTAAACATTTTTACTGTTTTGAATGCTGGCAGTCAAACTCTGTACCACATAGATCCCCAACTGCTTAGACCATGCTGCTTTATGAAGGGGGCCCTGGGGAAGGCATGCAGTTGGATAAGGTGCCAATCCTCCAGGGGTTCCCCAAAGAAGTGCTGTGGTCTCTGTGATACCCAAGTACAGGGTGGCAGAGGACCTTGAGGCCTGGCCTCAGAGCTGGAGAGGGGGATTGGGAGTCCTGTTCCTCTCAATCTGAACCCCTAGACTGAGCAGGTGGTGGCAGCGAGCCCAAGTGGCCGGAGGAGAAATACCTTTCTCCAGGAGTTGGCGACTCAATAGGGAGTTGACGGGACCGGGTCTGAAGGCAGAATCGGGCCGGTTCCGTCACACAAGGCAATAAGTCAGGCCTTTGGGCTGTGGGCAGTGCTGCTGGGCCTCAACTTGCTCCCAGTCTCTCTAGCCAAATACAGCCTTCCTCTGCCCCCGCCCTCACCAGCCTTTGCTTGCCAGCCCACCAGCACCTTCCCAGGTAGACCTGCTCATTAGTAATGGTTGCCCTTGATATTTGTAAAAGTGGCCTTGGTAGTTTCCTTTTCTTTCGCCTGCTTTTTTTTTTATTCTGTATTTCTGTAAAAAAGGCAAAAATAAAATTTATGAAAAGAACAACAGCATGTGGGCTGCATGGGGGTGTGGGTGGAGAAAGCTTTGTGAGAATGGGCATTGTGAATTGTTGCTCGTTGCACTGTACTGTACCATGAGAAGAAGAAGAAGAAGATACTGGATTTAAATCCCGCCCTCCACTCCGAATCTCAGAGCGGCTCACAATCTCCTTTACTGCCTCTCCCACAACAGACACCCCGTGAGGTAGGTGGGGCTGAGAGAGAGCTCACAGAAGCTGCCCTTTCAAGGACAACTGTGTGAGAGCTATTGCTGACCCAAGGCCATTCCAGCAGCTGTGAGTGGAGAAGTGAGGAATCAAACCCGGTATCTCTCCAAACTGGCTCCAGTTTCTCTTGAGCAGGCAAACCATTTGATGAAAATGAAAACCTCAGTGAAAAACCATGACTGGCAGACAGCACATGAGACAAACCATCGGGCTCTTGAGCATTCTTAGTAGCAACCTGCATTTCTTAAAAATCCTGGATACATGTCACACTTGTATTATGGTAGGACAGGGTATCTACAACCATCCACCTGGATCAAATCCTCAACTATCACTCTGTTGAAAGATAATAGCACACAAAAGCCAAAACAACTGGCGTGCGTCAGCTCCATTGATTAGCACAAATTGAAACTCGGTCTTTATTCTCTGGTGTCTTGTAGACACTTAACAATTTTCTTTTGGAATAAGTAGCTAAATTGTAACAATTAAAACCACATTCGGAGTATAGAGCTAATAATAATATAAAAAGAGTGTGGAATGAATGAAATTGCTTCTGACTACGATCTTTTATCCCAGGCTGAGAACCAAAAAACCAAGCTATAAAAGGGCGTAAAAATAGGTGGTTCTAAAGAACCTGCAGACAAGATAACTACAGGGCTTCAAGTAAACCTCCGTTAAGCATCCATCTTTTACTTAAACATGGCTATTGTGGAAAATTTCCTTTGTGACGGAAACTGAACTCTGTACCATAACTAGAGGTATTCCACTGATGCTGTGTGAGCAGCCTTCACTGGTGGCAGTTGTTTGCTTTGTTTGTTAATGCAGTGTGAGTGCTCGTGTTGCTTTTAGACCTGTGGCTATGAGTTAAATGGGCTCTTCTCGCTGTCCTTCACTTCAGGGACAACCACCTCATCCTCTCTTCTTTTCTTGAGCTCACCGTTAAGTCATATGGAGGTGGCGCTATGGTTTTTGGTGAAGGAAATATCTCTACTTGGAGAGCCAGTTTGGTGTAGTGGTTAAGTGTGCGGACTCTTATCTGGGAGAACCGGGTTTGATTCCCCACTCCTCCACTTGCACCTGCTAGCATGGCCTTGGGTCAGCCATAACTCTGGCAGAGGTTGTCCTTGAAAGGGCAGCTGCTGTGAGAGCCCTCTCCGGCCCCACCCACCTCACAGGGTGTCTGTTGTGGGGGAGGAAGGTAAAGCAGATTGTGAGCTGCTCTGAGACTCTTCGGAGTGGAGGGCAGGATATAAATCCAATATCTTCATCTACCTCACAGGGTGTCTGTTGTGGGGGAGGAAGGTAAAGGAGATTGTGAGCCGCTCTGAGACTCTTCAGAGTGGAGGGCGGGATATAAATCCAATATCTTCATCTATCTCACAGGGTGTCTGTTGTGGGGGAGGAAGGTAAAAGAGATTGTGAGCCGCTCTGAGACTCTTCAGAGTGGAGGGCGGGATATAAATCCAATATCTTCATCTATCTCACAGGGTGTCTGTTGTGGGGGAGGAAGGTAAAAGAGATTGTGAGCCGCTCTGAGACTCTTCGGAGTGGAGGGCGGGATATAAATCCAATATCTTCATCTACCTCACAGGGTGTCTGTTGTGGGGGAGGAAGGGAAAGGAGATTGTGAGCCACTCTGAGACTCTTTGGAGTGGAGGGCGGGATATAAATCCAATATCTTCATCTACCTCACAGGGTGTCTATTGTAGGGGAGGAAGGTAAAGGAGATTGTGAGCCGCTCTGAGACTCTCCAGAGTGGAGGGTGGGATATAAATCCAATATCTTCTTCTTCTACTACTTTGTTTCTGCATTTTCTATATTTCCCATGGGCATAGTTGTAAGCCAAGATACGTTATGTGAGGTAGGAATTGTTGGTGATGTGCCTTGGACATCAGAGGAGGTGTTCTGTGGATAATCTTCTAGAGAGGTCTTGCTGTATTACCTCATAGTGAAGAACCGAGCCTACAGTGGTGACCATAGAAGGCATACATTCATTTTGTGTGAAAATTTGAAGCTGCCTTCTACTGAATCGTACCCTTGGTCCATCAAGGTCTGTCTTGTCTACTCTAATCGGCAGCAGCTCCTCAGGGTCTCAGACGGAGGTCTTTCACATCACCTCCTTGCTGGTCTTTTTAAGAGGAGGTGCCGGGGATTGAACCTGGCACTTCCTTCATGCCAAATAGATGCTGAAATTTGCCACTTCACTTTATTAACACAAGTGATAAGCCCTTGAATATTTCTTTTTCAGAACATAATTCAGCCACAAGTTCAAAATATTCCTGCCTCATCTAACCGTAGCAATAGCTACCAGGAAAAAGACAAGTGAGGAATTACTTCAAAGTCTCCAGTCAAGTCTATTCAAAGGTAAGTCCACCTGATTTTTTCTTATGTGGCTCCTCATCTCAGTGGTCATAGTGGTAAGCCGAGATACGTTATGTGAGGTAGGAATTGATGGTGATGTGCCTTGGACACCAAAGGAGGTGTTCTGTGGATGTGTTTTGGATAGGATGACACTGTGACAGATGGGCGAAGGTCCTGTCCCTTTCTATCAGGCACCAAATCTCTGAATGCCAGTTTGATATATGGACACAACAGATAACAGCCAATCATGGACCATGTGGAGGCACTAAAGAAAACGTTGTTACACTGGCCTCAGTTCAGATAGGGTCAGAGAGTGAAAGACTGGAGAGATCCTATCTCAGAGTCTGTCTAGTATGTTTGCAGGCTAAACCAGTGAATGTTTACAGACAGGGTTGTGCCTTCAGAGAGGTCGGCTGAAAACCCTTTCTAAAGAGACTTTAGAGGCCTCAGAATCTGTCTTTTGTGGGAAAGTGTCTAACATAGCAAACGTTTGAGGAAGAGGCCCTTGCTGTCTCAGGGCCTAGCTTCTGAGGGAAACTGACTGAAGATTTGTAATTTCTGGGAGGACCTCACATTTATACCACAAGACTCCTGAGGTTGAGGAAAAGCCAGTCTTCACTTCAAGAACAAAGACTTGACTCTTAACTGTTCTTCACACTCAGGAGTTGACAGCAAAAATGATATAGCTTAAGAAGCCCATCGAAAGCTGTGTGTTGCTTGTAAATAGGTTGAAGGCCCCTTACTGGAGATCTTGCAATCCCTGGAAGTGAATAAAAGTTATTGTTTTTCCATTCTGTCTCCCTGATTGTCTTATATATAATTCTATTGGATATATGTTTCTATTATATATATTTTTATTGCATGCCTGTTCCAAGTGTCTACAAGAAAATTTTATTCAAAGTAATTTTGGCTCCAGGTGCTGAATGTTGGGGCCTCCTTTGTATATGAGACGTAAGTCTTGATCGCTGGTTCTTCTTGATACTTATGGCAGAGCTAGAAAGGCGCACAAATTGCCAGTTGCACAGAACGGAGGCTGAGCCGAAAGACGGTTTGCGCATGTGAAGCTCAAGGTGCCCTGAGCTTCTTTTGTTGTATGCATCATGTATTTGTGCAGTTTGTTCTCAATAGTAGCCCAAAAAATGTTTTTAGATACGACGGAGATTCTAGCTATGTAGGGTTTTTTATATGTGGGGGGGAACTCATGAAATTATCCCCCCCCCCGAAAAAAGCACAAAGATAGCTACAAAACAGGTTTTATCTTTTGTCCATGATAGTTTAGCAGTCTTTGATTGATATACATGAAGCTGCCTTGGACTGAACATTGGTCCATCAAGATCAGTGTTGTCTACTGTCAGTCAGTCTCCAGGGTCCCAGGCAGAGGTCTTTCCCATCACCTGTTGCCTGGTCCTTTTTAACTAGAGATGTCGGGGGTTGAACCTGGGATTTTCTGCATGCAAAGCAGAGGCCCTTCCGCTGAGCTGCAGCCCCTAGCTAACTACTAAAAAGGTAAAGGTAAAAACCCTGTGGAAGCACCAGTTGTTTCCGACTCTGGGGTGACGTCACATCACGGCGTTTTCACAGCAGACTTTTTATGGGGTGGTTTACCATTGCCTTCCCCAGTCATCTACACTTCTTCCCCCCTCCCCAGCAAGCTGAGTACTATTTTACCGACCTTGGAAGGATGGACGGCTGAGTCAACCTTGAGCCAGCTACCTGAACCCAGCTTCTGCCGGGATCAAACTCAGGTCGTGAACAGAGAGCTTGGACTGCAGTACTGCAGTTTTACCACTCTGCATCACTGGGCTCTTAGCTAAGTACTACCTGTCCCCTTTTTCATCTGAGGACCTCTAGAGGTGATGATGGGGAACAGGTAGAGAACTACAAGTAGGAAATGGCTAGGTTTGAGCAGTATGATTAGGCCCTCCCCCTGCCTTGGATGACCTGCAGCTAGCCCAATCTCTCTTCAGATTTCAGAAGATAGGCAGGGTCAGCCCTGGTTAGTACTTGGATGGAGGAAGAACAAGATGGCAAGAAGGGTGGCTGTATGGAAGCAGACAATGGGAAACCACGACTGGACATTTCCTGCCATGAAAACTCAGGATTGCCTTAAGAAGTCTGTGACTTGACAGGTGTTTTTTTTTTTTAAGCCAGTACCATGGACAGCTCTGTGCATTGCCTGCCCAGGCAAAATTCTAACAAATGGCCAAGCTCAGTTGAGTGAGCTGATTACAGAGAGCTTCAGATTAATTTAAAGGGGCTGAACTTTGACTCAGAGGTTTGTGCCATCACAGTTGATTTATATCTGGTGCCTTCTTGAAGGCAGGCTGATCTCTTGGAAAGCAAGTGGATTAGGTGGCCGAGCTGCGCGAGAATGAAGCAGAGACTCCTCAGAGCAATGAGCTGATGAGCCGGTCTCAGACTGATTTAAAAAGGGGGAACCTGGGAACATGTTCTCTCTCTCCCCCCGCCCCCCGGTCCCAGCCCTAGATGACTGTCAGGAGTTATTCTTTGGACTGTGTGTGAGACACGTCAGGGGAAGTGACAGGATTTCAGCTCCTTTGCCCATCCATTCACACAGGACCAGAAATCCAAGGGATCGGGAATGTGGTTAGACACCTCCTTATCGTTTGGCAACATACTACAAGCATCTGGTTTGCCAAAATGTTCCTTCTACGTTGTAAAAATAGATTCAGGTGGGTAGCCGTGTTGGTTTGCAGCAATAGAACAAAGTTTTGAGTCCACTACCACCTTTAAGACCAACAAAGTTTATGGACTTAAAGGTGCCACCATCTCTCCCCACATGTTCCCCAGAGGGTACTTAGATCGGGAACGAAAAATCTGTTAGTGATCCCCGGGCCGAGGGAGGCTAGACTACAGTCCACCAGAGAGCGGGCCTTCTCGATTGCTGACCCCTGTTGGTGGAATCAACTGCCAGAAGAAGCTAGGGCCTTGCGGGACCTCGCCCAGTTCTGCAAGGCCTGTAAGACCATTTTAATTGCTTAACTTGCTGTATTGTTTAACTGTTAAACTGTTCTTATTTTGCTGGTTGTGAGCCCCCCTGAGCCTGCTTTGGCAGGGAGGGTGGGATATAAATCCAATAAACCTTAAACCTTATTCAAACTTTGGTCATTTACACTGCGCTTTTGGTCTACGTTGGTATTAAAAAGATGCGATAGAGTCCCAAAATGGTGAAGTGGACTGTACCGCTTCAGACTGCTGGTAAAGGATTACTGTTGTAAACACTTCATTATGCAACAGGTTCTCGTTAGAGGAGAGGAGGACATCCATACATTTTGGGTACTCCTTCTCCCACAATCCCTAGAGGCAGGATAAGAGGTCATTTTCTTCCCATCCCTGAGAAGAGGAGTACCTCATCAGATTTTTTTTTTCCTGCCTGGGAAAATGGAAGAATGAGGCAATAAAAGTTGTCTGTTAATTGCTGTATTGCTGTAAGTAGCTCTGCTCACTGTAGCCCATTTCATTGTCTGATACAGTATGCATGCTTATGAAAGCTTCCATTCTGAATAAAACTTGGTTGGTCTTAAAGGTGCTACTGGACTTCAGACCAACTGCTTCAGACCAACACGGCTCTGCTGCTTCAGACCAACACGGCTGCCCCCCTGGATCTATCAGACAGTCAAGATGCATAAGTGACTGAGCAATAAGTATAGCTATGGTTGGATTAAAGCAGTTGCTAAGCAGAGAATTAGCATACCGGTAATAAAAGAAGATAGAAGATATTGGATTTATATCCCGCCCTCCACTCCGAAGAGTCTCAGAGCGGCTCACAATCTCCTTTACCTTCCTCCCCCACAACAGACACCCTGTGAGGTGGGTGGGGCTGGAGAGGGCTCTCACAGCAGCTGCCCTTTCAAGGACAACCTCTGCTAGAGCTATGGCTGACCCAAGGCCATTTCAGCAGGTGCAAGTGGAGGAGTGGGGAATCAAACCCGGTTCTCCCAGATAAGAGTCCGCACACTTAACCACTACACCAAACTGGCTCTCCCTACACCAAACTGGCTCTCCCTACACCAAACTGGATTAACAGACACAAGTTAACAGACACAAGAACTGAGTGACTTAGCATGTGTAGTGAAATAAGAACCTGATATTTTCGTTAAGTCCTTGGGGTTCCATTGTACTGAGTGTTGTAAGAAGTTGTAATTCAGAAATCTCCTGTTCTAGTCTGTTTCTGAAATTCCTTTGCACTAAAACAGCTACTCTGAGGTCCCCCACTGAGTGTCCTGGGAGGTTGAAATGTTCAACTACAGGTTTTTCGATCTTGTGATTCTTGATGTCAGATTTGTATCCATTTATCCTGTTTGCCTTATGTAGAGGACTGAAGGGCAGAGCTGGCATTTAATGGCATGTGCAATGCTAGAAGACAAGCAAGTGAATGAGCCTCAGACGGTGTAGTTGATGTTGCTAGGTCCAGTGATTATGTTGTCTGGGTTTATTGCAAGCTGTGGTACCAGTGTCCGTTTTCAAATCAGATGTTGTATTATTGTTGGGTGAGGAGTTGTTTAAGATTGGGGGGCTTTCTGTGTGCAAGAAAAGGTACTTGTGAAAGAGAACTGTCATTATCTAGTACAGGTTGTAAGTCACTGATGTGTTGAGCTGTTTTGAGTTGAGAGCTCCCTGTGACCATTAGTGGTGTTCTGTTATTGCCTCTTTTGGGTATGTCTTGCAACGGGTTTTCTCTGGGTACCATTGTGGCTTTGTTAATTTGTTTCTTGACCTCTCCAGGTGGATATATTAGTTACAAAAAGGTTTGCTGTCGATCAGGGGTGGCCAACGGTAGCTCTCCAGCCTACAACTTCCATCAGCCCCAGCCAGCATGGCCAATGGCTGAGGCTGATGGGAGTTGTAGGCAAAAAAACATCTGGAGAGCTACCGTTAGCCACCCTGCTGTAGATACTTCAGATGAGAATCTATGTCTGTAGGATTGGAGCGAATGTGGCTGTAGCACAGCGCCTGATTGTATACAGTGGGTTCTTTGGTATGTTTAGGATGATAACTGGAGGCATGTAGATATAGTTGTCATTCCGTCGGTTTCTGGTATAAGGTGATCTCTATGTGTTCATTGTGTATTTTTACAGTACTGTCTGAAAATTTATTTCTTCCATAGATTGGTTCATTGTCAGGTTGATGGTGGGGTGAAGGTCATTGAATGCCTGGTGGAATATGTCCAGGACTTCTTTACCGTGTGTCCAGACAATAAAGATGTCATCAATGTATGGCAGGTATAAGAGAGGTGAGAATGGGTGAGAGTTTAGGAAGCATTGCTCCAAGTTGGCCATAAAGATGTTAGCTTAGTGTGGAACCATGGGATGCCCATGGCTGTACCATTGATCTGAAGGAGCAAGCTATCACCCAATTAGAAGTGATTATGGGTGAGAACAAAATGGCACAGTTTGGTAGCAAAGTCAGCTGGGGTGTTGTCAGAAATCATGTATTTTATGACTTGTAATCCATCTTGGTGTGGGATGTGGGTATACAGAGATTCTCCATCCATGGTGGCTACAGTTTTAGTCTCGGGTAAGCTGTGCAAGTCAGTTGCCGATAAAAAGAAGTGTACATGCCCTGACACAGATAACCGTGGCAAGCCCAGTCTCATCAGATTTTGGAAGCTAAGCAGAGCTGACCCTGGCAAGTGCTTGGAAGGGAGACTTCCAAAGGAATACCAGGACTGGGATACAGAGGTAGACAAATTTTGAGCCAACTCTCTGAAAAATGTCCAAGCCCCAGTAGGAGTTGCCAGAAGTCACCATGACTTCAGGCACATGTGCATACACACACACACACACACAGCGTACATGAGGCATGCTTGTGATCATTTATGCTTTACAAAGCAAAAGCTCTAGCATAGTTGATAGTTTGTAATTATTGAAGTTTGGTTTAGGTAGTCAAAAAAATGGATGTAGCTTGAACATGAATGAACTGCATTTCAAGAATCAGATTGTGTGTGCGTGTGTTTTCTGAACATTTCAGTTTGGTGCCCAGTGTTTTGTGTCTACTTATTGATACAACGTATGTGTTTTTCTTTGGAACCAGAGCTAAACCCTACCTTTTGTTTTCATGCAGCCCAGTTCTCCTCTGGTCTGAACGGTGGGAGGGAAATCAATTTAATTAAGCTAATGTGATTGACCCAGTGGAGCTGTGTGTGGGTGCGTTTGCTTGTTTAAGCACAGCTCCCTGAAGTCCCATGCAGGTAAATGGGAGGAATGGTACCAGAGAACTCTTCCTTGCATGGTATAGCTCCGATTGTGGCAGGTAGCTTCCGAGAAGCAGCAAGACACTTAGAAGTGTTTCCTTCTCACCTCATAAATAACATGAACTACTGCACAGGCAACTGCAAATCAAACAATTTTGCTTCTTTATTCTGCATCTTGTGGTGGAAAATTTATCCCACTGCTAGTTAAAGGTGTTGATTTCCCTCCTTGTTGCACCTCCCCCCCCCCCCCCACTGCAATGATGCTTAGTGGTTATGAGCAGGGCATTTTAAAAAAGCAGGAACGTACAGGAACGCAGTTCCGGCTGGCTAGGTGTTAGGAGGTGTGGCCTAACATGCAAATGAGTTCCTGCTGGTCTCTTCCCACAAAAAGCCCTGTGTGAAACAATGGTGATGTCAGGGGGTGTGGCCTAATATGCAAATGAGTTCCTGCTGGGGTTTTTCTACACAAAAAGCCCTGGTTATGAGCCTGAGCAAAGGAGTTCTGGGATCTGCTGGAAGAAGAGGAAGGAAAGGAAGATGTATTTTGCCAACGTCTTCTCTGAGATGTCTCCATAAGATACAGAGCTTTAGCTTTAGTTTCCACAATAACTATAAATAGAGCCATTGTTGGAGTTAGAGCTAACTGTGCCCTGAGGTATGTAAAGTACTGGGGTGTGCATTTTTTGTTAATTAGCAAACAGGAAAAAAAAAATAAAGGCAAAAATTAGGAACCATCAATCTTGCAGTAAACAAAAAAGGTGGAAATTGGGTTTAAGAACAATGTCCAGTCTCACAGAAGCAGATGAAAATCCTGCTTCTAGAGGGGGAAATGCTCGGTAATGAACATAAATTTCAGTGATCATTCTGAAAAAGTAACGTTTCATAGGAATTCTTTCACTTGTTGACTTCCATGGTTGAAAAGGAATTTGCACAATTTTAGTTTTCCTTTCTAATCTGCACAGTGCTTATCAGTGGAGCCAGGACTTTTTTTTTAAAGAAAAAGCTCAGCAGGAACTTATTTGCATATTAGGCCACACACCCCAGCGCCAGACCAGCCAGAACTGTGTTCCTGTGCGTTCCTCCTCAAAAAAACCCCACCCTTGAGTGGAGCTCATTTATACGTTCAATGACTCGTCATAAAACCCTGTAAATCAGGAGTGTCAAACTCATTTGTTATGAGGGCTGGATCTGAAATAAATGAGACCTCGCTGGGCCAGGCTGTGTTGGGCTGTGCCTTGCCATGTGTGTACATATTCAAGATTATAGAGATATAAACGTTATAATGTACTCAGACAAACACAATTAAAGATTTTTTTTAACATGCTTGAAACCAGGACTTTTTTTGTAGTAGGAACTCCTTTGCATATTAGGCCACACACCCCTGATGTAGCCAATCCCCCAAGAGCTTACAGGGCCTACTGTAAGCTCCAGGAGGACTGGCTACATCAGGGGTGTGTGGTCTATTATGCAAAGGAGTTCCTGCTACAAAAAAAGTCCTGCTTAAAACATTAGCACTTGTTGGTCTTAAAGGTACTTCCTTTGTATTTCTCCCATGGGATCTGGGAACTGGGCAAAGGAAGCTCTGGCTCTTTCCCTCCTTCCCCAGGGGACCACGAGGGGGAGGAATCTCAATCAATGGAGAAAATAGAAGTTTTGTTCTGTAGCTCCTGTGCAATTGAGCAAGTCTGGCAAAGCAAGCTGTGATGCAGAAGGAAGCAAGAGAGAGGGAGAAGGAAGCAGACAAGAGCCAGTTGCTCGGGGCCTGATAGGAGCCCTCTGGGGGCCTGATTCAGCCCCTGGGCCGCATGTTTGACACCCTTGCATAAGCGGTGTAGAAAAATCCAGTTGTGTAGATGAATCTGTGCCTTGAACTGGATAACCCAGGCTAACCTGATCTGGCCCGATCTTGGAAGCCAAGCAGGGTCAGCCTTGGCTCATATTTGGGTGGGAGACCTCCAAGGAATGCCAGGGTTGCGTCACCAAGATAGACAATGGCCAACCACCTCTGAGCACCTCTTGCCTCAAAAATCCTACAGGGTTGCCATAAGTGGGCTGCAACTTGATGGCACTTTCTACCATCACCACATGCACACATAGATCAGGTCTGTCTAGGGCTCCCAAGCTACAGGAGGGGGCAGGGGATCCCTCAGTTGGGGGGGCACCCCGCTGGCATGGAGCAGGCTACAGACAGGATCTCCAGCTCCAAAAAGCCATGTCTCCTTCACTGCCCCAGCAGGGGACTCTTTTCTCGTGCACTCAGATGTGATGTCATCACTCTGGGCATGTAGCGCCATGGATGCTCTAGGACTTGTGGTAAAACTCTTTGGTACCATAGAGTTTTACTGCAAATCCAACTTTCACACATGAGAAAAGAGTCTCGTGCTGGAGCAGTGGAGGAACTTAGCAACCCTAGGTCTGTCTATTGTTTCAGAAGAGATGATGATAGCAGAAAATGTTCAGGCCTGGAATAGAATTGGCAATTAATATGGATTTATATTCTTTGGCAGGGGAGCTGATGGCTGTTAGAATTAATTTCTTTTGGTTATATATACTGAATAAAAACAGCAGCCAACCTTGTTTCAATCTCAGTGTGGAGAATGAGTGAAAGGGCATGAATTGCACCGTATTTTAGGGCTGATCACTTTGAAAACGTAATTTAAAAAAAATCCTGCAGATTTGCCATTTGCTGCCCTTAGCTTAGCAGAAAAATGGCTTTCATAATGAGTTCTATGGAAATACTAATGTGCGATCAATAGACAGAATGTTTTTAGGGAATAAATATTGTAAATGTGCAAGGAAATGTATTTTATGGAGTTACGTCAGGTTCTTAGCATTTTCACCGCTGGCTTTACTGCTGAAGATACCCTCACTTGCACTGCTGGTTCATAGATGGATGGAATAAACACTAGGGGAGGGATGGTGGCTCAGTGGTAGAGCATCTGCTTGGGAAGCAGAAGGTCCCAGGTTCAATCCCCGGCATCTCCAACTAAAAAGGGTTCAGGTAAATAGGTGTGGAAAACCTCAGCTTGAGACCCTGGAGAGCCGCTGCCAGTCTGAGAAGACAATACTGACTTTGATGGACCAAGGGTCTGATTCTGTATAAGGCAGCTTCATATGTTCATATGTACATGAGGTTTTCCTTTTGCTGTATATAAATGTTAATGTCATTCGGTAATTGGGTAGAGACACAGTGGTGCAGTGGTTAGAGCATTGGACTAGTATATGGGAGGTTAAAAGGTAGGTAAAGGTAGTCCCCTGTGCAAGCACCAGTCGTTTTCAACTCTGGGATAACATTGTTTTCACAATGTTTTCATGGCAGACCTTTTTACGGGGTGGTTTGCCATTGTTTTCCCCAGTCATCTACACTTTCCCCCCCGCAAGCTGGGGACTCATTTTACCGAAGGATGAAAGGCTGAGTCAACCTGGAGCCGGCTACCTGAACCAGCTTCCACTGGGATCGAACTCAGGTTGTGAGCAGAGGGCTCTGACTGCAGTACTGCAGCTTTACCACTCTGTGCCACGGGGCTCTTAAAGTATATGGGAGACCCAGATCCAAATCCCCACTTGAACCATGGTAGAGGGCCAGGTGACCTTGGGCGCTCTCAACCTCACTCTACCTCAAAGGGTTGTTGTGAGGTTAAAATAGAGGAGAGGAGAATGATGGAAGCTGCTTTGTGTCCCCCAGGGGAAGAAAGACAGGAAATAAATATGCCAGAGAAGAGTTCCTAGCAATGGTTCTTTGCTTTTCCTTCCTTTGATGATCCAATTGGTTTTTCAGAGAAATAGCATCATATTCGCATGTGGATTTACCCTGCCAAGTTCATTCCAGTGAGACAGATGTGTTAGTCTGTTGCAGCCAAACCCAAAAATAAATCTTGTGGCACCTTATGTATAGATCTTGCCAAGGCTTTTTTTTTTTTTTTGTAGAAAAAGCCCAGCAGGAACTCATTCGCATATTAGGTACCCCTCCCCCGGACACCAAGCTAGCTGGAACTGCATCCCAGTGCGTTCCTGCTCAAAAAAAGCAGCCCTGGATCGTCTGCTGATTGAGAAGTTGTTTCATTTATTTGACACAGTGGGCTCAAACCCGCAAAGCCTTCTTTAGTCTTCAAGAGGTGTTGCAGATTTTCCTTGTAATGCCATATATCTGGCAGCTAGAAGGTTCAAAATGCATTTGGCTGTTGGGTTTTGCTTTTTCTATTGGTTTTTGAATAACAAAATTTGAGTCCAGTGTCACCTTTAAGACCAACAAAATTTTATTATGGGTATAAGTTTTCATGTACACACACCCACACGCGAGCGTCTACCCAGAGCAACACTTTTTTTGGACTGCTGCCTCAGACCAAGACGGCTACCCATCTGAATCCATCTCACTGGTCTTTGTGTACTTCATAATACTGTTGCCAGATTTGCTGTTGGAAGTTAACTTGGCCTGGTTTAAGAATCCTCCTTCCAAAATGTACTCATAGCCGGCCATTTGTATGTATTTTCCTGCCTGCGGAAGACAAGCACCTCTGAGGCAGGAAAGGGAGAATTCCCCCCCCCCCAACCCCGTCTACCACGAATCAATTCTCGTCACATTGCAGCTTCCTGCAATTGCTTCACATTAAATATTTTTAGAAGCTTTGAGGAAAACTTCACAACTGAGCATCATGTGTAGCTTGACCCTAGCACAAAAAGACATAATATTCATATCAAGAATTTCCAGCAAATCCCAAATTTCTGTTGATTTTTTTTTTCTAGCTGTCTTGGCGTACAGCATTTTTTTGCTGATGAGGGTCTCCGTGGGAGGTTAAAAGTTCGCAGGGGTGTGGAAGCCGACTGTGGCTGTCTGTCGGAGACATGCTAAGCTTAAAAGGGTGGGTTTGAACCTGATCAAAAATATAAGATTCAGGATCTGAGGATTGAGCCAAACACACTTGCATTGAACTGGAACCTTTTAAGGGTGCATGGAGTAGGGTTTGGGGGTGGATGCAGGAGAGGATGGGGTTTGAGGAGGGAGGGACCCTCACAATGGTGTAATACCATAGCGTTCAGCCTTCGAAGTAGCCATTTTTTCCGGGGGAGCTGATCTCTGCCAGCTGGAGATCAGTTGTAAAAGCGAAAGATCCCCCGGCCCCACTTAGTGGCTGGCAATCCTAACATGGAATTAGAATCTCCGTTCTGTTAACATCCCATCTTCCCTTTTATGACATCATTACAGAATGTTGAGAGTGCCATGTTGCTTGTAGCATCTAATGGTGGGACTGAATGTGTAGCGGAACAAAGTATGGAACAAGGTATGGCAAAATGGTACTCTTTAATTAATTTATTTGAAACATTTGTTAGCTGTCATTTTTATTTACAGAGCTCAGCGTAGCAGTTAGGGTCGCCACTGCCAGACTCTAGGTGGGAGTCACAGAAAAGATTGAAGCCGGCAGAATAAACCGTGAAAAGTAACTACAAAAGCATAATACAATTCTTCACAGAATTTTACATTTATGGCTTCACGACGTAGCAAAATGTAAAATTTTGTGAATGAATTGTATTATGCTTTGTAGTTACTTTTCATGGTTCATTCTGCTGGCTTCAGCTTCCAGGTGGGGCCTGGGGATCTCCTTCTTTTCCAACTGATCTCCAGCTGGCAGAGATCAGCTCCCCTGGAGAAAATGGCCGCTTCGAAGGGTGGACTCCGTGGCCTTGGACCCTGCTGAGGCCCCTCCCCTCCCAACCCTATGCTCTCCCGGATCCAGTTTAGATGTTCAAGATCTTAAATGTTTGTGTATAATTTTAGTTGACTTTTTCTTTTATAATATAATTGTATTGCCTCTTACTTGTTAATTTTCTGGATTCCGATGAACTGGTCTATGACCTGCTTATTAAATAAATAATTACATTTGTTGTTACCTTCCCAGATCCACCCCCAAAGTCTCCAGGTATTCTCAAACACAGATCTGGCAACCCCAGCACAGCTTATAAACCTAGATAAAACACATAGAATTACACCAAAAACATAAAACCAAACATTTAAACTCACTACTCAGGACTGCTACTAAACTTAACCAAAAAGTCCTAACTAAACCGCCTTCCGCTGCCTCCTGAAGATAGAAAGTGAGGGGGTCAGGCAACCTGGGGAGAGGTTGTTCCATAATCATGGGGCTGCCACTGAAAAGGCCCTCTCTTTTGTGCCCACCTCTTTTATTGATGGTGGGGGCGCATCAAGAGGGCATTTCCTTACAATTTTAATTCCCAGGCAGCAACATCTGGGAGAAGACAGTTGTAACTATATAAGAAATATTCTTTTATTTAAAATATTAAGGGGGAAAAGGAAGGAACAGAAAACAGCCTATGATGTCTGTAAAAGACAAGTTGGTATTTTAATTATTTTTAGCTGGGTGGCAGTGAATAAATACCATCTAACTCTTTTTACTTGAAACACAGTAATTTTTACTTCTGAGTCAATGGGCATAATCTTACTCCCACTGTCACAATTAGTCACTTGTTTTGTAAATTGTCTCGGCGTTCCTTTGTTAAGCAGATACAAACCTGCATTCTTTTTATAGTCAGAACAAGCAGAGATGCCAAGAACTTTGAAACCAACGTTATCGACGTTTGAACTTGCTATCATTTATCTTTTCATTTATATCCAAATCAAACATTTCACTGTATTGACACTAGAACTGAGCCCTTGTTGGGAAACAAAACTACAGTTCCCATGAGGCAGTACAAGAATGCACATGGGCTGTGCTTTCTCCACATGGGATGGAGAAAGTAGAGAAAGAAGTACTTTTCTCCCTTTCTCACAATACAAGAACTCGTGGGCATTCGATGAAATTACTGAGCAGACAGGTTAAAACGGATAAAAGGAAGTACTTCTTCACCCAAAGGGTGATTAACATGTGGAATTCACTGCCACAGGAGGTGGTGGCGGCCACAAGCATAGCCACCTTCAAGAGGGGGTTAGATAAAAATATGGAGCAGAAGTCCATCAGTGGCTATTAGCCATAGTGTGTGCGCGTGTGTATGTATATATATATATATGTATATAAAAATTTTTGCCACTGTGTGACACAGAGTGTTGGACTGGATGGGCCATTGGCCTGATCTAACGGCTTCTCTTATGTTCTTATTGCATAACTTGATTCATATCTATGCCATTTGCTTGACTTTGCTATTAATGATCTCTACGTCATGAAGCTATAAAACACACAGGGAAACATCTGCAAATAGGGTTGCCAGGTCTGACTTGGGAAATATCTGGGGACTTAGGGGGTGGAGCCAGGAAACTTTCTGTGATGTCATATCCTATGTCACTTTCAGTTCAAGGTCAAGTGATGTCACTTCCCAAGCCCCACCCCATCCGATGATGTCACTTCCAGCACACTGGACCCAAAACCCACCTCTTCCTGTGATGTCACTTTCTGGGCACTCCTCAAACCCACCTTTTCCTCTGAAGCCACTTCCTTCTTTCAGAATTCAAACTAAAATACACTGCCCGTATATAACTTCTATATACTATATGGCAGGGGTGTCGAAGTCATTTGTTGAGTGCCAGATCTGACATAAATGAGACTTTGAAACAGATATATATAAACTTAAAACATACTTAACACGTTAGCACTCATTTGTCTTAAAGATGATTTCTTTGTATTTCTCCCATGGGATCCAGGGAACTGGGCAAAAGAAGCTTTGGCTCTTTCCTTCCTTCTCCAGGGGACTGGGGGGAGCCTCAGCCAATAGAAGGAAGAGTGGCTTGACTCAGTAGCTCCACTGTGCAATTGAGAGAGCCTGGCAAAGCAAGCTATTCCTTCACAATGTTGTGAATTTTGGGGAAGGTGTTTGTGAGTTTCCTGCATTGTGCAGGGGGTTGGACTAGATGACCCTAGAGGCCCCTTCCAGCTCTATGATTCTATTCTATGATTCACAAGGGAGGAGCCTCAGCCAATGGAGAAAATAAAAGTTTTGCTTTGTAGCTCCTGTGCAATTGAGGAAGCCTGGCAAAGCAAGCTGTGATGCAGAAGGAATCAAGAAAGAGGGAGAAGGAAGCAGATGACAGCCAGTTGCTTGGGAGCCTGATAGGAGCCCTCCGGGGGCCTGATTTGGCCCCGAGACTGCATGTTTGACCCCCCTGCTCTATGGCATTAAGGCCTGCTGAGCTCCCTGCCCTTCCAAGCTCCCCTGCCAAATCTCCAGCAGTTTCCTAACCTGGAGCTAGCAAGGGATGCTGATCTATTGAACCTGGAGATCCCTCCACTTCCCGCTCCCTCCATCTCTGAACAGCACAGCAGCTCTGGGGATGATGAAACCACCGGTCTCCCCTCTCCTGCCCACAGTGGCAGCTGGCCCCAGCACACCTTCCCAAGCAGGCCAGGGCAGCTTAGAGGGATTTGTCCTCTTCCTCCCCCCTCCAGGCTCTGGCAGATCCAGAAAGAGTGGCAGGGCCTGGGGATGATGACACCACTCATCCCTTGCCGTTCAGCAAGGGCTGCTGGGAGTTGGGGGGGTGACTTTGGAGTAGCAGGTGGCGCCCACCGCCACCACTCTCCGAGCCCAGTGAAAACTCCAGAGATTAGACTGGCAGTGCAGCACTTCTTGAATCCTCCGAGGGACACCAACCATAGAGACCAGTGCCAGAGCGTCACCTAATAGACGCCATTTTGTCTCCCACTACTGACATTTTTAAAAATGGGGAGCTCTGAAACCGGGGGGATGGGAAGCCTGAATATAGTTTCTTTATTTCAGAAAATCTTTCATGCCACAATGTCCATTCTGTCTACTGAATTGTCTAGTTAATGAACCAAGGAATAGGAAAGGTCGGCTGTGCAAGCACCAGTCGTTTCCAACTCTGGGATGACGTTTCACAACATTTTCACGGCAGACTTTTTATGGGGTGGTTTGCCATTGCCTTCCCCAGTCATCTACACTTCTTCCCACCCACCCCCCACCCCCCAGCAAGCTGGGTACTCATTTGACCGACCTCGGAAGGATGGAAGGCAGAGTCAACCTCGAGCCGGCTACCTGAAAACCCAGCTTCCGCCAGGGATCAAACAGGTTGTGAGTGGAGCTTAGGACTGCAGTACTGGAGCTTTAACACTCTGCGCCACGGGGCTCTTCTAACGAACCAAGCAAGCCATCAAAATCTGGATTCAATATGCAGTGATCTCATTTTAAAAAAATAAAATCTATTGTGCAAATATTTTCGCCTGTTGTGGCCTTCTGCTGAGTCTGCACGGGTCCCTCCAGCACAGTCTGAGCACGTGGCCCAGGAGGAGACTGGCGTGTGGCTTATGAACCCCGTAATTAGTTCCTCCTCCTAAGCCATAATTAAATCTGCTACTTCTGCTCTGTTGATTCATTTTACTTCGCTTGTTTAATGGCTCAGCGGAGGACGTCTTTATCGCTGGGACTGGAACGTCTTACTCAGACAAAGAAAAGAGCATAATCCGTTATTTTCTCCAAGAGCAGTTTTAAAGGAATGAGGGGTAATACAACATGAATAGGCTGTGGTGATACAACTTGCTGATCAAATGAAACAGATTAAGCGACATTCTCGACTAAAGTGAAAGAATGGCTTTCCAATTTTAGGCTTGTTTTCTTCAAGAGCTACTCATGTCAAATTTTGAACCCAAATGCCTCTAATTCTGAGCTGCCTTCAGAGTCAGGAATTAAGTGAAGGGGGCTTTGGGTGTTTAGAAGAGCGGTAATTATATGTAAAGCAGGAAATCTACCAATTGTTCGAGTGACACCACTCCACACACACACACACGAAATAGAATCTTGATGTTAGAACATGTTCTTAGTAAGTTGGATGAAATTCCCAGTGAGAAGGAAAAGGCTAATGATAATGGTTCTTTTATTTGTTACAGAACAAAAGATGGTTGTAGAAATGTACAAGATTGGGGCTTTTTTTGTAGCAGGAACTCCTTTGCCTATTAGGCCACGTACCCATGAGGTAGCCAATCCTCTAAGATTTTACAGTAGGCCCTGTTCTAAGTGCCCTGTAAGCTCTTGGAGGATTGGTTACATTAGGGGTGTGTGGCCTAATAGGCAAAGGAGTTCCTGTTACAAAAAAGGCCTGCCAAGATTATGAATCTCTTCCATCAGTGGAGGTGCTTTCCACTGGTGGAAGAAGAAGACGACTGCAGATTTATACCCCACCCTTTTCTCTGAATCAGAGACTCACAGCGGCTTACAATCTCCTATATCTTCTCCCCCCCACAGCAGACACCCTATGAGGTAGATGGGACTGAGAGAGCTCTCCCAGAAGCTGACCTTTCAAGGACAACTCCTGCGATAGCTATGGCTGACCCAAGGCCATTCCAGCAGGTGCAAGTAGAGGAGTGGGGAATCAAACCCGGTTCTCCCAGATAAGAGTCCACGCAGAAGGCTGCATAGATCCTTCCATGGGAAGAAAGTGATTCTGTTGGTAGAACTATTCGATCTGAGTCCAATAGCCCCTTTCAAGTTTCAAGTTCTATATTTTCAAGATCCAAAGCTCCTCTCTAAAGCTTATTCCCGAAATCAAGAAGCTCTTGAACTCATATCTAAGTTTTTTACTGCAGACCAACATGGCTGCCCTCTGAAATGATCTTCCTGATAGGACAAATCTGGGATATCCAGTCCTATGATTGGTGGGGAAGATTAACAATAAGCATTTATTTAGTGCCTTTGATATTCAGAGTGCTTCATTGCTTAGTATTATTGTCCCCATGTGGCAGGTGTGTGTGTGTGTGTGTGTGAAAGAGAGAAATATGTGTTCCTCAAAATCACTTCAAATAAGGCTGAGGGGAGATCAGAGCAAAATGAGCCCCCAAGGAAAAATAATTTTATTAAGCACAGACAGCTTCAAGAGGGGATTGGATAAACATAGGGAGCAGAGAGGGGTTCATCAGTGGCTATTAGCCTCACGAAGCATCAGTGGAACACTCTTTCTGGAGCAGTAATGCTCTGTCTTCATGGTGCTTGGGGGGCAGCAATGGGAGGGCTTTTGGCCCTGCTGGTGGACCCCCTGATGGTGCCTGGATTTTGGCCACTGTGTGACAGAGTGTTGGACTGGATGAGCCGCTGGCCTGATCCCGCATGGCTTCTCTTGTGTTCTTAAGTACCAGTTGACATTGCCTCCCTTAGCAAATAAGATTTTTTAGAAGGAAAAATCTTTAACATGATACTCAGTGGTGGGATCACCCAGTGAAGTTGATGGGTACCGGTGTGGCAATCATCCTTAAAAATCCCGCCTCACCTCAAGTGCTCTGAGCCAATCCTCATGCCAATCCAAGTGATTGTCAGCCAGTCAAAGGCGATGGAACTCCTCTGGAAGGGAGGGAGGAGCCAGCCTCAGTTTAAAAAGGGTACTGAAAAAACTTTCTTTTACCTTTGGACAGGGACTGGGTGGCTCTGGAAAGGAATGTCAGCTCGACCGGGCTTTGATTTGGCTTTTTAGCTAGGGTTTGTGGTCGATTTAGAGAAGGCGGCTTATTTTAGTGGTACAAACAAGCATTCTGTTAAGGGCCTGTCATTCCTAACTGGTGCACATAGGTTCTGTGGTCAGGTGCTCTGAGAGAGAAAAGAGCCGCTTTGAACCTGCTGAGGTACCCCTGCCCAGAGAAAGGGGAATCAATTATCCCCTCAGGGGTTGACTTTATTCGAGAGCCGGCTTCACTTTGTCTATTTAAGTTATCCACGCATCATATTTACCTTATTTACCTTCCTTTATTTTCTATTAAATAAAGCTTAGTTGCTTATCTCCGTCTTGTCTGCCAGGTCAAAAATCTAGGCAGCAGTGTCCTCTGTTTACCTCACATACAGGGTTTAGCAGGTTTGCTAATAATAATAATAAGAAGATATTGGATTTATATCCCGCCCTCCACTCCGAAGAGTCTCAGAGCGGCTCACAATCTCCTTTACCTTCCTCCCCCCCACAACAGACACCCTGTGAGGTAGATGAAGATATTGGATTTATATCCCGCCCTCCACTCCGAAGAGTCTCAGAGCGGCTCACAATCTCCTTTACCTTCCTCCCCCCCCACAACAGACACCCTGTGAGGTAGATGAAGATATTGGATTTATATCCCGCCCTCCACTCCGAAGAGTCTCAGAGCGGCTCACAATCTCCTTTACCTTCCTCCCCCCCCACAACAGACACCCTGTGAGGTAGATGAAGATATTGGATTTATATCCCGCCCTCCACTCCGAAGAGTCTCAGAGCGGCTCACAATCTTTTTTCCCTTCCTCCCCCACAACAGACACCCTGTGAGGTAGATGAAGATATTGGATTTATATCCCGCCCTCCACTCCAAAGAGTCTCAGAGTGGCTCACAATCTCCTATACCTTCCTCCCCCACAACAGACACCTTGTGAGGTGGGTGGGGCTGAGAGGACTCTCACAGCAGCTGCCCTTTCAAGGACAACCTCTGCCAGAGCTATGGCTGACCCAAGGCCATTCCAGCAGGTGCAAGTGGAGGAGTGGGGAATCAAACCCGGTTCTCCCAGATAAGAGTCTGCACACTTAACCACTACACCAAACTGGCTCTAATAAGAGAGGATGGAGGCAGGTGTGGCCCAGTCATCTGTACCTTCTTTCTCGTCTGCAGCTTCTTGCCTCACTGGCAGAGAGTGCTGGGGGTGGGGGAGGATGGCAAGTACCTTCTTCCCACCTGGATATGGTGGGGCATGGCATGGAGTGGCCTAGGGCACCCGGAAGGCTTCTGCTGGTAGGGTTGCCAGGTCCAGCTCAGGGAAAATCTGGGAACTTCAGGAGTGGAGTCAGGAGAATTTGAGGGTGGGGCCAGGGACAAGGGTGTGACAAGAACGATTGAACCCTAAAGGGAGTTCTGGCCATCACATTTAAAGAGATTGCTCCCTTTTAAATGCCTTCCCTTCATTGGAAATAATGAAGGAGAGAAGCACTTTCTTTTGCAGCTCATAGAATTGGACTCCCCAGTCTAATCTTTTGTAAACTTTGGGGGGAGGGGGATTTGAGGAGAGGCTATGCTGAAAATCTGGTGACTCTACCTCCAAATAAAAGCCGCCCCCCCCCGGCTGGGCTTGCCTGGATGGTGAAAGTGAGAGGTTTGTCTCCCAATTTGGTGACAATTGTTCCTGAATATGGCAGCAAGACAGAGATGACATGAGAGATGTGGTCCATGATCAAGCTTTCAGTGAAACATGGCTGCATTCAAGCGAGCAAGCCGTCTTGAACTGGTTATTTGGACCAATTTTAGCTCAGCAAACGAATGGAGTTTATTGATATGTTGGAATGTATGGATGATGATATATAAAATATAAAAGTATTAACAGGAACTGTATGCTGAATCGAGAGTTTTGCTCTCTCATAATTCTGTATCTGATTGATTTATATGCTTATTACCTTTCATTGATGGTGGGGACATCAGTAAAGACCATTTGTATAGAAGTATTGTTAATTGTATTACATTGTCTACACAGGTTGTTTTCTGTGTGCTGCCAATTTAGCTTAAGGCAGCTTCCCATGTGATTTTCTGTTGGAATGTACCAAGTTAGCAACACTTCAGGAATTATAGAGTTAACTTTGTTAGTCAACAGGAAGTCACATGTGTTTACCGTAACCAATCTGTTAGCTAGAGAGAACGCCCACAAATGTTGGTAGGAGGTCTTAGTTAGATCAGCCGGAATTGAATGTTGTGATTGGAAATCAATGTATTGGCTATTCTGTATTTTATGGTACCTCTTCCTCCTTTTGTCTAAGTTTGGAGAAGAGAAGCCATTCCTAGTATTGTTCTCCAGCAGTAAAGATGTAGAAGTTAGTGTTTGTTATTTTTCATCCCAGTTTTACCCTTCCTTGTAGCTCTAAGTTGAGTAATTATATTCTTTTAAAACGCACACGTGTTCTCTCCGCATTCTTTGCTGCTAATTTTAAACTGTGCGAAATAATATTTTTCTCTAAGAATATCCAACATTTTCTCTCCCCCTTCCTTCCATGATCTCTGTGCCAGGCTCTGATAGAAAGAAGACGTCTGACTCTTGTCAGATGTTCAGTTTTTAATTTTTGTTGCTGCATCAGTGTGTAGCTTTTTGTTTTGCTGCTTGAAGGAAGCCTGCCTGAAATCTACTAGGGATAGGGCTTTCTCTGTAATGGCCCCTTCCTGGTGGAACCAGCTGCCGGAAGAGGTGAGGGCCCTGCGGGACTTTGCTCAGTTCCGCAGGGCCTATACGACAACCCTCTTCCAACTGGCCTATAACTAACCAGCATAGGAAATTGAGCGTAGTTCTATTAGATTTCTGCTGTTTTAATATTTTTAACTGTGTAAAATGCTTAATTTTAACTCTGTAAAATGCTTAATTTATTTTAATGTTGGATCTTATGTGTTGTGAGCCGCCCTGAGCCACCTTGGTGGGAAGGGTGGGATATAAATCATAAATAAACTAAACTAATAAACTAATCACTAACATTGAAGTGTTCATCTTGAGTAGGTTATCAGGCCAGCTTTCATAGTGGTTTCTCAAAGGAAAGGAGGGCAAGGATCACTTTCTGCCTTCAGTGCTGACTTTGTTGATGGTGTTTCCAGTCAACTGGTGGGGGTGACTAAGAAGGAAATAGGGTTGCCAATCCCCAGGTAGGAGCTGGGGATCCCCCAGTTTGGAGGCCCTCCCCCTGATTCAGGGTCATCAGAAAGCAGGGGGGGGGGAATGCCTGCTGCCCATAGGTTAATATGGAGAATTGATCTGCAGGTATCTGGGGCTCAGGGGGGCTGTTTTTTTTAGGTAGAAGCACCATATATTCCGGATAGCATCCAGTACCTCTCATCAGAACATCCTCCACGTTTCAAGAAGATTGGACTGGGTGGTCCAACTCTAGGAGCCTCCAAAAAAGGTGCCCCTATCCTTCATTATTTCCAATGGAGGGAAGGCATTTAAAGGGTGTGCTGGCTCCTTTAAATGTGATGGCCAGAATTCCCTTTGGAGTTGAACTATGCTTGTCACACCCTCACTCCTGGCTCCACCCCCAAAGACTCCTGGCTCCACCCCCAAAGTCTCCTGATTCCATCCCCAAAGTCTCTAGATATTTCTTGATTAGGACCTGGCAATCCTAGAAGGAAAGTTTGTGCTAGCACATTTGCATCTTGTGTATGTATGTGTAAGAAGTTTGTCTTCAAATATTGAAGCTATTATTTAGCTGTTCTTGTGGCTTCCAGATGCATGCATGATTTGTATTCCATGTGTATTTCACACGTGTTGAGCGTGTGTGTGTGTGTGTGTGTGCGTGCACCTGTTGTGTGTTGTTTTCCAGTAATTCAGACGTGTCATTTTCAATTAACTGTTTTCTTGCCAGAGTGGCTGTCTGGCTTCTGTCCGTAGCTGAATTAGCTGCTGGTTTGATGTTGGTTTAATGGCAGATTTTATAACCGGGAAGGAAACTGATAGGGCTGCTGACACAGGGCAGCCTCCCTCCTCTCTCTTCCAAAAAGACTGAAAAACTAATTTTGAACTGGTCTTCCCTGCTGGTGTTTGCTCAACGCTAGCAGTGGGTTTTGCATTCCCCTGTGAAACTGGGACTGCTGCTTTGCTTCTTGCAAAAAGGTCCTGGTCCGGGCAATTGAACGCAGCAGCGCTGGGCTGAAATAAGCACCGACGTGTCTCTTAAATTTGTATCTAATCTCTACAGTGCTAATGAGATTCCTCAGAAGGCATTTGGCTTGGCTGGGTTCCTTTAATACAGAGGGACGTCCGCCTGAGAAGCTGGCTCTCTTTTTCACCCTCCTCCCATATGGGGGACTCTCTTCCTCCCTTCTCCTCTGCAGGTTCTTCTTTTCTCCTGAATAGCGTCGCCAAGTCCCCCGCAGCCTCTGTTTTCATGCACGCGGAGCGATGATGTCACTTGTAAGTGACACCATCATGCCGGTGATGTTGCGTGCTGGCCGCTCTAGGAGCTTCCGGGAAAACTCTGATTTTCCCAGATGCTCTAGCAATTTGGGAGGGAAAACTCTATGGTGCCATAGAGTTTTATCTCCCAAATTGCTAGAGCGTCCAGGAAAACCATAGAGTTTCCCCAGAAGCTCCTAGAGCAGCCGGCATGCGACATCACCCATGTGATGACGCCATTTGCGAGTGACATCATCGTGCCGGCAGATTGGAAACCTCCAAGGTGGGGGGAATCCCCACCCAGCCCAGGAAGTTGGCAGCCCTACTCCTGAACTGTCTACAGGCATATTAATCCCCCCCACCCAAAACCATCCCTGGCTTAGTACTTCCTCCTGCTGCTGGATGCTGTTCTCCATTTTATTCTTACAACAACCCTGCAAAGTAGGTTCAGCTGAGTGTTTGTGACCGGCCAGCAAGCTTCTATGGCGGAGTGAGGATTCGAACCTGAGTCTCCCAGATTATGTTCTAACCACCACCCCAGCCCAGAGTGGATTCTTTTCTGCTTTATATAATCATGATATTGTACTAAATTGCCTTAATTAAAGTAACCAGTATGCATTGTCATATTAACACACATTATACAAGGAGTATCATTAAATGTAACCCAGAAATTTCAAAATAGCAATAAGGGATTTGATAGTAGAACAAAGTTGGAGTCCAGTGGCACCTTTAAGACCAACAAAGATTTATTCAAGGTATGAGCTTTTGTGTGCATTCACCAGAAAAGTAATTAAACTTTCTATTATGATTTAGTTTTGTTATTTCCACAGCAGTGTGATGAGCTATGAACGATTAAAACACCTTTCTTTTAAATCAAATTACTGCTAGGAGAGTTTACTGTGCAGATTATAATGTATTCGTTTAAAACTTTCCTGTGCCATCTTTCCACCCAAATACAGTGAACATTAAAATAGTAAAGCATTAGAGATATTAAAACAACATATAATATACAATATTTAAACACTTCAATAAAATATATTGCTACCTACTACTGGAAGAAGGGCCAATAACAGTTATTGGGGGCACACACAAACACACAAAAAAGTCTTCGCCCACAGGTGGAAGACAACAGTTGAGGGAGAGAGACATATCTTCTTGGAGAGGATGTTTTGACGCCAAGACCGAGAAGTCCCTCTCTTGTGTTGCCAAGGCATCCTGGCTGTTGTGTATCTGCTGTAGCTTAAGAACATAAGAACATAAGAGAAGTCATGTTCGATCAGGCCAGTGGCCCATCCAGTCCAACACTCTGTGTCACACAGTGGCCAAAAAAAAAAGGAGGTTCACAAGTGGGGCTAGAAGCCTTTCCACTTTCCCCCCCCCACCCCCCCAAGCACCAAGAATACAGAGCATCACTGCCCCAGACAGGTCCAATAATATGCTGTGGCTAATAGCCACTGATGGGCCTCTGCTCCATATTTTTATCCAAACCCCTCTTGAAGCTGCCTATGCTTGTAGTCGCCACCATGTCCTATGGCAGTGAATTCCACATGTTAATCACTCTTTGGGTGAAGAAGTACCTTCTTTTATCCGTTCTAACCCGACTGCTCAGCAATTTCATCGAATGCCCACGAGTTCTTGTAGTGTGAGAAAGGGAGAAAAGTACTTCTTCCTCTACTTTCTCCATCCCATGCATAATCTTGTAAACTTCTATCAAGTCACCCCGCAGTCGACGTTTCTCCAAGCTAAAGAGCCCCAAGCGTTTTAACCTTTCTTCATAGGGAAAGTGTTCCAACCCTTTAATCATTCTAGTTGCCCTTTTCTGGACTTTTTCCAATGCTATAATATCCCTATTTATACAAATGGTGAAATCAATGACGTTATGGTCACTGCTTCCAAGCGGTGCAATCACTTTTACATCCCTCACCAGGTCTTGGGCATTACTTAAGACCAAATCAAGGATCGGCCCACCCCTGGTAGGTTCTGTGAGCATCTGCAAAATAGCACAGTCATTGAGAGCATCTAGAAACTCAGTCTCTTTCTCTCGACCAGAACACATATTGACCCAATCGATCTGCGGGTAGTTAAAATCACCTATTATGACACAGTTTTTATGTTTAGCTACTATCTTTAATCCTTCCTTCATATTATAATCGTCCTCTGTCTTTTGATTTGGTGGGTGATAACAAATTCCCATAGTTAAATTTCCTTTTGGGCCCTCTATTTCGACCCAAAGCATTTCTAGAAGGGAATCTAATTCTCTGACCTCAGTCTTACTGGACTGTATACCCTCTCTGACATACAGAGCCACCCCACCTCCAACCCTTCCCTCCCTGTTCTTCCAATATAACTTATATCCAGGAATCACCGTGCCCCGCTGATTCTCCTCATTCCACCAAGCTTCTGAAATTCCCACAGTGTCTATGTTCCCCCCCAACACTAAACATTCCAACTCCCCAATTTTACTTTAAACACTTCTAGCATTTGTATACAAACATCTATAATTTCCCAGGCAAGTTAGTCCCGCAACCTTCCTCCTGCTGCCTCGAGAATTTGGCAGACAGTCCATACTGTTTGTTACCATCTCAGAGGACAACTCTGATCCATTACCCAGTAGAAAAGTAATAGCTAACCCTTCATCTCTTTGAGATGGTCCTCCTGAACCAGAGACATTTAATCTCCTGTCGGCTTTCCCCCAAGATTGAGTTTAAAAACTGCTCTGCCACCTTTTTGATCTTAAGCGCCAGCAGCCTGGTTCCTTCTGGGGACAAGTGGAGACCATCTCTTTCGTACAGCTCCCGCTTGTTCCAGAAAGCATCACAGTGCCTAACAAACTTAAACCCTTCCTCCCTACACCATCGTCTCAGACTTCTAATTTGTGCCTGTCTCTCCAGCCCTGCACATGGAACAGGTAGCACTTCTGAGAAGGCTACTTTGGAGGTCCTGGTGTTAAGTTTCCTGCCTAGCAGCCTAAATTTTTCCTCCAGGACCTCACGGCTGCATTTCCCCACATCATTGGTTCCAATATGCACCACGACCACTGGCTCCTCCCCAGCACTGTCTATCAGCCTATCTACAACACATGTAATGTTCGCTACCTTCACACCAGGCAGGCAAGTCACCATATGGTCAGTACAGCTGCAGTACTGCAGTCCTAAGCTCTGCTCATGACCTGAGTTCGAACCCCGGCAGAAGCCAGTTTTCATGTAGTCGGCTCAAGGTTGACTCAGCCTTCCATCCTTCCGAGGTCGGTAAAATTAGTCCCCAGCTTGCTGGGGGGAAAGTGTAGATGACTGGGGAAGGCAATGGCAAACCACCCCGTTAAAAAGTCTGCCATAAAAACGTTGTGAAAGCAATGTCACCCCAGAGTCGGAAATGACTGGTGCTTGCACAGGGGACCTTTCCTTTCCTGTCTACTTGCTTAAGGATTGAATCACCAACTACCAAGACCCCCCCCCCCTCCCTCCCTGCCCAGGGATGGTTCCTTGGCACAAAAGAATATCCACTCACCAAATGAAGAAGAGGTCCCTTCTGGGGGCGCATTCCCCTTATCCTCAGCACAGTGCCCTGTCCCCTCTCGACCCTCATGCTCCCTGGCAGCAACGAGGCTGCCATGTTCAGAGTGGGGCTCATCTAACATGTCCCCGAGAGTCTTCTCTGAGTGCCTAACTGACTGTTTCTGCTTCTCCAGGTCCACCACCTCGGCCTCAAGGATGCGAACTCATTCCCTGAGGACCAGGAGCTCCTTGCATTGAGCACGCACCCAAGACTTCTGTCCTGTGGACAGATAGTCATACATGTGACACAGTGCAAAACACTGGAAAGCCCCCACCCCCCTGCTGGCATTCTACCTTCATGATAGCTTTTTAAAATATACAGTCCCCCTTTAAATCCTGTTGTGTTTTTGTGGCTCTCCTTCTGGAGGGTCTACTTACCTTATTGGGAACACAAGGAATAGGTTCTACTTACCTTATCAGGAACACAAGAAAAATAGGGATCCGGGTTCCTGGTCCTTACAGAGCCCCCAGCCAAGAGCCCTTTAGCTCTCACCCTTGGGCTCGTGCCAAAGGCTCGCACATCTGGCAAGGTGCAGCTTAATAATGCAAAGAGGGTGGGGCCTCAGTCTGCCCCAGAAACTCAGCCACTTCCAGTCAATGAGCAACAATTACCTACAGCCCCCCCCCCAAACAAACAAACAGCAGTTCCCCAGCAACCACACAAATTCAGAAATTCTCAGCAATCACACAATCTCACAACTCAGACTCCTCAGCAATTTCCCCAGCTGTTTAGAAAGCCAATCCTAACCCGTATAGCACTTCTTATCCGCTCTCTCTCAGAGCTCTCTGAAATGGACTGGACTATCTTCAAGGGACTGGACTGTCTTCAAGGGTAGCATTGGTAGAATACATGGCAGTCATCTAATCTAGACGTTATCAGGGCATATAGATTATTTCTGCCCTAGGAGGGCCACAACTGGCTTACTGTAAAAGGGAGTCCTGGCCACTGCTGCCACCTCTTTGTGATCCAGTCGGAGGCCTGGGTACAGGAGCAAACCCAAGCTATGAACGTGCTCCTTTAGAGGAGTGCAACACCATCCAGAATAGGAGATATCCCAGTCCCTGGGTCGAACCTTCCCTTCACCAGTAGTGCCTCCATCTTGTCAGGATTACATTTCAGTTTGTTAGATCCCATCCATTCCAAAACTGCTTCCAGGCCTGTTCGTAGTTCCCAGAGCCTCCCCGGGATCTGCTGGAAGAGCAAGATAGAGCTGAGTGTCATTCGCATGTTGGTGGTAATGCAGCGCACATTTCCCATATGCTCGCCCATTGACTTTATGTAGCCTGGGGAACAAGATGGAGTCTTGTGGGACTCCGTAGGTAGGGTTGCTAAGTCCAATTCAAAAAGTATCTGGGGACTTTGGGGCGGAGCCAGGAGACTTTGGGGGTGGAGCCAGGAACAAGGGTGTGACAAGCATAATTGAACTCCAAGGGAGTTCTGGCCATCACATTTAAAGGGACAGCACGCCTTTTTAAATGCCTTTTTTCCATAGGAAATAATGAAGGATAGGGGCACCATTTTTGGGGCTCATAGAATTGGACCCCCTGGTCCAATCTTTTTGAAACTTGGGGGGTATTTTGGGGAGAGGCACTAGATGCTATACTGAAAATTTGGTGCCTCTATCTCCAAACATACCTTTCCCAGAGCCCCCAATACCCGTGGATCAATTCCCCATTATTCCCTATGGGAATCATTCTCCATAGGGAATAATAGAGTGCCCAGTAGATATTTCCCTCCCCCCCTTTCTAAAGCAGAGGGAGGGCCTCCAAACCAGGGAATCCCCTGCCCCCTCCCTCTCTCTCACACACAAACACTTACCGGGTCTTGTTCCTGCAGAACTTGACTTGATCTGAAAACGAAAGCAAAACAAAGGGAGGGGCCATTCTCCGAAGCCCTTCCTGTTTCCTGCTTCCTGCTCAGCCTTAAAGGCACATATTTTAAAAACGGACCTGCAGGAGCTCTAAAACTACATGGTGACTGTGGGGGGCGGGGCTTCCCCCGCTGGCCAGCTGGCTGGGGGCGGGGAGAAGCCTGTGAAAACGGGAGATCCCCCGCTGGGACCTGGGGATTGGGAAGCCTATCTGTAGGCCAGAAGTCAAAGGGTCAAGCAGCAGGCCAACCCTACACACTCGGAGACCTGCTTTCATGGTGTGCTCACACTACACTAAATAATATGTTTTACATCCAGATTTTTACTGTGTAAGGGTAGCAAAAATCTGGATGTAAAATGCATCATTTAGTGTAGTGTGAATGTACTGTCAATGTAGTAGCAAAACCACAGCAGAGCAGTGCTTGCCATTCCCGATGCTGAGGCAGTCCAGAAGGATACCATGATCTGTGGGATCGAAAGCTGCCAAGAGGTCCAGCAGAATTAACAGGGTCACCAACCATCCACCCAGGGCTCTTTTTGCGGCAGGAACTCCTTTGCTTATTAGGCTGCACCCCCCTGATGTAGCCAATCCTCCTGGAGCTTACAGGGCTCTTAGTACAGGGTCTACTGTAAGCCCCATGAGGACTGGCTACATCAGGGGTGTGTGGCCTAATATGCAAAGGGGTTCCTGCTACAAAAAAAGCTCTGTTTCCAGCTGTTTTTCTTCCAGTGCAGGTCATCCCTCCGGGCAACCAAAGCCATTTCGGCCCCATGATCAGGCCTGAAACCAGTCTGGAATGGATCGAAACAGTATCCTTCATTCAGGAATCTCTCAGGTTGCTCAGCCACCACTTCTTCAACCATCATTAGGTTAGTGTTTTCAAGACAAGGGATGAACAGAGGTGGTTTGCTATTGCCTGCCTCCATGTAACAACTCCGGGGTTCACTGGGAGTCTCTCATCCAAGTACTAATCAAGGCCGACCGTGCTTAGCTTCCAAGATCTGAGTACCGTATTTTTCGGACCATAAGACGCACTCCCCCCCCCCAAAAAAAAGGTGGGGGGAAAAGTGTGTGCGTCTTATGGTCTGAAGGTATGTACTTTCTGTGGGGGTGGGCGATCTGCTGCCTCTTCCTCCAATCCGGCGCTTCCCCCGCGCCTGCCTGCCTGGCTCCATCTTCTTCAGGCAAGCGCTGGGATCGCTCCACGTGGCCCCACCGCAAACCCAGCGCTTCGCAAGCGCCGGCTGCGGAGGGGGCAGCGTGCTTCCTCCTTGCCCGTGTGCCTGGCTTCAGCTGTGATGTTTAAAGCAAGCGCTGGAATCGCTCCCTCCCCCTTCTGATCCCAGCGCTTGCTTTAAACATCACAGCTGAAGCCAGGCACACAGGCAAGAAGGAAGCACCCGCCCCCTCCGCAATCCCAGCGCTTTGCGAGCCCTGGCTGTGGAGAGGGCAGCGTGCTTTCTCTTTGCCTGTGTGCCTGGCTTCGGCTGTGATGTTTAAAGCAAGCACTGAGATCGGAGGGCGGAGGGAGCGATCCCAGCGCTTGCTTTAAACATCACAGCTGAAGCCAGGCACACAGGCAAGGAGGAAGCACGCTGCCCCCTCCGCAGCCGGCGCTTGCGAAGCGCTGGGTTTGCGGTGGGGCCACGTGGAGCGATCCCAGCGCTTGCCTGAAGAAGATGGAGCCAGGCAGGCAGGCACGGGGGAAGCGCCGGATCGGAGGCAGAGGCAGCGGATCGTCCCCCAGGAGGAAGGTGCGTCCTATCCTCCGGAGCGCCTTATGGTGCGAAAAATGCGTACCATTTTGTGCTAGCCCATACCATTCTGGTCAGCATGGTCTCCTTTGCAGGGATGTTTAGAAGACTGCTGTGAAAAAAATATGTGAATGGTCCTAAATAAGCATTCAGTGGCTCATGGTCAGTTCTGAAAATGTGGTGAAAGTGCCATGATTGTCACACTGTTCAAATGCACCAACTGAACTGTTAGCTGGGTCTGGGGTTTTGAAGTAATTGAATGACCACATGGTTCTTTTGAAAGAAGGGAGTTTGGTGCAGGGAGAGGTTACATGGCAAATGGAGAACCGTGTGGCTCATAGCTGGAGATGTAGCCTGAGGTCAAAGTTTGCCCCACTGCATTTGGTCTCTCTGAGTATTGTCTGCCCAAAGATGTAATTTTCGACTCAGTGGCTTTCGGATAGCTGTTGAATACATTTGGCGGCTTTTATCCATGGCTGAATGTACAGCATTGCTAAAGAAATTTGATATGGTTTGAGAGAACTGACCGCCTCTGCAAACCAATTGTATTATAAGCATTTTGTGAAATATTTGCACATGTCTTTGTGAATGGCAGTCAAACCATTTCTTGTTATTTTTTGGCACCTACTACCTGGCTTGGTTTGTTGGCATTTTATTGGATGAGAGACTCTGAACAATTTGAACGTTTGAGTAGAGCTTTACTAGCATGATACTAAAAAGGTAAAGGTAGTCCCCTGTGCAAGCACCAGTTCTTTCTGACTCGAGTGGCGTCGCATCATGACATTTTCACAGCAGACTTTCTACAGGGTGGTTTGCCATTGCCTTCCCCAGCCAACTACACTTTCCCGCCAGCAAGCTGGGCACTCATTTTACTGACCTCGGAAGGATGGAAGGCTGAGTCAACCTGGAGCCGGCTACCTGAACACAGCTTCCTCCGGGATCTAACCCAGATCATGAGCAGAGCTTTGGACTGCAGTACTGTAGCTGACCACTCTGTGCCACAGGGCATGATACTACCAAATCATTGTTGTGTATGCGCTACTATGCCTAATGTGGATTGCTAGTTCCAACCTGGCTCATTGGAGCCTTTAGGACTGAGCCAGGGAACACTGAAACAATGGGAAGCAGGATCCAGATCTGTTTCCCCAGACCAATGGCTAGCCCCCTGCTCGTTCAACTCAGCCAATAACATTCTAGCATGGGAACTTTAAGTGTATATAGTTGGCCTTTTTGGCCCAGTTCCTGAATCTTAGTTTAACTGTTGCCATGCTGTAATCACAATAAAGAGCTGTGATCAATTCCACCTGAGTCTCCTCATGCATCGAACGCACTATTTAACAATTAACGCTTTCTGATTGACAACTGGGCGCTTGTTTGGGGAATCTAGCCAGGATAGGAGTAGCATATTAATTAGCCTGCTAATGTACAGCCAGAGTAGAAGAGAAACAATGTTAGATGCATTTGTACTTTTAATCCCCCCCACCCCCCGTGCACACACCTTAAATAACAAACTCAGGGTAAACAGTTTATGACATAAGTGGGTATCAGATGAACCTAATGCTCATAGCTTTAATCCAGGGATGGGGAACGTCCGTCCCAAGGGCCGTATACAGCCCTCAAGGTCACTTGGTGTGGCCCCCGGGGATTGCTGGACAGGTACATAGATTGCCATGTGGCAGCCTCCCTGGGGCTTGGCTGTCCAGTGAGGATTGTGGGACCCAGCTGTGCTGTGCAGCAGCCTCCCCAGGGCCAGGCAGGGATCACAGGGCCCAGATGTACTGTACGGCAGCCTCCCTGGGGCCTGGCTGGCCGGCCAGAATTGCTGCAGGGCCTGCAAAAGTTACTGTCACAGCTCAGTTTGCACTTGATTATCTCAGATGGTGTGGCCTAATATGCTAATGAGGGTGTGACCTAATATGCTAATATTAGGGGATGTGGTCTAATATGCTACTGAGTTCCAGCTGGACTTTTTCTACAAAAAAGCCCTGGACCTAGGCATTTGCCTAGGGCGGCGAGCCGTGAGTGTGTATGTGTGTGTGTGTGCCAAATTAGGCTCTCCCCACATGACTTCAAATAGAAAAACAATTATTTGCATTAATTTTGCTGGCCTGAATCATTCTGCCTTGGTGGAGCACTGTTTTTTAAGTTGATAATTTTTTATGGCCTGTAAATGATGTTATAAATATCCATATGGCCCTTGGCAGAAAAAAGGTTTCCCACCCCGGCTTTAATCCAATTTCTGAAAAAGCTTCCCCCCCCCCACCTCCCAGTGTCAGCGGAGGCATTTTCAATATCACAGTTACTGCTGAAATAGAGCGCTGTGTTCTGCTCAACCATTTGCCTGCCCAACTTCCTGATTAGTCAAAGATGTGTATCCATTTTAGCTCCTGTCATTTATCAAAGTATTGAAAAGGATGGGGGTGAAGTTGTACCTCACAGTGTAACAGCAACACATGTAGAAATGATTCAGGTGGGTAGCTGTGTTGATCTGAAGCGGCAGAACAAAGTTTGAGTCCAGGGCACCTTGAAGACCAACAAAGCTTAATTCGGCATATAAGCTTTCGTGCGCACTCACGATTCTTCAGTTAGAGTGAATGAATGAACTTTTTATTACGGTCATAGACCAATATAAAAACTATAACACATCATGTAAAAACCTTCCTAAACTACATAAAATACATAAAACTCTTCCACACCTATACAGGTCGGGGATAACTAAAATATAATTTAACCAATTTTAAAATCCAGAATCAGTTCAAATTAATATAAAATCCTTTAAATCATAATATATAAAATCGTTTATAACCTAAAATTCAAACAGGTCATACAAAACCTACAATTTCTTGTTTCTTAGTATGGAACTTCACAAGGTAATGGCAGAATTTAGCTAGAGATAGATGGACTTGCATCCACCAGAAGTTTCTCCAAACAGTGAAGCAAACTGTCCTCAACCATCATGAATAGGTGGTGGTGGTGGGGGGGGGGGGGGTTTAGTTTAGTTGCCAGGAAGAGCTAGTTAGTCAAAATGCATAAGTAACTGGGTGATTATAGCTGAGATTGGATTAAGGTGGCTGGTAAAATCTGTTAATTGCAGTAGATTAGCATACAAATACAAGATGTGAGTATAGGGTTGCCAAGTCCAATTAAAGAAAAATCTGGGGACTTTGGGGGCGGAGCCAGGAGACTTTGGGGGTGGGGCCAGGAGACATTGGGGGTGGAGCCATGAACAAGGATGTGACAAGCATAATTGAACTCCAAGGGAGTTCTGGCCATCACATTTAAAGGGACAGCTCACCTTTTTAAACGCCTTTCTTCCATAGGAAATAATTAAGGATAGGGGCACTGTCTTTTGGGGCTCATAGAATTGGACCCTCTGGTCCAATCGTTTTGAAACTTGGGGGGTATTTTGGGGAGAGGCACTAGATGCTATACTAAGAATCTGGTGCCTCTACCTCAAAAAATTGCCCCCCCCAGAGCCCCCAATACCCACGGATCAATTCCCTATTTTTCCCTATGAGAATTGTTCTCCATAGGGAATAATAGAGTGCCTAGTAGACATTTCCCTCACCCCCCCCCCACGCTTTCTAAAGGGGGGGGGAAGGGCCTCCATACCAGGGAATCCCCCCTCCCTCTCTCTCACACACAAATACTTACCGAGTCTTCTTCCCTCTGCCTGCTGTGAAAAC
The DNA here is from genome assembly GCF_032191835.1 of Heteronotia binoei. Taxonomy (NCBI): domain Eukaryota; kingdom Metazoa; phylum Chordata; class Lepidosauria; order Squamata; family Gekkonidae; genus Heteronotia; species Heteronotia binoei. The sequence goes on along the minus strand of NC_083232.1, from coordinate 97,490,125 downwards.
TAAAGCAAAGAAAGGGAGGGGCCGTTCTCCGAAGCGAAGCCCTTCCTGTTTCCTCCTTCCTGCCCAGCGTTAAAGGAGCAGGCATTTTACAAACTGCTCAGGAGGTAACAGCATGAAGCCTCCAGGTATGTTCTCCCCCCCTCCACCCCCCCACCCCCCGCTTCCCAATTTTTGGAGAGCGGGAGATGAAGCTGGGAACCCAGAAGTCTCCCGCCAGAGCGGGAGGTTTGGGAAGCCTATGTGAGTACTAAGTTTGGGTCAAAGTGTGGTAAAAAAATTAATTTAGACACACTTCTGCTGTGCAGGCTGTGGCACCTTATTGATACTGATGGTTTAGCATCATTAAAACGCACATGGCGCTTCAGAGGACACCACAAGCAGAAAGGACTTCAGAGGACTGGCAGTCAAGAGGAAAACGTGGGAAGGGGCAGGGTGGCCACGTCGGCAGAGCTTCCTGGAGTCATCCCACCTCCTTCCTGTGTTTCAGATAAGATATACATTTTATATGTATATCTGCAACTCAGGTCTTTAACACAGGAGTTCCCACCCCTGGGCTATGGACCGGTACCTGTCTGTAGCCTGTTAGCAACCAGGCCGTTATAGTTATTTCATTATATATTAGAATGCAGTAATAATAATGATAAGAAGAAGACACTGGATTTATATCCTGCCCTCTGCTCCAAATATCAGAGTCTCAGAGCAGCTCACAATCTCCTTTACCTTCCTCTCCCACAGCAGATCCCCTGTGAGATGGGTGGGACTGAGAGAGCTCTCCCAGAAGCTGCCCTTTCAAGGACAACTCCTGCAAGAGCTGTGGCTGACCCAAGGCCATTCCAGCAGCTGCAAGTGGAGGAGTGGGAAATCAAACCCGTTTCTCCCAGATAAGAGTCTGCACACTTAACCACCATGCCAAACTAATGGAAATAAAGTGCACAATTGTATCATCCCAAAACCATTCCCCCCCCCCCCCACCACCACCACCCTGGTCCCTGGAAAAATTGTCTTCCACAAACTGGTCCCTGGTGTCAAAAAGGTTGGGGACCGCTGCTTTCACATATCCAAGAGTGGGCATTGAAATGTATTTATTTATTCAGTTTATACCCCGTCTTTCTCCCCAAGGGGGACCAAAAGTGGCTTACCCTATTCTCCTCTCCTCCATTTTATCATCCCAACAACCCGGTGTGACTGGCCCAAGGTCAGCCAGCCAGCTTCCATGGCATGAACAGGGATGGGAATTGAACCTGGGTCTCCTATATACCAATCCGACACTCTAACCGCTGCACCACTGCATTCACTCTTGGTGACTCGTTCTCACATGACTGAACGCTGTCCCCCTTCCCCCCATTACTCAAGAGCTTTTTTTTGTAGCAAGAACCCCTTTGCGTGTTAGGCCATGCCCCCTGGTGTAGCCAATCCTCCAAGGCCTTACAGGGCTCTTAGTAGAGGACCTACTGTAAGCTCCATCATTGGCTACATCAGGGGGGGTGTGACCTAGTATGCAAAGGAGTTCGTGCTGCAAAAAAAAGCCCTGCCATGACTGATATATGAATCGGTGTCTTTAGAAGGAAAAGAATGTCAACAAGAGTAGTACCTGGTGATGGATGAGAGTGAAAGCAGTTGCATTTATTTAGGTTTTGTCGTGCTTGAAGATGAAGATGATTGGGCGGGGGGGGGGGGGAGAAGAATGATTAAGTGAGGTTTCTCAGAAAAGGGAGGATTTGGAAAGAAACAGATGGAACAGTGTAGGACCTCTGAAAATACCCTTTTCAAAAGAAAAATCTCAATCATGGTTTGGCTTTATTTTTAAAAAGTAGCTGTTAGCAGCATGACAGCCGCCGTGCAAATCTGGGCACCGTGGCAGAGGGTTCGGTGCCGATTAGCGAAAGCTCAATCTTTTATGTATCATCATGTATCAGCTTCACAAAATTCGTGGCAGGCGATGAACTTCCCTGAGTCATCGCTCGCTTCCTTAGATATCTCGTACCTGAAGAAGTGAGCCGTGACTGCCGCAGATAGTCTTTGAGGTGCTGGCGGACGCTTGCTCTTTTCCACTGTTGCAGATGGACCGAGGCGGTCACCGGCCTCCATCTCTGTATCAACAGGGCTCCCTTTGGTGGAGAGGTGTCCCTTTCGACAGCAACCTTTGCAAAGGAGCCTAATTAGGGCCTGCTAATCCATCCTGGGCGCCTTCTGGGAGGGAGCTGACAGGTCCTCTGCGTGGGGTCGGTTCTCTTTTTCAGAGTCCCCGCCCGCCCCCTTCCCTCTCTCCAGGGTCCACATCTCTCTTGAGCTCTTACAGCTCAATTGCCGGAGGATGTGACATTCCAGGCCCTCGACAAGAGCCTTTGTTTAGCCATATTTATAGCAAAGGCGACTGCCCTGCCCTGTGGCTGCCCCTGCCCCTCCCCCTTCTTAAGCAGATTTGAGGCATGAGCTCCTCTCCTCTCATGTGGCACTAATTGAAATGATTGGGGGGGCTGTGAACTCATGCTGCCGAATTCTGGCTTATCTGCTGGGGGCTAAACCGGGTGGGGGTGGGGAAGGAGCCGGTGCACAGCTTTTCCCTCATTCCAGCAGGGCTCAGGACTAACCCGGCCATCTTTCCACCACCCAAGGAACGAAGCAGAGAGTCCACAGCATCCCAGCAGTTCCCCAACTTCCACAGGACAAGAGGGCCAACGTTGGCTCAGGGGGGGAATCTCCACGGGGAGCATTTTGCATGACGGGACAGGCTCCGGGATTCTCCTGCCAGGTCAGTCTCAATGCATCCAGTTTGGGTGGTTGTGTCGCCCAGGGTTTTGTCAGCACATCTGCTCTGTGGGCTAGGGTGGTGGTTGAGGCACACCGATGACATTGGCTCCCAGCCACAAGTCTGGAAATTGCAGGAGTCTCCTCTCTGTGATGTTGCGCCTCTGAGTCTCTGGCACTGCTGCCAGCTACTGGGCAGCCTCATGCTGAGGCAGTGGTGCTCTTGCCGAGGGTTTCCAGTCGCTAGAAGAGCGATTGGGGTTTTTCATGATTGTGAGCAGTCTTTGTGGGGCCAGGGCTGCCTTCAAATATGTGTTAGGAGCTGTCATCCGAGATGTGGTGCTTTTGCTGAGGTGAGTAACTCCTCGCTTCGCTGTTTTGCGTGAGGATTTGAAGGCTCCGTTTCGCCCCATTTGTAAGGCTCCTTAAAATGTTAACACCCGTCCAAGTCGGAAGAAAGAAAGCTTTTCATGAGCTCTTATGTGATTTGAAAGTAAAGAAGTCGGGGTGCTGCCGTCAGGAGGAGATGGGAAGCTGGAAGTGGTAGCGCCCACAGGAGAGTTTTACTTTTTTGGCGTTAAATGGGGATTATCTTCATCTCTTTCAGAAAAAAAAAATGCATCCAGATTAAAAACTGTCTCGTCTAATAAAACTTGTTCAAAATGGATGGCATTTTTAAAAAATAATCTCTGGGTTTGTGGATTTTGGCAGTAAGAGAGACTGCAACTGTTAACCAAGTTAGTATAATATATCTTGGCAGAATGTATGTTCTTTACGTATTGTGAGAATATTTTATATTACTACGATCTGTGTACTTTAATGTAGTTGGTTTTCACCTTAACATGTTGCTGCAATATAACTTCAAGTGTGCGTTTAATACTAGCAGGGTCAGTATAAGTGTGTATCTTTTAAAAAACAGAATTTATAGAGGCTTTAACTTCTGATCCTGCTAATTACGTTTTCTTCTGAGTGTAGCTTAAAGATGGAAAATTCCTGATCTCTTATTACGTCACCTAAAAAATAATATCTGTTGTTGGTTCCTTAATGCTTAATGTAGGATGCTGAAAATTTAAATTTAAAACACGATAAAAGTAAAAGAAAACACACCACTGTTTTACTGATTTTTGTAATCTCCTTTGTTTAAAACTATTTCAAGTATTTGACATCGTTTTTTAAAAAAAAGAAATTCTCCATGGTTAACGAAAAGATGAACACAAATCAGAATGTGAAGGCGATTTTAAAGCAGCAATAGCCAGCCATTTGGGACAAGAAAAATGTGACGTTTCTCTCATCTCTAATTATAAAAATGTTATAGATTCAAGTGGGTCATCATGTAGAAGCAGCAGAAAAAAGTTTGAGTCCTGTGGTACCTTTAAGACCAACAAAATGTTATTCACGGTAGAAGCTTTTGTGTGCAAGCACGCTTCTATAGAAACAGTGAAACAGAATTTCCTCAACCATTACATATAGAAAGGGGGGGGGGGGGGTTTAGTTGCCATGAAGAGCTAATTAGAGTCAAAGAGACAGAAACAAAACTGGAAATTACCAGCCCATAAATAATAAGTTTGACTTATATGGTAGCCATTTGTTTGGGTTCGGTTCTGGGGCAAAATCAATGAGGGAAATAAATATATCAAAATTGAAGATTGTTGTATCCTTAACGGTAGAATGCTGAGAGTAATTAATTGAGACCATACAAAAATATTATGTTCTGCATTCAGTCCGTGTTGGCCTCTTGCGGCGAAGAGTGATTTTTTTTGTCTTTTGTGGGGATAAGAGAGAAAATGAACTGATTTCAAAATAGAGCAATGGAACATCTTACACCCCTAGATATGTAATTCGAGTTCCACGTGTTTTATTGTGCAGCAGTAAAGCCTCAAAACAGTTTGACTTTTTGTAAAACTGGCATTACTCTTCACATCAGTGTGTCAAAAATAACTAAAAAGGACCAAAAACAAAAATGACCCAAAGCTGTGTAAACAGCAAAACTCAGCGGCATGTTGTGGTATGCATTTGTCATGGGAATAGTATTTTCATGCCAGCCATCTCAATAGTGTTAGTATATAATAATTTTTGTTGGCTTCTGTAAAGAAATCCCGTTGTGACATTCTCTCCGTGTATGTCCCCCCTATATTGTATAACTGCTTTTTGTTTAGCTGTTGGAAAGTTTGATTTTTTTTTTTAATGAGACAAAATTGAGATAATGTTTTGGTAAGCTATTGTCCTTTTCGGTGTTGTTGGATATTTTAAAGCACGGTTGATGACCACTGACAAAAATTAGCTGAACTTTAACGTCACAAAAAGCCATCAACAGCCTGTGTCCTACACTGATGCCAACAGCTTTAAAAGGAACAGGACAGTAGGATTCAAGAAGGACGGGTCATGGAAAAACTCCTTCTTTCTGAGGGATTGTTGTCCTCTCTCAGAGATGAGTGATGCTCTCAAGGTGTAATCAGCTGGGGACGCAGGTGAAGTGGTAGACAACTAGGTTTCTCTTACTAAAGCTTGGAGGGAGAAATAGCTATCTGCTTAGATCTACTTAGAGTGCACTCCACAGGCAGAAAGATCTCTCTATTTGGAGAATTGGTCTGTGTGGTGCCAGACAGATGCTGCATGCCCAGAAAAAAAAGCAACGGGATACTTGTTATTAATAAGAGAAGTTTTATCAGCTGAGGAGGTGGAAGGCCCAAGTAGAAAACACCTCGTGTGAAACTGTTAGAAGAGCATGTTGACTTCTGGCTAAGAGGGTTGGACAGCCTTCAGAAAACTTCATTATTTCTGCTGATTAACAAAAGCAGTTGTTGCAGGCTGTAAAATGAAAATTGCGCTCCTTGTTAACATTAAGCTTTTAATCTTTAAGAAAAAGTGCAGCATTTTGCAATGGCATTATTTATTTGTGTGAAAAATGTGTAGCTAACGCTTTTCAAAACAGTAGACAAGAAGTTAGCAATGTGACAGTTTAATTCAAATAAAACTAAACAATAAAGCAGATACTAGAATGGTGGAAGTTTGAGACTCATAACCTCTATTATATGCAGTTTGGGGAGTGTGAAGGAAAAATCTTCGGTTATCTTGAGAATGACAGCAGGGAGAAACCCAAATGCACTCCCTATGAAAGGAAACTGCAATGGATTTGGTTTGTTAAAAAAATAAATAAACCAATATTCATGACAAAGCTCAGAACTGGGAAAGGCGCATCCATGTACAGTCAACAGGACATACAAAACACAGTGTCGTGGCATCAAGATGCACATTTTCAGTGTTATTGGCTAAGGCTGCTATCCTAGAAGATCACTTTAGACCTGACAAAACAAATGATTCAAAATATAAGGCTGTGGTAATCAATTATGATTGCCTTAAGGTTTGCTTCTTAGATATTTTGATCTAAGGAGATTTTTTTTTCCTGCCCCTGTTGCTGTCAATAAGAAAAAATCAACAGGAGAAGGGGAAATGGGTCACTTGGGTTTTAGGATTAAGCGGTAAATCCTGAGGAGATAAGGTTGAGCTGAGAGGCTAAGGTTTATGCTGTCCATTTAGTTAATGAGGGGTGTTTTTTTAAAAAAGATGGTGTGTGACAGGATGGGGGGGGGGGGTGCCGAACTGTGCTTTCTGATAGATGTAGGACCAGCATTTTAAAAAAAAGAAAAAGAAAGAAGTGAAGAGGGCTTCAGTTTTAAAAATGCCAGCATGAACAAAGTAAGTCTGAATTAAAATCTAGAATATTTAGCATCATATGTCACAAGGAGGACCTGAGAATGCAGTGGGCGACAGCGATTGTGAAAGACATCCATGAGCAAAGACGCTATTGTTCGACACAATTTTTTTTCTGACTGATGGAGTCATATTGACATTGGCATGACTGAAGTTACTTCCAAATCACTGTACGTACAGAGAATTCCGGGTTTTTTCTTCCCTACGTCTCTGCTCAGATTAACAGCCTCGCGTTATTGTCCAGTTCCTCTTGGATATGTAGAAAACTCCATGCTCTGCCCATTGGAGCATATCAGAGATATCTTTGGCATTGTTTACAAGATGGCCACTTTCTGAAGTAAAGGAAGATCTATGAGGGCTTTTGTCCGAGGGTTCTCTGTTCAATTAGAGTTGATGCCAGTTCTACTCCTAGTGGTAGCAGTAGTGTCGGTATTTGACATTTATTATTTATTTATTTGTTTGTTTGTTTGTTTATTTAGGTTAATTTATATTCCGCTCTTTCCCAAATGGGCTCAGGGCGGATTACACACAGATAAACCAAGCAAATACAATACAATAAAACCAATAAAATACAGTTAAAACAGCATCATAACACAGTACAATATAGATAGATCCAAATAGACAGCCGTGTTGGTCTGAAGTAGTAGAACAAAATAGGAGTCAATTGCACTTTTAAGACCAACTTAGCGTTATTCGGAACGTAAGCTTTCCTGTGTGCATGCACACTTCTTCAGACGAGGAATGAGGTACAGTAAGCAGAGCCACATATAGCTGGTGGGGTTTGGAATGCCAAGTGGTACAAAGTTAAAAACCAATAGCAGAATAGTAAAATTAACAAATTCAGAAAACCTTTGATCTGGGTTGCATTAGCGTGGGAAACCATAAAACAGTAACATGTCAGAATGTGAGAATGCCTGTTAATTATGCTATTGCTAATAACCCTGCGTCAAAAAGAAGGCATTTCTTTCCCAGAAGTTTTTCCTGTCCAACTAATTTACCTTTTAACATGTAACATAAATGTATACATCATTCTAGTTTTCTTTTAGGAAAAAATACATTAAAATATAGTAGAAGATGGGTTTAATATATGTAATGAGATAAACAGCCAATATCCTTAGTCTGAGTATGTCAATACAAAAGCATTATTCTGATACACTATCCTAAAAGAGAAATACATTGGAATACTGTGGATATATAGTATTGGTGAAAGTGGATTTAGCATCTGTGATGAGATAAAAAACCAATATCCCTGTTCAGTCCTGGGGAGGTGTTTGTTCCAAGTTTCATAATAATTTGTAATTCAGCAATTTCTCTCTCCATTCTGTTTTTGAAGTTCCTCAAACAGCTACTTTGAGGTCACCCATTGAATGCTCTGGAAGGTTAAAGTGTTCCCCGACAGGTTTCTCAGTTCTGTAATTCCTGATGTCAGATTTGTGTCCATTTAAACTTTGGTGGAGGGTTTGTCCTGTTTGCCCTATGTAGAGAACTGAAGGGCATTGTTGGCATTTAATGGCATATATAATGTTGGAAGATGAGCAAGTGAATGAGCCTGAGACGGTGTAGTTAATGCTGTTAGGTCCAGTGATTGTGTTGTCTGGGTGTATGTGGCAGCAAAGTGGGCACTTGGGTTTATTGCAAGCTCTGGTACCAGTGTCCATGCTCAGATGAGATGTTGTATTGTTGTGGGTGAGGAGTTGTTTGAGATCAGGGGACTGTCTGTGTGCAATAAAAGGTTTACCCCCCAGTACTTTTGAAAGAGAGCTGCCACTATTCAATGGAGGTTGTAAATTGTTGATGATACATTGAACTGTTTTCAGTTGAGAGTTGTGTGTGACCACTAGTGGTGTTCTGTTATTGTATTTTTTGGGTTTGTCTTGTAACAGGTTTTCTCTGGGTATCATTCTGTCTTTGTTAATCTGTTTCCTGACTTCATTAGGTGGGTACTTTAGTTCCAAAAAGGTTTGTTGTAGATCCCTCAGGTGAGAATCTCTGTCAGCAGGACTGGAGCAAATGCGGCTGTAGCATAGAGCCTGGCTGTATACAATGGATCGCTTGGTATGTTTGGGATGGTAGCTGGATTATGGGCCTAGCTATCTTGCAGGACGGTTGTAAGATTTTGTTGACTGAAAGTTTCCTTGAGCTGCCATAAGCTCTGAAGAAGGTTCTGGACTGCCAAAAGCAGTTCTTACCTGGAGGTCCTTAATGCCCACCACCTACTCAGTAGCTCATCCTGTGTTGTTGTTGTTCAGTCGCACAGTCAAGTCTGACTCTTTGCGACCCCATGGACAAAGTCACGCCAGGCCCTCCTGTCTTCCGCCATTCTCCGAAGTCTGCTCAAATTCGTGTTTGTTACATCAGGAATGCTGTCCAGCCATCTCATCTTTCGCCGTCCCCTTCTTCTTTTGCCTTCTGCCTTTCCCAGCATCAGGGTCTTCTCCAGGGAGTGCTCCCTTCTCATTTGGTGGCCAGAGTATTTGAGCTTCAGCTTCAGCCTCTGACCTTCCAGGGAACAGTCTGGGTTGATTTCCCATAGGACTGACTGATTTGATCTTCTTGCTGATTTGATCTTTCAAGGGACTCTCAAGATTCTTCTCCAGCACCACAGCTCAAAAGCATCTATTCTTCTGTGCTCAGCCTTCCTTATGGTCCAACTCTCACAGCCATACATTACTACTGGCGCTAAATGAGGGACAGTGAAGGACAGCGTTACATGAAGATTGTCTGTGTGAAAGCTGCCCTCAGCATTCTGGGTTTAAAGAAATAGTTCAATTGCAGTTTCCCTTGTACCTTCTGGTCCTTCAGGGGAGCAGTCCTAACCGGTTCCCTGCTCCTTACAGGCCTGAACCACCGGCTAAACTTCCCTTTTAGGAACTCATGTTTAAGACTGGTTTCTTGGGAGCTGAATGCTTGGGGTACTAACTGCCTACCTTGAATAGCCCATTTTTCATAAAGACAGTATGCTCCTGTGCCTGTGTATTTACTGCACTTAAACCCAACCTTTCTCCCCAGTTGGGTCTAGAATTGCTCCTCAGTTTGGCCTCACAACGACCCTGTGAGGAAGGTTAGGCCAAGGGTGTATGGATGGGCCTGAAGTCACCCAGTGAGCTTCCACGGCAGAGGGATAGGGTTGCCAATCCCCAGGTGGGGACAGGGGATCCTCCAGTTTGGAGCCCCCCCCCCACTTCAGGGTCATCAGAAAGTGGGGAGGGGAGGGAAATGTCTGCTGCAAGCTCTATTATCCCCTATGGAGAGTTATTCCCATAGGAAATAATGGAGAATTGATCTGTGGGTATCTGGGGCTCTGGGGGGGGGGCTGTTTTTTTTAAGATAGGGGCATCACATTTTCTGTATATCAGCCAGTGCCTCTCCCCAAAATACCCCACAAGTTTCAAAAAGATTGGACCAGGGGATCCAGTTCTATGAGCCCCAAAAGAAGGTGCCCCTGTCCATTATTTCCTCTGGAAGAAAGGCTTTTAAAAAGGTGTGCGGTCCCTTTAAATGTGATGGCTAGCCTAGAACTCCCTTTGGAGTTGTTATGCTTGTCGCACCCTTGCTCCTGGCTCCACCCCCAAAGTCCCCAGATATTTCTTGAATTGGATTAGGCAACGCTACAGAGGGAGGATTTGAATCTGCCCTAGTTTGACTCTGACACTCTCCCCCACAATACCACGTTGGGTCTCAAACAGTATTCCAGAACTTTCCTTTGTGGCAGAAGTCAGCTTTGTTTTCCACAGGCCGCTGAAGGCGGAGCTCCTCTCCACAGCCAGTTTTTCCTCGGAAATAGTGCTGTCATAAACTAGCTGACTGGAAGGGCCTCAGGCTCTGTCTGGGCTTATTATTTTGTATCCTGCCTTTCTGCCCTCACCAGGGCCAACAAGGCAGCTGACATTTTAAGATATACATAATAAAAATACATTTTTGTTCAGTTTGTTTTAGGGTTGCCAAGTCCAATTCAAGAAATATCTGGGGACTTTGGGGGTGGAGCCAGGAGACTTTGGAGGTGGACCAGGAGACATTGGGGCGGAGCCAGGAACAAGAGTGTGACAAGCATAACTGAACTCCAAGAGAGTTCTGGCCATCACATTTAAAGGGACAGCACACCTTTTTAAATGTCTTCCTTCCATAGGAAATAATGAAGGATAAGGGCACCTTCTTTTGGGGCTCATAGAATTGGACCCCCTGGTCCAATCGTTTTGAAATTTGGGGGATACTTTGGGGAGAGGCACTAGATACTATATTGAAAATTTGGTGCCTCTACCTCAAAAAACAGCTCCCCCAGAGCCCCCGAAACCTCCAGATCAATTCCCCATTATACCCTATGAGAAGACGTTTCCCTCTCCACCCCCTCCCCCCCCCCCCCGTTTCTGGGAAATCTGATGCAGGGGACAGAACTCACTCACCTCCGGAGGTGCAAAGGCACATGGTCCTTTGGGGGCATGGCTGGGCTCCCCTCCCTTCACCGGCCAGCTGACTGGGGGCGGGAAGCAGCCTGAGAAAACGGAAGAGCTCTGGCTGCCGTTCTCCTCCCTCCCCTCCCCCCGCTTTCCCTTTTATGGCCAGCGGGGGGAGGAGGCTCCAAATCTGGAGTCTCCAGGCCTAGCGGGGGATTTGGGAACCCTAGTTTGTTTTGCCATCGAGTTGCAGCTGGCTCCTTGCAACCCTGGAGGATTTTCAGGGCAAGAGATGCCTGCCTCTGCGTAGCAACCCTGGGCTTCCTTGGTGCTCTCCCATCCAGAAAGGAGCCAGGGCCAACCCTGCTTGGCTTCCAAGATCCAACGAGATCAGGACAAAGACATAAAAACAGCAATTAAAACATTGGTAGGAAAGAGAGATGGCTGCGGGAATGCCAAATGAAACAGAAAGACCTTCACCCACTTGCAGAAGATGGCAATGGAAGGGGACATGAATCTCCCTGGGGAGAGAATTCCACATCTTTGGTGCCATGACCAAGAAGGGCCTCTCTTGGGTTGCCACTCATCTGACCTTAGAAAGAAGGCTTGTCAGTTTCCAGGTCTGTGTGGGGAATCCCTCAGTTTTTCAGGTTCTTCCCTGCCGCCAGCCAGCTGGCCAGGGGGGGGGGGGGAGCCCCACCCCAACAGTCACAATGTGCCTTCAAACCTCAGCAGGTTTAGAAGAGGCTTCAATTGTTTGTGTTTCTGAATGTGTGTGTGTGCCTTTAAATCTGGCAAGAGGAAAGCTGTAGGGGGTAGGGCAAGCAGACAGAGCCACAGTGCTCTCAGTCCCTCTGTTTGTTTGGAGGAAAACTTCACCCCCTAGGCTGTTCTTTCATTTTCCTATTAGTCTGAAGAAGATGGTGGAAATACAGCAGATGGTTATATTCAGCAACTCCCGTGAGTAAATTGCCCCAGTGATATCACAAAAATGGGAGTGATTGCTTGTTAATTGTGTTGATTTTGGCTGCTTTGCGAGAGTGTGTGTGTTCACTTTCATTTAGTGGAAGTGTAGCTGCTGGGGGACGAGGAAATGAAGTCTGTATTCAGGGAAACTGCACTGCTGTATTTTTATTTATTTATTTTAGGGAATGAGAAAGTCTACCCTCAAAATCCCCAGATATTTTCTGAGTTGGATCGGGCAACCCTATGAGAAGGTGGGGGCACCTGAATCAGTGCCTCTGATGATGGCTATAATGGCCAGGTGGGTTCATAAGGGACAGTACAGTAGCCCATAGGTCATTGAACGCTGTTTCCTTCCTTCTGGGAAGGCTCTGTGGGAAAGAGGCATCCAAAAGCCACACTTTCCTGGAGGCTCCTGGGAACAAGCAGCCTCAGTGTGCAAGACCTACTTACTACTTTAGGGAGCTTCTTTGTTTACAGCTTTGGGGGTCCATTAGGGATTTGTAGGGCTGCCATATGGGTTTCAGTTTCCACACTCGCAGAACACTTGGTAATGGACTCATTTTGCCTCTAGAGACATTGCATTTGATAGATGGGTGCTCCCGAAGGTACCAACTCGTTCAGTTAGACTTTGTGATCTCACCTGGTTCTCTGCCTATGGAGATGGTTCTCTGGAATGTCCCAAAGGTTCTAGAACAGCTTTCTGCCTGTTAGGGGCACAAGGCATTTTGTTAAGCCCATAAATGGCAAATACATTGCCATTTTCTGGATTTTAGGTATGTGGGGGGAGGGCAGGAGGGAGGAACTCTTGATGTAATAATCCTGTATTTCTGTGTTTTCAGTGCTGCAATTGTTACTCCTTCAGGTTTAGGGGTTTCTGGTTTTTTTGCAAACTGCTTTTTTCCCATCTGTGCTTGAGAGTATCACACTCTCTGGTGGGGTGTCCTGTTCAGTTTTGTATGTTTTGGGGGTCCCCTGCTATGGTGGTGCAGTCTAAGAGGAGGAGAAGGGAAGTCAGTGAAGAAGTTGGCAGTGCCTTCTAGACAAATGGAAGGCCAGCAGTTCTAGAATGCCCTCTGATTCTGTTTGGAGTACAAAACTTTACGGTAGCCCTGACCTAGATGGTCCAGGCTAACCCAGTCTCATCAGATTTTGAAAGCTAAGCAGGGTTGGACCTAGTTAGTACTTGAATGGGACCAAGGAAGTCCTGGTTTGCTATGCAGAGGCAGGCAATGGCAAACCACCTCTGGATGTCTCTTGCCTTGAAAACCCCACAAGCGGTCAACATGAATTACCAGAAATTACCATCACCAGAAGGAAGAAGATGAAGAAGATATTGGATTTATATCCCGCCCTCCACTCTGAAGAGTCTCAGAGCGGCTCACAATCTCCTTTCCCTTCCTCCCCCACAACAGACACCCTGTGAGGTAGATGAAGATATTGGATTTACATCCCGCCCTCCACTCCGGAGAGTCTCAGAGCGGCTCACAATCTCCTTTCCCTTCCTCCCCCACAACAGACACCCTGTGAGGTAGATGAAGATATTGGATTTATATCCCGCCCTCCACTCCGGAGAGTCTCAGAGGGGCTCACAATCTCCTTTCCCTTCCTCCCCCACAACAGACACCCTGTGAGGTAGATGAAGATATTGGATTTATATCCCGCCCTCCACTCTGAAGAGTCTCAGAGGGGCTCACAATCTCCTTTCTCTTCCTCCCCCACAACAGACACCCTGTGAGGTAAAAGAAGATATTGGATTTATATCCCGCCCTCCACTCCAAAGAGTCTCAGAGCGGCTCACAATCTCCTTTCCCTTCCTCCCCACAACAGACGCCCTGTGAGGTGGGTGGGGCTGGAGAGGGCTCTCACAGCAGCTGCCCTTTCAAGGACAACCTCTTCCAGAGCTATGGCTGACCCAAGGCCATTCCAGCAGGTGCAAGTGGAGGAGTGGGGAATCAAACCCGGTTCTCCCAGATAAGAGTCTGCACACTTAACCACTACACCAAACTGGCTCTCAAGAAAAAGAACAGAGTTTGAGCCCAGTGTTACCTTTTAGGACCAACAACGTTTAATTCTGGTTTGTTGACCTTAAAGGTGCCACTGGACTCAAACTTTGTTCTGTTGCTGAATCTGGAAGGAAAGAGAGATTTTCCTAGGGTTCCCACCCTACCCTTCCCACAGATGAATTTCCAGCTGACTTTGGAAAAGAAATGACTGAGCAGCACAAAATCATCTTATAGCGCAGGAGGAATTCTCATACAACAGCAGATCAGCTTTTCCACACATCTGCATGCCATTTCCAAGCCTTTCTGCTCATTTTCAGTAGATAACCATGGCAGAAGGGTTTCAGCGAGAATGCAAGCAAAAAATACTGCTACGAACAGTACTGCTTAAAACAACAACAATAATAATACATGTGCTTCAATCCTTATAATTAAAACCAGTGTATACAATGTCATCATACCTTTCCTCCAAAGAAATTACAGTTCATTACAAATCAGTTGCTCCCACAGTTTCCAATAGCGGGACTGGTAGTCTTCAACAATTCCTTCCTTCAATAAATAAAGTTCATAATACAGGCCATGCAAAGTTCTGAAATTCATTCAAGTAGGAAGGACCAGGAAATCTTTACAGAAGTCCCCTCTAGATTTCAAGACATTTCAATACTGGTCTTCTTCAGTTATCAGGTTGTCAAACTGGAACCCGATTTCAATGACTTCTAACACAGACTCAAGGGACCCTGCTCAGCAGGACCTCTGATTGGTCATTGGAGATCTGATTGTCTGTTAGGGTTGCCAGCCCCCAGGTGGGAGCAGAGGACCCCCTGAATTTGGGGGCTCTTGCCCACTGCTGGCCAGCTGGCTGGCTAGGGAAGCCTGGCCCCAACAGCCATGACCTGGCTCAGTGTCCCCAATGTGATGTCATGTGAAAGTGACATCACATCAGGGACACCACACATGGTGACATTGCTCCACCCCCTCACTCCCAGAAAGCTCTCTTCCACCCATCCCCGCCAGCAAGCAGGTGAGACCTGGCAGCTCTATTGGCTGTGTAGAGTAAAATAACATTTTGGGTAGCAACTGCCAGCACAGCATTAGTTTTATTCTCTCTCACTCCTCATTCCCAGTATATTTTTAAAACTTGTTTCTCTTGTCCTCTTCACTTGAAGTTCCACTCAGTGTGTATGTGTGTTTGCCTCAGTCTCTCATGGTGGCCATTTTGTGGTTGGCTCTGCCTCCTGTGGCAGCCATTTTGTGGTTGTACCCACCGCCTGCTGTCTGAATTCTGAAGGTGCCCACAGGGTCAAAAAGATGGGGGTCTTTTGCTGTAGGATGCAGCCAGTTCTTACCACCACCACCACCCCCGCCAAGTGTGAGCATGAGGAAACTTGCATTACATGGGCATGTTCATCCCGAGAAACAGGACTGGCTGCAGTTTCTGCCACACAAATGCTAGGGCACCTTCAGCACTGGCCTGTGGAGCGGCACAGTGACCTCCGAAAGCCATTGACGCAGAGGCAGGCAAATCCTGGAGGAAGGACTGGGCGAGCAGCACAGATGTCATGATGGAGGTGAGGGTAGGAGCCTCTCCTCCAGGGATGTTTCCCATTATGTCAGAGGCGCTCCAAATGAATCAGGGCAGCGAGGCTGCCTATTAACCCTGGGAAGGGTTTGAGAGTTTTATTTTGGATGCAGCCCTGTTCAGGCAGAACGACAGTCTATCCCATCTCTTGGCCAGCAGCACATTTTGGAAATCTAAAAAAATATATATATACTGTTGATATACTTTTGATCCTGGTTACTGAACTTGTGATGCTGGTATAAATTAGCATAGTGCAGATTTCAAATGCTTTTTCAGTTTCTTCATTCTTTGCTTTCTTGTCATAAAATGCAAATACTTCACTTTGGGAAGGGAAATGTGCATATAGCTAGTTTATGTAAGAGGAGAAGGAAGGAGTGTTGTGTTTCCCATTTTTAATATGTTTTCGAGCTACCAGACTGTTTCTGGGAATGCCCTTGGCACACTGTACTTCTCAAAGAGCCAATTTGGTGTAATGGTTACATGCACGACTCTTATCTGGGAGAACTGGGTTTGATTCCCCACTCCTCCACTTGCAGCTGCTGGAATTGCCTTGGGTCAGCCATAGCTCTGGCAGAGCTGTCCTTGTGAGAGCCAGTTTGGTGTAGTGGTGAAGTGTCTGGACCCTTATCTGGGAGAACTGGGTTTGATTCCTCATGCCTCCACTTGCAGCTGCTGGAATGGCCTTGGGTCAGCCAGAGCTCTTGTAGGAGTTGTCCTTGAAAGGGCAGCTTTTGGGAGAGCTCTCTCAGCCCCACCCACCTCACAGGGTGTTTGTTGTGGGGGAGGAAGATAAAGGAGAGCTGCTTTGAGATTCTGAATGTGGGGCGGAATATAAATCCAAGGTCGTCGTCGTCATCTTCTTTTTGACTCTTGTGGTACTTGCAGTTAATGGCCATGATCCAGCACAGCAGTTCAGAACTGCTTTTTAATTGTGTGTGTGCGTGCATTGTTCTCTTCATTTCATCCCCAAGTTGCAAACACGGCCCTTTGCCACTGGTGCAGATGGAAAAACCTTTATTTCTGCCCCTAAGAAATCCACTCCATAAGCTCTGACACCTACTTGGTTGCTGTTCGTTGAATAGCGGTTCCTCCTGGCAACAGAGGGGGGGACTTACTGGGAGCAGCAGGTAGTCCCATCTGATGTACAGTGATGTATCTATCTACATCACTGCCCATGTGACCCAGACATGACATCATGACATTGGCGGCGACTCTCTGGTATTTGGGCAAAAATCCTATGGTAAATTTGACTTCTACCATAGAGTTTTTTCCCCAAATACCAGAGCATCCCCCTCAATGTCCTGGATGTGATGATGTCACTTCTGGGTCACGTGGGTGGTGACATGTTGCTGCACGTTGGATGGATCTCCCTCTTTTTCAAGGTCTGTTCTGTCCCTCCCCACAGGCCAGCTGATCTTCAACAGGGAGGTGGGACCTCTCAGCGAGGGGCTGGAGGAGGGTCCGGCAACCCTAGCATTTGAACTGTTTCAATCAACCAAGGCAGAGATTTTTTTTCTTTTTTAATTTTAATTAAAAAGAATCATAAGATCAAAATACCATTTAGATTAAAATCTGTTTCATTGAAAATCCACCTAATTTAAATGAGATAATCCAGTAATTTATGCAGAGAATATGTAAGAGAAAAATCCACAAGTCCACAAATTAGGGTTGCCAAGTCCAATTAAAGAAAAATCTGGGGACTTTGGGCGCGGAGCCAGGAGACTTTGGGGGTGGAGCCAGGAGACATTGGGGGTGGAGCCTAGAACAAGGATGTGACAAGCATAATTGAACTCCAAGGGAGTTGTGGCCATCACATTTAAAGGGACAGCACACCTTTTAAAATTCCTTTCTTCCATAGGAAATAATGAAGTATAGGGGCACCATCTTTTGGGGCTCATAGAATTGGACCCTCTGGTCCAATCGTTTTGAAACTTGGGGGGTATTTTGGGGAGAGGCACTAGATGTTATACTAAAAATTTGGTGCCTCTACCTCAAAAAATAGCCCCCCCCAGAGCCCCCAATACCAACGGATGAATTCCCTATTATTCCCTATGGGAATCGTTCTCCATAGGGAATAATAGAATGCCCAGTAGACATTTCCCTCCCCCCCCCACGCTTTCTAAAAGGGGGGAGGGCCTCCAAACCAGGGAATCCCCTGCCCCTTCCCTCTCTCTCACACACACACACACACACACACACTAACCAGATCTTCTTCCGGAGAACTCTTGTGAAAGCGAAAGCAAAAGAAAGGGCGGGGCTGTTCTCCCAAGCCCTTCCTGCTCCCTGCCCAGCCTTAAAGGGGCAGACATTTTACAAAGGGCTCAGGAGCTCTATAATGAAGCCTACAGGTATGTTCCCTCCCCCTCCACCCCCCCCCCCGCTTCCCACTTCTTGAAGACCGGGAGATGAGGCTGCAAACCCAGGGGACTCCCGCCAGAGCGGGGGGGTTGGGAAGCCTACCACAAATTGTCTTATGAACTTATTAGGCCACACACCCTGATGTAGCCAGTCCTCCAAAAACTTACAGGGCTCTTCTTACAGGGCCTATTGTAAGCTCCAGGAGGATTGGCTTTGGAGACATAGCAGAGCTGTATCCTAGAATCATAGAATCATAGAGTTGGAAGGGACCTCCAGTGTCACCTAGTCCAACCTCCTGCACAGTTCAGGAAATTCACAGATACCTCCCCCTAAATCCACAGGATCTTCATCTCCATCTGTCAGGTGGCCATCTAGCCTCTGTTTAACCCCCCCCCCAAGGTTTTCTTGGAGGAACTCTGCTTTCTGAATATGTGGGTTCATCAGTGGGCCTCCTGCAGATATTAATCAACTCTTTTCTTTCTGCTAGGGCGTTTTCGCACTGACCTTAATCAGCAGCGACGCCCCTCTTCAGCGCACAGGATCTGCCCGGATTTCGCACCAATTGCCGTGGAGCACCCGGAAGAGCCGCAAAGTCCCGCGGCTTTTGCGGCGCAATTGGAAACCGCCAAAATCCAGTTTCCATTTGCGCCGCAAAAGCCGCGGGACTTTCCGGCTCTTCCGGGTGCTCCGCGGCAATTGGTGCGAAATCCGGCTGATCCTGCGTGCTGAAGAGGGGCGTCGCTGCCAATTAAGGTCAGTGCGAAAACGCCCCTAGAGAAAGAACCCTGTCTGGGGCAGATGCCCCTCCCGACGCCCATTCTTGGTAAAGCATCGTCTTGCAGATCTGATTCAGTTGTGTTGACTGATCTCCTTACTGCCCATTTTGTTAAAATCCGTTAAAATTTGTTCCTCAAATTTGTGTGTAGTCTTGCAGTTTGGGCAGGGGGAATCCAACGTTTCCTTCGAGGTCTGTATTCACTGAAGCGGATTCCCTCCCCCGTTCCGTGAACAATGGTGGAAAGTGCCATCAAGGCAATGCTGGTGACATCCCCTCAAAGGGTTTCCAAGGCAATAGAAGTTCAAAGGTGGTGTGCCATTGCCGGCCTCTGTTTAGCAACCCTGGACTTCCTTGCTGGTCTCCATCCAAATGCTGACAGAGGCTGACCCTGCTTAGCTTTTGAGATCTGATGAGATGAGGCTAGCCTGAGCCATCTAGGCCAGAACCCAAGAAGACTCCTGGAGACATATTTTCTAAATCTGGGCATATTTCCTACTTGGCATTTTTAAGTTTAAGGTTTCCAGTGATTTCACAGAACAGTATCTGCATTTGACACTTCTCTACACTGCTGTTTCTATTTTCTAACAATCAGGGCTTTTTTTGTAGCAGGAACTCCTTTACATATTAGGCCACACCCTGATGTAGCCAGTCCTCCAAGAGCTTACAGGGCTTTCAGTACAGGGCCTACTGTAAGCTCCAAGAGGGTTGGCTGCATCAGGGGTGTGTAGCCTGATATGTAAAGGAGTTCTTGCTACAAAAAAAGCCCTGCTAAATTATCATTGCACTGTCCAGACCTTTGTGAGGCTTTCCTGGTTTTTTATAAGCACTCCTCTTGTTTCACTACTGTTATGATCATGGAATTTAGAACAAAAAAGTTTGTGACCTTGACTATAAGATGACACTCCCGCCCCCCATCATATACCAACTTTTTTTTTTACTGGATCATCTCACAGTGCGGTCTAATATAGATTTTCTCTGTTCTGAGTTCATTGAAGAAACTGGGCTTATATTAGCGTGATTTTGCACAGGAGTTTACTGTTCGTGTTTTTCTTAGTTTTCCCAGTTGTCACTGGTGGAGGGAGTCCTGGTCTCAGGGTTGCTAGGTCTGTGTTGGAAAATACCTGGAGTGTTTGGGAGAGGATTCAGGAGAGGGCAGGGTTTGGGCAGGGAAGGGACGGGGCCTCAGCGTGGTACAGTGCCCTAGAGTCCATCCCTTCAAAGTAGCTATCTTCTCCAGGGGACTAGATCTCTGCCACCTGGAGATCAGCTGTAAAAGTGGGAGATCTCCAGGCTCCATCTGGATGCTCAACCAACAACAAAAAACTGGAAAAATAACAAAAAAATTAATGAAAAATACTTCAAAATTGTAATAGAGAATTAAACACTTCAGGTATGGACTAACTGCAAGCACTTTTGAATATTTATTTCTTGTACTTTATACTTTGCGTTTTTTTATAATATGCTGTTATATGTAATGATATGTGAAAGTGTGTGAAGTTGAAGTGTTTAATTCTCTATTAATAATAATAATAATAATATTTATTTATATCCCGCCCTCCCCGCCAAGGCAGGCTCAGAGCAGCTCACAAACATGGAAAGTGCCATGAATTACAGTAAATACATTATACGATAAAATACAATAAAATACAATAAAATACATTTGGAGTACTGTGTGCAGTTCTGGTCGCCGCACCTCAAAAAGGATATTATAGCATTGGAGAAAGTTCAGAAAAGGGCAACTAAAATGATTAAAGGGCTGGAACACCTTCCCTATGAAGAAAGGTTGAAACGCTTAGGGCTCTTTAGCTTGGAGAAACGTCGACTGAGGGGTGACATGATAGAAGTTTACAAGATAATGCATGGGATGGAGAAAGTAGAGAAAGAAGTACTTTTCTCCCTTTCTCACAATACAAGAACTCGTGGGCATTCGATGAAATTGCTGAGCAGACAGGTTAAAACGGATAAAAGGAAGTACTTCTTCACCCAAAGGGTGATTAACATGTGGAATTCACTGCCACAGGAGGTGGTGGCGTCCACAAGCATAGCCACCTTCAAGAAGGGGTTAGATAAAAATATGGAGCAGAGGTCCATCAGTGGCTATTAGCCACAGTGTGTGTGTGTGTGTGTATATATATATATATATATTTGGCCGCTGTGTGACACAGAATGTTGGACTGGATGGGCCATTGGCCTGATCTAACATGGCTTCTCTTATGTTCTTATGTTCTTACATTAAATAAATAGATTAATTAATTAAAACCACAACAGATAAGGTGCTATAATACAAAACGATGTTACAATTTTGAAGTATTTTTCATTAATTTTTCGTTATTTTTCCACAGTTTTTTGTTGTTGGTTGAGTCATTCTCTGTGGAACTCTAGGCTTTTCATTTCCATCTGGAGGCTGGCAACCCTATCTGGTCTGAAGGACCAGTGTGGTATATAATTCACCACACTTAATGGCAAAATGGAAGATACCTTAGAGCAGGGGCTCTTAACTTGGTGCTCATGGACGCTGTGGCCACTGCCGACACTTTTCTAGCGGCCCACCAAATATTTTAAGAAAATGGGTGGGGCCGGGTGGGGCTTTTGCCCAGCAGGAGTTCTCATTGGCCGCTTGGAGATCTGATTGGCTGTACAGATGAAAAGGCACCCTGTTCAAAGAGAACTTCAGCCTGAAGTGCTGAAGAGTTACTTATTAGAGGTACGCATAATCTCACTCCCTGAAGTTTTGTGATTGGCTCCACCTCCTGCTGCAGCTATTTTAGTGGTTGGGGCCCACTGCCTTAGAGGTTCACAGTCTTGACAAGGAGCAGTTGTGGTGACAATAAACGGGCTTTCCTTGACCTAAAGAGGCATATGAACTGTTCTCCTTTTTGTTTCCCTTTATTACTCTCATGGATAGATGGGCTTTTAGTGTATTCAGGAGCGGCATCAACCCACCCGTATATCGCAGACTTGTGTAATGCAGTCAGAATTCCCTCAGGAGCCATGCATTAAAACCATTATGAAAATGGAATTTTCATTTAACTCATGGCCTTTCCTCCTGCTGCACCCCAAGAAAATACAGCAAATATTCTGTCTCCAATGGATACTAAAAGTCAATATGGCTAAAAGCTCCAAACGTGAGAGAGAGAGAGAGGATATAAATAATAAAGTAGCTGACTTAGAGTTCCCCATCGGTTACTAATAAAATGCCACCTGTACATTGATTATATATATGTCACTGAGAGCATCATCAAAAATGCATTTAAATATGATATTCCATAAGGGACTCAAGGGGGCATTGGCCAAATTTGATGAAATTAGACGAGATATTTGATGCCGGATGGGATGCATTTTCAACTCATTCTTGCTTTAGGCTTTCACATTAGGATCATTTTGCATAAGACATAGACATTAAATGCCTCCTTTCCCCCCAGTATAGATTTCACACACACACACATCCATTCTTCTCTGTGGATGGAAGTGAACAATAGAGCTGTGTCATCCAATGGAATATGAAGGAGGAATCAGCGGAAAGGGGATGAGGAGGAGAGATTTGCTAAACCTTTTTCCCAGACCCCTGGAAGATTGCAGAAGGGAGAGAAAGAGTTCAGTCGTTCCTGCTTTTCAGCTCAAAAAGTCCCTTCCCACTCCTCCTTTACAAGTTGTTTGGTAGTGATCTGTGATCTGTCAACAGAGCTGTAGTTTGAAATGAGGTCTCATGGGCTTAAATGCAGAAATTATGGATGGCATCTGACAAAAGTGGTGTTTTTAATATATATTTATTTACTGATTTGCAGAAAGTGTAGAGCAGAGGTGTCAAACATGCGGCCTCAGAGCCGAATCAGACCCTCAGAGGGCACCTATCCGGTCCCCGAGCAACTGACTGTCATCTGCTTCCTTATCCCTCTTGCTTCCTTCTGCATCACAGCTTGCTTTGCAAGGCTTGCTCAATTGCACAGGAGCTACAGAGCTCTTTTTTCTCAATTGGCTGAGGCTCCTCCCTTGGGGAGGAAGTGGGGGGGCAGAGCTTGCTTTGCCAGGCTCTCTCAATCACACAGCAGAACTACGGAGCCAAGCCTCTCTTCCTTCTATTGGCTGAGGCCCCTCCCCTTCCCAGTCTCCGGGAGAAGGCAGGAAAGAGCCAGAGCTTCCTTTGCCCAGTTCACTGGATCCCATGGGAGAAATACAAAGAAAATACCTTTAAGACCAATGAGTGTTAAGGTTTTAAGCATGTTTTAAGTTTTTTTTAAAATACGTTTAATTGTGTTTGTCTGCGTCCTTTATAAAGTTTCTATCTTTGCTACCTAATCTTAAATAGGTACACACATGGCCTGGCCCAACAGGCCTGGCCCAACCTGACATGGCCTGGCCCAACAAGGTCTCATTTATGAGTTCAACACCCCTGTTCTAGAGTTTATTTATAGAAGGGCTTCCTTACTATATACAGTTCATCAGTGATTGTGTGTCAAATTGTTATGGAACACGACAGAATGTTGAGAAACTTATACAGCCAGTTCTCAACATTCTGTCCTACTCCTCAACATTCTGTCTTACTCCTCAACATTCTGTCCTACTCCTCAACATTCTGTCCTACTCCTCAACATTCTGTCCTGCTCCTCAACATTCTGTCCTACTCCTCAATATTATGCCACTGGGAACCAGAAGGCATGATGGGGGATATGCAAACAGGAGAAAATGGGATTCTCAGTCAATGTAGCCCCTGTTCATAAGTTACAGAGAATGTATGTGCACTGTACACTTAATTTTTTCTTTATAATTGTTGGAATAATTCTCATGTTACCTTGAATGCATATACAGCTCAGGGTGTGATTTTTAAACCCATATTCATTCATGATGAGGGAGAGGCAAACAGGAGAAAACAGGGTTCTCAATCGATGGTAGTCCCTGTTCATAAATTGCAGAGGATGTACATACAATCCATGTACACGGTACACTTAATTTTTCTTTATAATTCCTTGGAATAATTCTCAGGTTTCCTCAGGATGTGATTTAAACCCATATTCATTCAGGTACTGGCTCCCAGTTTGATTTGTAAAATGAGCATACACTGGCACAGGTGCACACATGCATGTATGTGGAGGTTGAATGTGGGTTCACCATAACATGTGAACACGCCTATTGGTGCCATGGCGGGGAACGATTCTGCCCCTACCCCAGTGGGTTCTGTCACCCTAGCAGATACAAATCTCAAATATCTGAAATAAATATCAAATGCGTGTTTGAACAGGAGGAGTGGTTTTAAAAATATGCTTTCCACAGAGAGGCAAACAGCTCTGTGGGAACCAGACAGAAGTATTAGCGGCTGAAGACATTAAAGGCGATAAAAGGAAAGCAGATCAGCCTCTATTTCAAGATCTCTGACTGAATGGCCTGTTCTACAGGAAACCTGTTTGTTCTACTATCCTGGGGACTCCCATTTGGGCAGGAAAGTGGCTATAAATATTTTAAATAAAATAAATACTGGTTGCCAGCGTGTAGAGGTCAGGAGAGGATGGCTGATACTTGATTAAAACAAACCAACCAACCAACCCTGGCACGTGGAAAGGGCCCTATAGACCAGAGCATAAACAAAGTTCTGCGAGCTAAGGCCAGATCAGCTAAGCCAGGCAGCTTTTTGCAGGTCTGTAAAAGACTCTAAGCTGTAGAGTCTTGTGAGTGAAAATTCAGCTTCATGAGCTACTGGTATTGCAGCTGTGAGCTACTGCAGAAATTAGTTTGCTCTGGGGCCATCCTTCCTGAGCTAAGATAAAAATGTGTGAGCCAGAAGCAAAACCCCTCTGTGAGCTAGCTCACACTAACTCAGCTTAGAGGGATCACCTGTCTAAGCCTCTTGCTTTTCCAGCACCTGCCCGAAGTAACAATATCCAGCCAGGCCCTTCCACCCCTCCCCCCGGTTGCTCATTGTGGCAGACAGAGAGCCAGTGTGGTGTAGCTGTTAGGTGCTGTAGGTGTTAGGGTCTGGGAGAGCCAGGTTCGAATCCCCACTCTGCCATGGAAGCTGATTGGGTGGCCTTGGGCCAGTCTGTCTTTGTCAGCCTTTGCCCTGTGTCACAAGGTTGGTGTGAGGAGAAAATGGCAGAGAGGAGAATCACAGAAGCTACTGTGGGTCCCAGCTGGAGAGAAAAGCAGTAGTCACATAGCACAAGAAATGGCTTAGAACTGTCAGGCTGAATTGTTTAAGGCTTTGGTTCCATTGTTGAATTTACGCGGTCCTGATTAAGACTGAGGAGATCCCTGCCACTCCAGAATAGGGTGTCAACCGCTTCGATAGGTCTTGGATTTCTGCTACAGGAGATTTTGGGACTGTGCTACACCTATTGAAGATTTCACTGCACTTTGTGGAAATTGTCCTGAGATCCTGTTGTTCTGAGATAATACTACACCTCTTGCTGCAGCGTGTTGTCCTTACAGAAGCTTGTGTATTAAGCTTTATACTGTGAATTAATATTGAATTTGAATAGAATCCATTTTATTTATTTATTTGCTTTCCATTTATATCCCACCCATTCCAACCGGACTCAGGGTGGCTAACAATCATAAAAAACAACATCTCAATTTCAAATATAAAACAATAGGACATTCAGTTATAATTTAAAACAATTTAAAACAAAGTATTGGTGCTATACAGAATATACAATTTATCTGTTGGTGGTCCTTCTGCTGGAGTTGCCCAATAGCATAAAAGCGGCAGCCTTCTCCCCTAGTTGTTATAGGCCTGTTTAAAAAGTTCAGTTTTACAAGCTCTGCGGAATTGGGAGAGATTCTACAGAGGTCTTATGGCCTCAGGGAGTACATTCCACAGCATTGGTGCTGCCGCTGAGAAGGCCCTGGCCCATGTAAAGCCCAGTCTGGGGATGGACAATAGATTTTAAGTTCCTGAATGCAGTGCTCTCTGGGGAACATATGGAGAAAGGCGGTCCCTTAGATAGACAGGTTCTCGGCCATATAGGGCTTTAAAGGTCAATACCAGCACTTTGAAACAGACTCGGAACACAATAGGCAGCCAATGCACCTCTTTCAGCACTGGTTGAATGTGCTCCCATCTTGGGAATCCCATTAACAACCGTGCTGCAGCATTCTGCACTAGCTGTAGTCTCCGAATCAGAGTCAAGGGCAGCCCCATGTAGAGGGCATTACAGTAGTCTGTTCTCGAGGTGACCGTAGCATGGATCTCCATTGCTAAGTTGCAGTGCTCCAGAAAAGGGGCCAACTGTCGTACCCACCGCAGATGGAAAAAGGGGGACTTGACAGTGGTTGCTACCTGGGCCTCCATAGACAAGGAGGACTCCAGGAGCACTCCCAGGCTTTTCACCAGGGCCGAAATTAGTGGCACCCCATCAAAAGCCAGCAAGGGGATCTCCCTTCCTGGGCCACCGCGGCTCAGATAGAGAACCTCCATCTTTGTCGGATTCAACTTCAGTTGACTCAGCCTGAGCCAAGATGTCACGGCTTGTAATGCCAGGTCTAAGTTGTCTGGGACGCAGCCAGATTGGCCACCGATCAGTAGAGCTGGGTGTCATCCGCATATTGGTGACACCCCAGCCCATACCTCCTGACCATCTGGGCAAGGGGGCGCATGTAGATGTTAAATAACATTGGGGACAGAACTGCCCCTTGCAGCACACCACATATAAGTGGGTGCCATCGGGATGATTCTTCCCCTATCACCACCCTTTGTCCCCAACCTTGGAGGAAAGAGGCCAGCCATTGCAAGGCAGACCCCCGAATCCCCACATCGGTAGGGTGGCTAGACAGTAGCTGGTGGTCAACCGTATCAAATGCGGCCGACAGATCTAACAACAGCACCGCTGAGCCACCTCAATCCAGATGTCATAGGAGGTCATCTATGAAGGCAACCAAAACCGTCTCCGTTCTATGACCTGGACGAAAGCTGAACTGAAACGGATTCAGTGCAGAAGTGTCATCCAGAAACCCTTGTAACTGAGTCGCCGCAGCCCGCTCTTACCCAAAAAGGGTAGGTTTGACACCGTCTGATAGTTCGCCAATTTGGCCGGGTCTGCAGTTGATTTTTTTAAGTGGGGACATACCACAGCCTCTTTCAGAGGTGTGGGAAAGATCCCCTCTAAAAGGGATCTGTTGATAATCACCTGTAGTGGTTCACATAACGTTGCCTGACTGGCTTTTACCAGCCAAGATGGGCACGGATCCAACCCACAGGTGGTAGGGCGTACAGTGAGAAGGGTCCTGTTGACTTTTTCCAAACTGAGTGGAATGAAGGAATTCAAAAACAGACCAGAAGATGTGCTCGGTGCCTCGAGTTCACTCATTGTATCAAGTGCGGCGGGCAAGTCATGTCGGAGTGATGAGACCTTATCTGCGAAAAAGCTCGCAATAGCTTCACATCCTATTTCCAGTTCCCTAATATTTTGTTTACCTTGTGGTAAGGTTGTTAATGACTGAATTATACTAAACAATTGTGCTGGGCGTGAGGTTGCAGATGCAATCCGGGTTGCAAAGTAAGCCTTCTTTGTGGCCCGGACTGTCATTTCATAGGTCCTCATAGATGACCTATAAGATGTTCTCATCACTTCGTCAGGAGTATGTCGCCACTGTCTCTCTAGTCGTTGTAGTCATCGCTTAATCGATCATAGCTCCGGGGTATACCATGGTGCCAATAGTGAGCGGGGATGAAGAGGACGCCGGGGAGCGATCTCGTCGACAGCTGCCAGTTGTTCCGGGTCTCCGCAAGGTCATCCAACGAGTTGCCAGAGGGCCAGGAATCCCGCAAAGCCATCTGGCTTCGAGAGCGAGCCAAAACCTGCTCCGCCTAAACAGGGCAGGAATGGGATATTCGCATGGGCCCTCAGGGCACAGTGGTCTGACTATGGCACTGCGTCCGCAGAAATCCGGTCCACTACAACTCCCACTGCAAAGATCAAATCTAGCGTGTGCCCGGCCTGGTGTGTGGGAGTTATGTATTGGGAGAGTCCTAGTGCCGCCATGGAGGACACTAGATCCACCACCCAGCTAGAGGCTGCGTCCTCAGCAGGGACATTGAAGTCACCCAAGATTATTAGCCAAGGGAACTCCAAGGCCCAGCCTGCTACAGCCTCCATCATGAATGGCAAGGCACTGGCTGGTGTATTAGGCGGTCGATACACCAGCCAAATTGCCAAATTCTCTCCAACATCCCACAGCAAGCTGACACACTCTGTGCCAGTGATCTCTGGAGGTGGGAGCGCCCGGAAGGAGTAAGCCTCCCGTATGAAAAAACCATCCCTCTCCCCCCCTGCCCGCTAGTCTGTGCTTGGTGAAGGACTGAGAACCCAGGAGGAGCAACTTGGGAGAGAGCTACCGTCTCCCCATCTCGCACCCAGGTCTCAGTCATGCAGGCCAGGTCCATATCCTGCCTAAGCAGGAAGTCCTGCAGGACTGAAGTCTTATTATTTATGGACCTGGCGTTGCACAACACCAACACCATTTTGAATTCATATCGAACCATTACACACACACACACACACACAAACACATATTGGTTCCTCCAACTGTGCCAGGTTAGGCAACTGGCTCCCTTCCTGTCTCGCCCTGACCTAGCCACAGTAATCCACACAACTGTCACCTCTAGGACAGACTACTGCAATTCGCTCTCTGTGGGCCTACCCTTGTGCCTGACCCAGAATTTGTTGGAGCAAGAATCTACATAAACCCAGTCTGACAGCTACAGTATGACAGCTGGTGATCTAGCTGCCAGGCTAGGTCACAGTGACCTGATCAGCAGACCGGCTTGAGCCGGCAGAAGCCAAGTGATGCAATCTGCTGAGTCAGCACGGCCAGGATTGGCTGCTTGGACTATATATGATCTGTGTGTGCATCACACAGGTCTCTCCCTGTGAGATGGTGGTTAGGCGAAGCACTTTGTCCGTGGAGGTGATATTGTATAGACTGCACAAGAGAGCACTTGTTGTGTATATATGTTAATACACCTTTTGGCACTAGTTGCACGTGTCTGCCTGATTTTCTTTCCTGAAGCCCTGTGTCGGGCAAGTCATCTCCCTCACTCTGCTACTCCCGCTCCGACAGGGTTATGGGCCCAGGGCGCTTCCGCTGCGCGGAGGAGAGAGTTGAGAGTTGAGCTGACTGTGAGTTTGGAAAGAGCCGGAGGCGAGGAACGCCGGTGAAGGACACAGAAGCACCACCGTTCTCTGTTTGAGAGCCAGAGGGACGTCGGCAGCCAGCTGTGAGGAGGAGTCGGCACGATGGCTCAGCAACAGCTTGGAGTAGCCGTTGAGAAGCTCACCTCAGCCAACTACGCGGTGTGGAGCCTGAGAATGCAACACTACCTCAAGCGTGAAGGGCAATGGCTGTTCGTGAGTAACCCCCCTGCTGACTTATCTCCTGCCGAGACTGTGTTATCGGATAAGGCACTGGCCAACATAGTGCTATCTATAGGAGATGACCAGCTGGTTTATGTGCGAGGGAAGGACACTCCCAAGGCTGCCTGGGACGCGTTGAGTGCGGTGCATGTTAGTACCACTGCTGGTTCCCTCATGGCCTTGACAAGGAGGATGTTCCGCACCGTTATGCCGGCTGGAGGGTGTGTGAAAGATCACATCAAACGGCTAACGGACTGTTTCGTTGAGCTGGAGGCAAGAGGCAAGACTGTAGCTCCAGACGACAGAGTGTACATTTTGCTGTCGTCGTTGCCACCTGAGTACACTCCCCTGATAACTTCTCTGGAGACGGTGGACGTAGCGACCCTGACCATGGAATACGTCTGTGCCCACCTGCTTGACTTCCAAGAGAGAATTGCGGCCGTGAGCTGTCCGGGGGTGTCGGCCAGGCAGCGTGCTGTTATCGGTGTGTCCGGGAAGACAGCCAAGAACGAGCCAGCTTTTGCTGCTGGCAGGCGTCCGAAGGTGGAGGAAGTGGAGCCGACTGCGTTTGCAGTCCGTCGCTGCTATGGATGCGGGTCGTCGCAGCACCTGCTCCGAGCTTGCCCTGAGAGGGAGAAGAGGCAGGGGCGTGTGCGGCGAGAGCGGAGGACCGCCAGCCCGTGTGAGGAAGCAACCCGGCTGGTCACGTCTGCAGTAGAGAGCACAGGGTCTGCTTGGATTTTAGACTCCGGGGCAACGAGCCATCTCTGCTGCGAGAAGCAGTTGTTGAAAAACATTGACAGTCCTGAGCATAAGTATGTGAGATTGGCTGATGGGACCACTGCCAATTCTGTTTGCTCAGGCAATGTGGAATTTCCTGCACTGAAATGTATGTTGCAAAATGTGTTGTATGTACCCTCACTGCAGTCTAACCTGTTGAGTGTTAGCACACTGTTTGACCAGGGATACCAGGTGAGATTTGAGAAAACCTGCTGCAAAATCCTGGGAGGTGGGGGAAAGTTGCTTGTGACAGGAAAGAGGGAAGGTAAACTGTATGTGGTCCAGAGTGATTGTGCCCAGGTGGCTCAGGTGTCGAATGAGCCTGTGCACAATAATTGTATACATTTGCTCCATAGGAGACTTGGGCACTGCGGATTTAGGGCGTTAAAGAAAACCCTGGAGCTTGTGCCTAGTTTGAAAGTAAATCCTTGCAAATGTTACTTGGATTGCCAGGTCTGCAAGAAGACCAAAAGCAAGGCGTGTGCTGTTGCTAAAGAAAGCTCAAGGGAAAGCACACGAGCCCTGGAACTAGTCCATTTAGACGTTATTGGCCCATTGCCAAAGAGTCTGTCGGGGAGGAGATACTGCTTGGTGGCCACCGACGACCACACGAGGTACGCGTGGGTTTTCACCATGGTGCATAAGTCTGAGGTGTATAAGACATTCACCAAGTGGGTCAAAGCAGTGGAGAGACAATTAGGGGTTAATCTCCTAGCTGTACAAACCGACAGAGGGGGGGAATTCTTATCTAACCAGATGAAACGTTGGCTGGAGAACAAGGGCATCGCCCACCGTCTGACGAACCCGGCAACGCCCCGAGAAAATGGGCATGGGGCTGTATTGCAGAATGTGATGTATTGCATGTTAGAGGATGCACAACTGCCAATGACCTATTGGGCAGAAACCATACATGCAGCTGTTTTTTTGCAAAACAGGGTTTGGTGTAATACTGTGAAAAATGTGCCTTACAGGTTACTGTTGAACAAGACCCCAGATTTGAGTTCTTTAAAAGTCTTTGGGTCACGGGCTCGGGTTGGCATCCACTCCACGAGTAGCGGGGAGGGGGATGTCCGGGCAGAGAGCCTAATTTTTCTGGGCTACAAGCCAAGGGCCAGGTGTTATCGTTTCTGCAATAGCAAAAGCAAGATAACACTTAGTCAGAGTGCCCAGTTCAATGAAGAAAGCAGCTGGCCAAGGTTGCACTCCTTGCAGAAACAATTTGTCCTGCTGCCAAGTAGCGATAACGATGTTGGAGCGCAGCCCAGAACTCCAGCCCAGGAGGTGGCACCCAGTGGGGCTGGAGAAGGTAAGCCGAATGCTGGCACAGAGCCTGACGAGCAGAGTCAGGAGGCAGAGCCTCAAATGCAGGAACTGGAGGTAAAGTGTGAGAGTCAGGAGGTTCAACACCCAATTACAGGGGCAGAGCAACCAGCCCAGGAGGTGGGAACAGAGCAACCCGAAGAAGACAAAGCTGGTCCAAGCACAGGGCCACGGGTGTCTGCCAGGTCCACCAAAGGCCAACGTCCCGCTAGGTACAAGTGTCCCTATGTCACTCTGACTGTCAATCCAGACCCACCCGGATTTGAGGAAATGTTAAAAGAAAAGGCTAAGAAATGGAAAGCCTGGGTGGCAGAGTGCGAGGCAAGGGAGAAGGAGGCTGAAGCCAAGCGTCTGAAAGAGCTGGCTGAACAGGAACACGATGATGTGTTTTACAATCATGATGAGTTCCTGAACGAATTCCGGAAAGGGTTCCGAGCTACGTAAATATGAACTGTAATGTTGCTGGTGGACATGTATGTAAACTGTGTAAAGTGTTTTGGTGCACTGGGTTTAAATAGATTAGGAGGTGTGTTGGAGCAAGAATCTACATAAACCCAGTCTGACAGCTACAGTATGACAGCTGGTGATCTAGCTGCCAGGCTAGGTCACAGTGACCTGATCAGCAGACCGGCTTGAGCCGGCAGAAGCCAAGTGATGCAATCTGCTGAGTCAGCACGGCCAGGATTGGCTGCTTGGACTATATATGATCTGTGTGTGCATCACACAGGTCTCTCCCTGTGAGATGGTGGTTAGGCGAAGCACTTTGTCCGTGGAGGTGATATTGTATAGACTGCACAAGAGAGCACTTGTTGTGTATATATGTTAATACACCTTTTGGCACTAGTTGCACGTGTCTGCCTGATTTTCTTTCCTGAAGCCCTGTGTCGGGCAAGTCATCTCCCTCACTCTGCTACTCCCGCTCCGACAGAATTGCCAATGGATCCAGAATGTGGCCACACAAGTCCTTACGGGAACTAGGATTGCCAAGTCCAATTGAAGAATTATCTGGGGACTTTGGGGGTGGAGCCAGGAGACTTTGGGGTGGAGCCAGGAGGAAGGGTGTGACAAGCACGATTGAACTTCAAAGGGAGTTCTGGCCATCACAGTTAAATGGACTGCACACCTTTTAAATGCCTTCCCTCCATTGGAAATGATGATGGATAGGAGCACTTTCTTTTGGGGCTCATAGAATTGGATCCCCCGGTCCAATCCTTTTGCAACTTGGCGGGTATTTTGGGGAGAGGCACTGGATGCTATGCTGAAAATGTGGTGCTTCTACCTAAAAAACGGCCTTCCCAGATACCCATGGATCAATTCTCCATTATACCCTATGGGAATTGGTCTCCATAGGGAATAATGGAATCCCCAGCAGACATTTTCCTCCCCCTCCCTGCTTTCTGATGACCCTGAAGGGGGGGAGGGTTTCTAAATCAGGGGATCCCCTGCCCCCACCTGGGGATTGGCAACCCTAACAGGAACCCCCCCCTCCCGTTTGCCCTGTGCTGTACAAGCTGTGCGGGCTACCAGTGGAGTACTAGATCAGGTTCAGAATTTTGGTTTTAACCCTCAAGGTTCTCAACGGTCAGGGACCTACATACCTTTGGGGCCGCCTCTCTCAGTACAGCCCCAGGAGATCATTATACTCCAGGAACAAGAGAGATCTGGTGTCCTCCGCTAGGGCCAGGGCTTTTTTTGGCCCAGACCTCTGCCTTGTGAAATTCGCTGCCAGAAAGCATCCATGCCCAGGAGGAGTTATTACCTTTCTGCAGGGCATGTGAGTCAGAGATGTTCCACCAGGCATTTGGTTGAGGGCAGCAATGAGACAATACGAAATCTGGCACTTTTGCAAACATCCCTCCATGACCCTCCCTCTAGAAAGGGCTACAGAAGCTGATTTTTTTTCAGCTGTCTAAAAGTATATGCTCTCTTTGTTGATGTTTTTAGGGTTTTAATGTTGGTTTTAATTTAAACTGTTTATTGTATCTCTTTTTCGTTGTAAGCCATCCTGAGCCCTGCTTTGAGGGAAGGGCGGCCTAATAAATCCAAAACGACAGCGACAACAATCCTTCGATTTTAATCCTTCAATGCCCACTCTTTGCAAGGCTTTTCCTATCCTTTGAGTTCTTCAGTCTTTAATGTCGCCTGTTGTTGTTTTTTTACATGTGCTTAATTATTCTGTTTATTGATGCCAGAGGGCCTTGTGACGTCCATCACACAGTACTCAGAGTAGCACAAACATGCTGCTCCGCTGCCAAAGAGGAAAAGAAAAGTGAAGGCATTGTCTGAAAATCCCATTTTAAGCTAATGCATTGTAATACGAGCCTGCTTAAAAGTGGGAGTGGGTGGGGAGGGGTCCTTCCCCCTCTTCTTGGAGCAAAACAAGGGGGGGAGGGGCTGCAGAAGGGGGGGGAGCAGCAGAGCAGTGGGTGGCAAATGTCACCTTTTTGAACGACTGCACATTTGTTCTTGTGAGATGGAGACCTTCCCTGTTACTGGATCTCCAAGTGACTCCCAGCTGGCTTGGGCTAATAAATTATTAGTGTGCAGATACAGAAGGTTAGCCCCCCCCTCCCCTCCCCGCCTATAAGATTCAGTGGTTCTTGATTCAAGTCCAGTAGCGCTGTAGAGACCAATGAGATTTTGAGGGTGTGAGCTTTTGAGAGCCAAAACCCTCTTTTCCGAGTCTAGTAGCACCTTAAAGACCATCTTCCACTATATTTTATTGTATTCTTTTTTTCTAATGACAAACTAGAATGATGTTTATGTGTGTGTTACATGTTTAAATGAAACCTCTGAGAAACCTCTGCCCTCATTTTAACCCAGAGCTAACATTACAACAGACTCTCATTTATCGCACTTCATACCCAGGTTACGTAATGGATTTAGGACATGGACATCAGTCTGCTATTCCAACTTAATTGTTGTTGTTTCAGCCCAGTCAACACAAACTAACAGTCACCAGACCCCAACTTGTGACTCTTTTAATCTGATAAAAAATATTTCTATGACTTTGCGTACTAA
Organism: Heteronotia binoei; assembly: GCF_032191835.1. Taxonomy (NCBI): domain Eukaryota; kingdom Metazoa; phylum Chordata; class Lepidosauria; order Squamata; family Gekkonidae; genus Heteronotia; species Heteronotia binoei. Next base: position 97,456,130 of record NC_083232.1, on the reverse strand, counting down.
CTCACTGCCCAATTTCAATATGGTCGTTTTCGCACTGACCTTATTCCGGAGCGACGTCCCTCTTCACCGCGCAGCGTCTGCGCGGATTTCGCAATAATTGCTCCGCAGAACCCGGAAGAGCCGCGTTGCAAATGTAAACTGGCTTTTGCGTCGCAAATGTAAACTGGTTTTTGGCGGTTTACATTTGCGACCCAGAAGCCGTGGCTCTTCTGGGTTCTGCGGAGCAATTAGTGCAAAATCCGCGCAGACGCTGCACGGTGAAGAGGGACGTCACTCCGGAATAACGTCAGTGCAAAAACGACTTATATGTCGGGCTGCTTGCCATTCCATACTATTGTCTGATGAAGTGTGCTTCTAGCACACAAAAGCTTACATTTTGAATAAAATTCGTTGGTCTTAAAGGTGTGACTTGACTCCTGCTTTGTTCTACTTTAAAAACCAGTGTGCTTTGATTCTCAAAAAGCCAATACACTGGAAATCTGGTTTGTCTCTATGGTGCTACTGGACTCGAATCCAGCTCTTCCACTACAGCCGAAGAGTGGAAGCTATCAGTGATTCTTTAAGCCCCTTTCTGCCTTGTGATGCCAAATATATTCGTTTGCGATAAATGCTAAGACGACTTCAATGATGCGTTAGCAGAAACTCTCAAAATGCTTTGCAAAGCAAAACTGGCCAAAACGTTGGCCATTTGGGGAGGCTGATTTCAAAGACCTTTGCAAACAGTAAATTATGCCCTGCCATGCGCATTTCATTGATACGCATCTATTTGGGCAGATTTGGCATGGACGACTGAGCTGTAGCAATAAACAAAAACTGTCATTATAGATCTTGTCATAAGGGTAGCTTTCATGTCACCGTTGCTGAATAGATAAATAGCTGTCTGTGGCAATCTTGTTGTCTCGAAGCCCTCTTTCATTAGAGAGACAAGGCTTCCTTTATTAATTACTCATCCCAGCAAGAACTGGGGTATAGTACGCAAAATATACTCAGTTGCTCTGCTGTATACATATTTTCAGTGCACATGCAAAATTTGTGGTGGGTTGACAGTCCTAGGTGAATTGTATAAATGCTCAGAAACACGCATCCTCTAGATTACAGCCCTTCAAGTACTTGAAGAAGGTGATCATATCACCTCTCAGCCGCCTCCTCTCCAGGCTAAACAGGCCCAGCTCCTTCAACCTTTCTTCATAGGACTTGGTCTCCAGACCCCTCACCATCTTCGTTGCCCTCCTCTGGACCCATTCCAGCTTGTCTATATCCTTCTTAAAATGTGGTGCCCAAAACTGAACACAATATTCCAGGTGAGGTCTTACCAAAACAGAGTAAAATGATACCGTCACTTCACGTGATCTGGACACTATACTTCTGTTGATACAGCCCAAAATTGCATTTGCCCTTTTAGTCACCACATCACACTGTTGACTCATGTTCAGCGTATGATTCACTAAGATTCAATAAGTTACAGATTCACTAAGTTACAGATTCACTAAGTTACAGATTTACTAAGTTACAGATAACAATATTATTATAATCTAATCTGCATGTAGTATACTTTCTTAAAATACAGATATTGTCAAATGTTATTATCTCTTTACATTAAATCATCAGCATCTAAATAATATATTTTAATATGTTTATGTTGTAAGTCTTCTTGTTAAAGTATCTATTTAAACTGACATTTCCAATAAAAATATTATAATAAACAATATAGGAGAAAGAAGATATGTCCACACCAAAGAATCTTAAGAGTCTTGAGCATCTAGCCAGGTATATAGTTTCACCCAATATTTTCTTGCTTCTTCCTTAGATTTCCCAGCCAACAACTGAGATAAATAGTCCAGCTCAGCCGTTTTCAGAATTTTCCCCACCAAGTCCATTCTTGTAGGGATCTCCTGAAGCTTCCATCTCTGTGCCAAAAGAATCCTAGCCACTGTGTTAATGTGTGCCAACAAATGTCTCATCTCTTTGGAATAATCACCAGGATATATGTTCAATAAAAACAGTTCTGGTTTAAATTGGAGCTGTGTCTTCAAAATTTTCTGTAATAGTTCATGAACCATCTTCCAATAGTCTTTCACCACCCCACAAGTTCACCACATATGATAAAAAGACCCCACACGTTTAGTACATTTCCAACATTTGTTAGACATATTAGTATACATCTTACACAATTTCTGTGGGGTTATATACCATCTATAAAACATCTTGTACAGATTTTCTTTAAAGGTTACTGACTTAGTTTAATATTGAATTTCCACAGCCTCTCCCATTCTTCTAACATAATGTTATGCCCCAAGTTTTTTGCCCATTGGACCATACAATCTTTTACATCTTCATCTACAATCGTTTGCATCTTCATCTGTAATAAGTATGAATATAGCTTGGAAATTAGTTTTTCTTGAGTACCTAAGAAGATTTTATCAAATGGATATTGTTCTGTATTTATTAAAGTCTATTGTCTTGTCTTTGGCAAGGGAGGGCGGGATATAAATAAAATGTTGTTGTTGTTGTTGTTGTTGTTATTATAATATCTGGATTCAACTTGTGATCTCAACCACCAACTCATTATAATGTCCATGTTTTCTGGCTCTTCTCTGGTTTTCAGTTGGTTATCATTTTTCAGCAATTCTTCATATCTATAACTCTGGTTAGGTTTCAAAAGATTTGGAGGAGTGAATGCTTCCACTGGAAATACCTATCTTGGAATTTTCTGGTAAATTCTCGATTTTAGCCACGACCATGTATGATACAGAGATTTCCGGAACCAGTGATTTTTAAAGTAAGAATGTCCATCTAATCTTTGATACCATAAATACGCATGCCAACCCAAATTGAGGTCATGTCCCTCTTACAACAACTGTTTCCTATCGTTCAGTAGCACCCAGTCTCTTACCCAAGAGAGCACAGAAGCTCTGTAGTACAATTGCCAGTCTGGGAGGCCCAAGCCTGCTCTCAGTTTAGAGCCTTGTAATATCTTTAGTTTAATTCTTGTTTTTTTGCCTTGCCAGATATAATTAGAGACCATCTTATTCAATTCTTAAAAAAACACACTGGTTAAAAGTACTGGAATAGTTTGAAATAAAAATAACAATCTTTGCAAAATGTTCATCTTTACTAAGGCTATTCTTCCCATTAGGGATAAGTTCAAATCTTGCTGTTTTCTCAGGTCTTTTTTAATTTCTTTAAGCAGTTTATCATAGTTGTCCATCTTTAAGCTGCTACACTTATCTGAAATGTATACACCTAAGTATTTAATTATTTTCTCATTAAAAAACCCTGATTTTTTTTTGGAGAAGTTGAATTTGTTCTGTCATCATATTCTTCGTCAGGAATTTTGTTTTATGATAATCTTCAATCCTGCCCAGTGGCCAAAATCTTATTTATCAAACACTCAATTGAATCTTTTGGTTGCTTTAATATAAAGACCAAATCATCCGCAAAGGCTCTCAATTTGTATTGTTCCCCTTTAATCACCACTCCCTTGATACTTGTATCTTCTCTTATTTGGTTGTTCAGTATCTCTAACCACAAAATAAAAAGGAGTGGTGACTTTGTCTTGTACCCTTTTGAATAGCAATTGCTTCTGTTAGTTCACCATTCACCATCACCTTTGCCCTTTGTGAGGAATATATTGATTGTATAGTTCTCAAAAAATTCTCACCACATTCCATTCCCTTCAATTGTTGCAACATAAATTGCCCACGAACATTGTCAAAGGCCTTCTCTGCATCCAGACAGATTAATGCCAATTGTTTCTCTGGATGGTTCTCATAGTATTCCATTATGTTACATGCTGTTCTGACATTATCTTTCAGGTATCTTCTGGGAAGAAATCCTGCTTGGTCTTGGTGTATTATGGACTGTAAGACCTTCTTCAACCGTTGTGCCAATATTGCTGCCAAAATTTTGTAATCCACATTTAAAAGAAATTGGCCGGTAGTTTTTTATATCTTTCAAATCTGCACCCTCCTTTGGAATTAAGAATATTGTAGCTTCTTGCCATGAAACTGGTATTTGGGTTTCCTCTTGAATCCTTTCAATAAGACTTTTAAATGGCAACAATAAAGGCCCCTCATAAGCTTTAGCCACTAATAAGAAGGCAAAGAAAAAATAAGAACAAGTTCAAAGGGTTATATCCATATCATCCAACAAAAATAGATAAAAAAAACACTTTGGAAATTTATACAGGTATTCTTCTTACAGCCAGAGATCCTTCTATATCTTATAAATCAATGTCAGGTACCCACCAGCCATTGGAAGTTAATTAAAACTCTTATAAGTTCATTCAGAGCACTTCAATTTAAGCTTCAAAGTGTTTTTAAGCCAGCTGTCTTTCACATCCATATACACTCGCAAGCAAGCATCTTTCCCAAAATCCAAAACATTTTTCTCCCTCAAAGAGGGTTTAAAGCAGATCAGTTAAATTCAGCCATCCAGTCTCTTACAAAACTAAAAGTTGGTGTGGTCTCCTCATGCAGGTATTTTCAGTGTTATCAGGTTAGGCAGTCCCCCCGCCCTTCTCAGTCTTTAGCCTCACTTGAAATCTGCTTCACTCCTGATTCTCCTTCTTACTGCTTGACAGAGAAGTTGCCATTCAAGAAAATAGTAAGGGAAAAAACAACACTTACAGTAGTAGACTCTTGATGTTAAAGGCTTTTAAGGTACAAAATGTAGAGTGTGAAAGAAGAAAAGCAGAAGCCGGTGGCTGACCACCTTGCCATTTAAAAATGGTGATCGGAACGATGAGACTAGAGGCAAGCGGGATCGGGGAGCAGCCGCCTCCCCTGATACCCCTGATCTACCCCTTAAGCCCCTTGCCTTCCTGGGCCCCAGATTTGAGTCATCCTTCGGGGGCGACCCCTCTTCGGACCGATTTGAAAGCGACTCTGGACGCGTCGGTCCGAGCCACTTCCAGCTGCGTGTCACCGAAACCAGAAGTCCCCTCCTCATAAGCTTTATAGAACTCAGTGGGTAGGCCATTTGGACCTGGAGCTTTGCCATTCTTTTGGGATGCCATTGTGTCTCCCACTTCCCTTATCGTTATTGGTTCATTTAAAATTTTTTGTTCTTCTGTGAATTTATTAAGATTATCTTGTTTAATATATTCTTCTACCTTTTGAACTTATTTATCTTCATATAATCTTTTATAAAATTGTTCCACAATTTGGCGTATCTCCTGCCTTTGGACTTTCTCTTCACTATTTTCATCTTTCAATACCGGTATTATTCTTTTGGCATTCTCTTTTCTCACAAAAAGTTCCAACAATATGCTGTGGCAATTCAAAGTGAAGATACTTGCGCTATTCTGGCAGCTGCTGCCAAAGCAACATTTAAAAAAAAAATCTGGACAGCCAATCAAATCTCCGATGGCCAATCAGAAGCCTTGATGGGCAAAAGCCCCGCTTGGCCCTGCCCACTTTCTAAAAACACTATGTTGGGCGCCATGTTGAGGGACCACTGGCTTAGGCCATCTGCTGACCATGCTTAAAGTGCAGCATCCATAACAGAGAAATAGCTGAAAGCAGTTCAGATCTAAAGGTCTGAGTCATACCTGGGCTGGGAAGGCCACCTTGGCATCTCTTTAACGCAAGTTGTTGCTGTATCTCCTAGGTTGCTTAGTTGCCTGAATGCCACCACTCTTTATGACCTGCTTCTGCTTGACCTTTTTAAAATTATGATGATTTCTGATCATTCTTCAGCTGTAGCCTAATGATTCATATCCCACACTCTTTGGTGGATGCAAATAGTCCCTTTCTTTCATCTGCTGTGTTAGCCTCAAGGCGTTTATGCCATCTGATCCTGTCCCTTTCATTCCTGTTGCACTTTATCTCCTCTGTCTTGTGACCACTGGCTATATTTGGCAGGGAAGAAGAAGAAGAAGAAGAAGAAGAAGAAGAAGAAGAAGAAGAAGATGATGATATTGGATTTATATCCCGCCCTCCACTCCGAAGAGTCTCAGAGCGGCTCACAATCTCCTTTACCTTCCTCCCCCACAACAGTCACCCTGTGAGGTGGGTGGGGCTGGAGAGGGCTCTCACAGCAGCTGCCCTTTCAAGGACAACCTCTGCCAGAGCTATGGCTGACCCAAGGCCATGCTAGCAGGTGCAAGTGGAGGAGTGGGGAATCAAACCTGGTTCTCCCAGATAAGAGTCCACACACTTAACCACTACACCAAACTGGCTACACCAAACTGGCAGGGAGAGCTGCTTCCCCAGCAGATTACCAACATCTTGCAGTCATGCGGAAGGTTTCCTACGGAGAAATAGCAAAACTGTATCCTAGGGGAACTCTTTGCTTTCTGAATATGTGGGTTTGTCAATGGGCCTACAGATCTTATTCAGCTGTTTTCCTTCTGCTAGAGAAAGAACCCTGCCTGGAGCAGATGCCCCTCCCAACTCACCGTTCTTGGGAAATCATCGCCTCGCAAATCTGATTGAGTTGTCTTGAGTGATCTCCTTTCTGCCCATTTTGTTAAAAATCTGTCAAAACTCATTCCCAGGGCTGGAATTCTAGCAGGAGCTCCTTTGCATATTAGGCCACACCCACATGATGTAGCCAATCCTCCAAGAGCTTACCGGGCTCTTTTTTTGTAAGCTCTTGGAGGATTGGCCACATCAGGGGTGCGTGGCCTAATATGCGAAGGAGCTCCTGCTAGACCACCACCCCTGCTCATTCCTCAAATTTGTGTATAGTCTTGCAGTTTGGGCAGGGGGAATCCAAAGTTTCCTTCGAGGTCTGTATTCACTGAAGCGGATTCCCTCCCCCGTTCCATGAACAATGGTGGAAAGTGCCATCAAGGCAATGCTGGCTTATGACATCCCCTCAAAGGGTTTCCAAGGCAATAGACGTTCAAAGGTGGTGTGCCGTTGCCGGCCTCTGTTTAGCAACCCTGGACTTCCTTGCTGGTCTCCATCCAAATGCTGACAGAGGCTGACCCTGCTTAGCTTTTGAGATCTGATGAGATGAGGCTAGCCTGGGCCATCCAGGACAGAACCCAAAAAGACTCCTGGGGACATCTTTTCTAAATGTCCCCAAATCTGAGTCAAGATCCACCTTCAGTTTCAAGAAAATGAAAACATTCATCGAATTCCTATTGGGTGGCTTGAAAACCTCTATAAAGTGGATGAAGAGCGGCCAAGCTCAAAAACTCGGAGAGGTTGCTTCTGCCGCTCCAGAATGCCATTTCCTTGAGGGTGGCTGCATTTTCCCTGGAGACAAACCACGCGTGTGCCAGATTTACTTTGGACAGGTTGATGGGTGCACTTTGCATTTGTGTGTATATGAGCGCAACCTCTTTCAAATGTAGATCCAGGTTGGGTAGCCATGTTGGCCTGGAACAGCAGAATAATATGTTGAGTCCAACGACACCTTTAAGACCAACACAGTTTCATTCAAGGTATATGTTTTCGTGTGCACGCACACCTCTTCAGGTACATTGAAATGGAAGTTGCCGGTCGATATATATAGGTGGAGGATGAGCAGCAAATTAGCATACAGCATAATCAGGGCTTTTTTTTGTAGAAGGAACTCCTTTGCATATTAGGCTACACCCCCTGATGTAGCAAATCCTCCAGGAACTTATAGGGCTCTTCTTACAGGGCCTACTGTAAGCTCTTGGAGGATTGGCTACATCAGCGGGGTGCAGCCTAATATGCAAAGGAGTTTTGGCTACAAAAAGCCCTGATTAGGCCACACCCTCTGATGTAGCCAATCCTTCTGGAGCTTACAGTAAGCCCTGTACTAAGAACCCTGTAAGATCCTGGAGGATTGGCTACATCAGCAGTGTGTAGCCTAATATGCAAAGGAGTTCATGCTACAAAAAAAGCCCTGAGCATAATAAAAGTGTTTTAACAGTTGCAACTTGTAAGGACCAAACTGGAATAACATGCTTAGTTTATATGGTCACCACTTGTCTGGGTTGAATTCTGGGAGGGGAAACATAGTGATGAGCAGATGTTGATCGTAAAGATCTTATTGCCCATGGGCTCGAACTTCGTTCTTTCAAGTTTGTAATAATTTATACTTCTTTATATTCTCACCTTAATTAGAGTAAACCCTGTAGGTATTGGACTAGATCTGAATGGTGACTGTTGACATTTGCAGAATGAATGGGAAGGCCAAATGCTTTATGATCACACCCGCTATTTAAATGTGTTTCTGGTGTTTAATTGCCTCCAAAAGGTGACAGACTCTGTTTCTCAGGGTCACAAGTGTGGTGACAGAACCGCACCTTAAGTACACCAAGCGCGGATCTTGGCCGAGCGGTTTCACCAATTTCCCCTAGAACCACGCTTGCTGTCAATGTGAGGATGCTCCCAGATCTGGCCCCAGCATGTCAATACAAATTTGGCCCCACCACTTCAACTTTTTTACCTCCCCCCTTTTCCGTTTCAATTCTCTCTTGTACAAATCACACTTAACATCTCTTCTTTTTTTGCATCATTTGTTTCCATGTACCACATTTCTCCCCTTGAAAATTAACACATTTTCAGTGCCGAATGTTATGCAAGGTGTGCGAAAAGGAGTGTGAAAACCGCATGAAAGTAAACCAAGCTGGGCACACACAAATGGGAGCTGTGAAAAGGCTTTCGACAACAGCCTGTGAAAACAAAGAGAACCTCCCCCTCAAAAGGCCATGCTCATATGTCCATAGATAAAGGAGACCGAGTTCCGGTCAGGGCTTGGCAGTAGTCTCTCTCTCTCTCTCTCTCTCTCTCTCTCTCTCTCTCTCTCTGCTCATTCACTCATTGCAAATTCCTTGTGGCTGCCAGGAGGACTGTGGGTGACATGTGTACTTGGTGCTCCATGCTTCCCCGGCACAGGCAGATGAAGTGAGCATCAGGGCTGTGAGGAGACAGGGCTTCTTTCCCCCACTGTTTTCCTCTCCTAAAATGGTCCTAGGGAGCAGTTCTTTGGGTAAGGGAAATGGTGCAGAGCGGGGGGGTGAGGCCTCTTCTCCATGTGCCCAGGTCTCCAGATTCAGCATGAAAGATAAATCAAATTGGGCCAGGAATTGAGAGCTAATTAATTTATTTACTTTTTTGTGCCCTGCTTTTCTCCCTAATAGGGTGGGCCTAGAGTGGCTTACAGAGCTCTTTTCCATCTTACCCCCACAACCAGAGCGGGTGCGTGGGAGTAGGCAAACAAGTCAAATGCCTTGGGTGCCAGCTCCCAACAGGGGCAGGGGGGCGGGCACCCCCTCCCCACTCGCACTGTCCCAAGCCTTGTCGTTTCCGTCTGCAGTGCCCCCGGAACTCAGTGAGTGCTGCAGAGGGAAACTGACCAGCACTAAGGGGTTGGGGGAGCTCCAAAAAGCCAAAAAACACACCACACCTGGGCTTCCCCTCTCCAGCGCCTGCTGAGCGCTGCGGAGGGGATGTGCTGAGCGCCCGGTGTGATGATATCACCTCTTGGTGATGTCATCATGCTGCATATTCTTTGTGCGCATGTGAAAAATCTACTGGGGGGGCGCGCATTGGGGTTCAGCCGTGGGCGACAGAATCCCACGCGCCGGGCCTGCCCACAACAACCCTAGAAGGTAGGTGAGGCTGAGAGAATGTGACTGGCCCAAAGTCACCCAGCAAGCTTCTGTGGCACAAGTGGAGATTTGAACCGGGACTCTCCCAGATGCTAGTCTGGTGCTCTAACCCAGGGATGTCAAACATACAGCCTGTAGGCCACATCCAGCCCCTGCAGAGCTTCAGTCAGGCCCGCAAGCAACTGGCCCTCTGCTGCTTTCTACTTCCTACTTCCTTTATTAATGGAAGGGAGCGAGGGTCCAGTAACCCCTTAACAACTTACAAAATTTGTGACAGGACATGACCTTTCACGATTCACTACTCATTTCTTCAGCTACTATTAGAATGGGAGTCCATCTGATCTTAAATCTTGGAGAGTGAAGTTATTTCTGATGCCAAATGACAATAGCAGGCATTGGTAATGAGAAGAAACCTAGGTCTCAGTTCAGTCCAGGAGGATGCATTGTCTTGAGCTTCATCGTCAGTTGCATTTCAGCAGTCTCTCTAACCTCCCCTTGAAATCCCTTTGTAAGAGAACTACAGTAGCTTAGGTCAGCAGCTGAATGTCCCTGAAAAGTTAAACATTTCCCCCACTGGTTTTTAAATGTTGTTGTTTCTAAAAGCAGTAGTAAGTGTAAGAGTCCAGTAGCACCTTGAAGACTAATAAAAAATTTTAATAGGGTATGTGCTTTTGTGAGTCACTGCTCACTTGTTCAGTCAGGTCTATTTCCATTTATTCTTTGCAACCTCCTCCTGGACTGAATCCTCCTGGACCAAATTGAGACCTAGGTTTCCTGTCTTATTACCAATGCTGGTATTTCCATGCCTACTACCCCTCTGCATATCTCACCTAATACAATCACGTCTGCTATTGCCATTCAACATCTGAAATCATCTTTATAAAGTTTATTTCTCCATTACCTCATGTTACATTTTATGGCATGCATGGCCTGGCCAGACAAAGTGACCCTTGTAACAAATAAGTTCGACACCTCTTCTCTAGCCACTGTACCACAATGGCTGTCAGAGCCGTTGCAACTGGCATAATGCCCATTTCTCCTGAAGTGCTGGTTGAACCATCGGCCACTTCCAGACCATTTTCAAAAGCAGCTCAATCTGCAATCCTTTCTTGAGTTTTATAGATGTGGATTCATTTCAAAATAAATTTTTAAGAAGGAACTGAAAAGACCCATTGATTTTAATTACTTTTGAAAGGGAAATGCTTCGATATCAAAATGAATTCTAGATCGATCCAAGTGGGCAGCCGTGTTGGTTTGAAGCAGTAGAACAAAGTAGGAGTCAAGTGCACCTTTAACAAAGTTTTATTCAGAACGTAAGCTTTTGTGTGCTCCAAGCACACTTCATCAGACGAGGAAACAGATACAGTGAGCAGAGCTACATATAGCTGGTAGGCAGTGGTTTAGAATGCAAAATGGTACAAATTTAAGATACGACAGAATAGTGAAATTAACAAATTGAGCGAATCTTTGATCTGGGTAGCATGAGTATGAGAAAGCAATAAAACAATAATTTTTCAAAATACATTAAAATATAGTGGAAGATGGGTTTAGTATACGTAATGAGATAAACAGCCAATATCCCATTCTTGTCCACCTTATTAAATTAAATTAAAATGAATTCTATTTTTGGTTTTCATTGGTTTCAAAAGGAAATGTTTTTCTGGTTCAATAGAAAATGTGTTTCTCCATCTAAATGAGATGAAACTCTTATGGGATCATATCTCTCGCCCTTGGGATCGTCTTTGTCAAATTGCAGAGAGGGAAGATCTCACTTTCATAGGCAATTAAAATAAAAGCTTGTGATGTTTAAATGTGCAGTTCGATGTTGGTAGCAACTCAAAAGTAATTTATTCCTTTTCCAGAAAGTGAAGAAGGAAACAAGGGGATCTGCTATCTTGGATTTGATTCTCACCAACAAGGAAGAATTGATTGAAGAGGTGGAAATAGTGGGCACCCTGGGCAGTAGTGACCATGTGATTTTGGAATAAAAAAGACTCCTATAGGAATTGGAAGAAGGGCCTTATAACCAAGGATGAATATAAACAAATCACCAGTGCTCGTAGAGAAAAAGTTAGGAAAGCTAAAGCTCAGTATGAGCATAGGCTAGCCAAAGATGCTAAAAACAACAAAAAAGGGTTCTTTTCTTATGTTCCAAGTAAGAAAAAGAGCAAGGACATGGTAGGCCCATTGCGAGGGCAAGAAAATGAAATTGTAACAGGCAATGAAGAGAGGGCAGAACTGCTCAATTCCTACTTTTCCTCAGTCTTCTCTTCTGAGGGAAACGGTGCTCAACATGGCAAAAACAGAACATATAAGGAGGGTATGAAGTTCCAACCTAGGATCAACATAGGGGTAGTACATAAACACCTAGTTTCCTTAAATGAAACTAAGTCCTCAGGGCCTGATGAATTACATCCAAGGGTTCTAAAAGAGCCTGCGGATGTAATTTCTGAGCCTCTGGCTATTATTTTTGAGAATTCTTGGAGAACAGGAGAGGTGCCAGAAGATAGGAGGCGGGCGAATGTTGCCCCCATCTTCAAGAAGGGGAAAAAAGAGGATCCGGGTAACTACCGACCCATCAGCTTGACATCTATACCTGGAAAAGTTTTAGAACAAATCATCAAATAGTCGGTCCTGGAACATTTAGAAAGAAAGGATGTGATTACTAAGAGCCAGCATGGGTTTCTCAAGAACAAGTCATGTCAGACTAACCTGATCTCTTTTTGTTGAGAAAGTGACTACCTTGCTGGATTAGGGGAATGCTCTATACATTATTTATCTAGATTTCAGTAAGGCTTTTGATAAGATTCCACATACTATCCTTGTTGACAAGTTGTCAACCCAACATGGCCCGGCCCAAAAGGGTCTCATTTATGTCAGAACAAATTAGTTCAACACCCCTGTGAGGCTGAAAGAGGGTGACTAGTCCAAGAGAACTTTCATGGCAGTGTAGAGATCTGAACCCGGGTCTCACAGTCTAACCCACTATATTTGGTCTCAGCATCTGGCTGTGATAGAATAGCAAAACAACTTTTTCTAAATTCTTTGTATGCAAAGGTTGCCTAAATGCTTTGAGACTTTAAACAGAGCCCCAGACAACATCTCATTAAAACAAGAAAGTCGTCAAACCCAAAGCATAGCTCATCTGGGTAGGATGTGTCTAGTGGTACTTTAAGGTTTAAACTCAGGAAGCGAACCAAAGGCCATTTTAAAAGAAGTAGTCTTGCAAGGGAAGAGCAAAATTCTGATTTTATGTGTGTGTGTGTGTGTGTGTGTGGACAAAGCACAGATTTATTTTTAGAAGTAGAAGAAGATATTGAATTTATACCCTGTCCTCCACTCCAAATCTCAGAGTCTCTGAGCAGCTCACAATCTCCTTTACCTTCCTCTCCCACAACAGACACCCTGTTAGGTGGGTGGGGCTGAGAGGGCTCTCACAGCAGCTGCCCTTTCAAGGACAACCTCTGCCAGAGCTATGGCTGACCCAAGGCCATTCCGGGAGCTGCAAGGGGAGGAGTGGGGAATCAAACCCAAGTATCCCAGATAAGAGTTCGCCCACTTAACCACTACTCCAAACTGGCTCTTATTTTTTATTACTTTATTTATTTCTGTATTTCTGTATTTATTTATTTATTTGTTTGTTTGTTTGTTGTTATTTTATCTGTTTTAAATTTTTTTAAGCAAAAAGAAAGCATGGACAGAGCTCATGTTTCTTGGCATTTCTTCAAGGCAATGATTTCTCTTTGTTACTAGAAGCTGAATACTCCATAGGTCTGACTTTTAGGTCAGTTCTGCTTCTAACCTGTGGATTTATGAGTTACATCTGGAAGGGCTGGGAGATCAAAATAGAAGCATTAAAAACAACAAGCATAAGAAAGGAGACCGGCACAAGCACCGTTCCTCCTCTTTATTTGTGTCAAATTTTATCCTCCACCTTTTGAACAACTGGCCTCCGTGGAAGGTAGCTTCAGCCATATGAAAACAATATTGAAAGACATTTGCTCTGCAGCCCATTTGAGCCTGAGCTGGGGGGTCACAGCCAGAGGACCTTTCCTCTTGTAACATCAGTCACAGCACAATGGGCAGTTGACTTCCGATTCTTCCTAGGAGAAGGGGGAGAGGGCATTTATGGAACTGGAGGGATGTGCTGTCTCAGCCAGCAAAAACGCCCCTGCTCCAAAGCAGTGTGTCATTTCTGGACAGGCTTTTAAAGTATCTCATCTGTCTACATGCTTTATGTGTGCGTTAAGTGCCAAGTCGCTTCTGTCTCATGGTAACCTATGAATTAATAACCTCCAAAACGTCTTCTCTTGAGCAGCCTTGCTCAGGTCTCGCAAATGGAGGATCGTGGCTTCCTTTGTTGAGACAAACTGGCTGCATTCAGATGGGTGATTTGGACCGACACAGCCACCGCCCACTCCCAAATTAAAATGGCACATTTACACACATACATCTGGGCCCCGCTGTGCATTCACCCTTACCACGCCTCCCGATGCCTGTCTGCCGCTTCAAAAACCGTCGCAGCGCTTCCCTGGCACATTTCTGGGTTGTCTGAATGGCCGGGGCACATCACAGAAGCACCCTGAAAGCGCAGGAGCGGTGTGACCACTCCTCCAGGTAGTGTGCAGCCCATGCCTCTCTCGGTGGCTGGGCATGTGCCATCTGCTCATGGCAAGGCACCTCAAACTGCAGCAGCTTTTTTTTAAAGCCAAGAGGCTGCCACCGCAAGCTGCCAGTGTGAATGCAACCTCTGTCTCATGTTGGATCTTTCTTTTTTCTGCCTGCCTTCCACTTTTCCTAGCATTATTGTCTTTTCCAGCTACCCTTGTCTTCTCGCGACTAAAGTATGACAGCTTCAGTTTAGTCATTTTAGCTTCTAGGGAGAGTTTAGGTTTGATTTGATCCAAAAGGTGCTTATTTGTCTTTCTGGCAGTGCACACTATTCATAAAACTCTCCTCCAGCATCACATTTCAAACTAATCCACTTTCTTCCTGTTTGCTTTCTTCATTGTCCAACTTTCATATAGTAACAGAGAATACTGTGGCATGAATTATTTTGATCTCGGTTGCCAGTTGTGAATGACATATCCTTACACTTGGGAATATTTTTTCTTTTTAATGGCTACATTTAAAGGATGGGGTTGGCAAGTATCTTGGCTTGGGGGTGTTTCAGATGGCGGAACTCTCTGCCAGATGACATCCGGGCCCTGTAGGACCTTATGAAATTCCACCAGGCTTTTGGTTGAGGGCCTTGAGCCTAATCTGAGTGTGTGCCGGTTTAGAGAGAGCATTTTGGAGACTTCGTGTGCCATATGAACTTTGCTGAAAGTGTTTCCTTTGGAAATGTTTGTGGATTTGGAATATCCCTTGTTGAAGGAAGCCTTGAAACAGGTTATTGAAGTCAACAGCCTGTCCTTGGGATTTTCTATAAATTTTGAGTGAATGCCGGGACAAAGTGGATTTTGTTTCCTTTCAGGAGAAAGGACTGTCAAGAGAAAGGACTTCTGATATAAGGGACGATATTGGAATGGCAGCATCTGGATGTTGAATTATTGCTTTAAGCAATTGGTTTACTCTGCCATTAGTTTGGTAGACAACGTGCATGAATATCGTAATTGTATTAATTATTAGTAATTTTGACACTATAACCCAGTGGTTGTGTTTTTCTATTTTCTATATTCCTAAGTGACATCTCTCGCTTGTCGTTTTGGTTGAGGGTAGCAACAGTTTACTCTCTGGCTGGCACCTTCCCTTTCCATTCCCCCCAGGCGTTTTGTAAATTTTCCTCACCCCTGCAACAGGACGCCCTGGCAGTCCCACACCCTTTAGGGCGCCATCTTAACTTTTAACTAAATTGTGTGCTGTTTTTAATTTATATATATATATATATATTTGTAATAGGACAATCTATGTTGTACCCAGAGCCTTGTGTGAGCCTGGAATAGGGCAATTCATTAAATTAGTTAAATTTAATAAACAGTAATAATAAAAAAGGACCTATTCCTTTCTGAATAATATGCATATTCTTTAGAATTACTGTTCTTCTGTCTGCATGAATCAGAGGATCACTAAAAGTCACCTGATGAGAAACCAAGAAAAATGAGGATTTCAGAATTTTGGACAATTAAAATATTGAGTATAAGAGCCCTGTGACGCAGAGTGGTAAAGCTGCAGTACTGCAGTCGGAGCCCTCTCCTCACGACCTGAGTTCAATCCCAGCGGAAGCTGGTCCATGTAGCCGGCTCCAGGTTGACTCCGCCTTCCATCCTTCCAAGGTCGGTAAAATGAGTACCCAGCTTGCTGGGGGGGAAGTGGAGATGACTGGGGAAGGCAATGGCAAACCACTCTGTAAAAAGTCTGCCGTGAAAACAATGTCACCCCAGAGTCGAAAACGACTGGTGCTTGCACAGGGGACTATGTTTACCTTTATATATATATATTTAGTAGGTTGAATTTTGACCTTTGCAAAAACACCGTCTAACTCATATCGCACAGTTTTTGCCCACTGGCAAGTGATGTGCAGCCCTTCCAGCTTAATAGTGTTCTTTTGGTAGCTGAAAGTTGGAAGCAAGGTCTGTTTCTTGTTGATAGAAAGGGTGGGGGGAGGAGGGATTTGACTTAAACTGACACAATATTTCTATTAATGGGACAACACCAATAATAATCATTTCTGCATCTCTCCCATCCGAAAATAAGAGTAGAACTGGGTATAACAAGATATTTGAAGCTGCTCCCAAAATTCTCTATATGGTCGGTTTTGTTTTGTTTTTGCTTCCTCTTTCTGTGAGTGCAAATCTGCAGTGCATGTGTGACGGTGAGTTTGGAATCTTTCCGCCCCTTTGGGCTGCATGCAACCAATGAAGTGGAATGGGGACATGGAAAATCCAACGGCACTGGTCTCAGGGCTTTGGACTTCCTACTTGCCACAGGATGAAAAAGAAACTCAGCGATTTTGCTCTTGGTGACCCCCAGTGGAAGACTGGCCAGGGTGTCGGCTTGCCCGATGGCAAGTGGCCCCCCCTTAAACATTAGGCAACATGTTAAAAATGTTAATGGCCTTTTAGTAGCTAGAAAATATAGAAGTTCCAGGATTATTACTGTAATGCAACTTAAATTTACGTTGTATTTAGGGTTGCCAGCCTCCAGGTGGGGCCTGGGGATCTCCCTCTTTTATAACTGACCTCCACCTGGCAAAGATCAGCTCCCCTGGAGAAAATGCAAGCTGTATTTACATTTAGTATCTACTGCATATGGCCAGTAATATGTACAATATATGTACACTGTAATTACTAAAAATATATATATTTTGCAAAAGTTTTAATTGTACCTTTTCCCCACTTATGTATTTTTTTTAAATTGTTTATTTCTTACACAAAGTAAATGATCGCCTTATAGTTGTGGGTGGGCCCCCTATGTCTCCTGGCAACCAATACTTTTAGGCCCAGTCCGCCACTGGTGACCACCGTGTCTTGCGTTCCGTGCAGTCACACTCCTTCCTACATAGCATCCAATTAATCTTCGTTTCTTCCTCAGCATCCCATGTCGGAAATGATTCTCATAAAATTGACACAGCCAACCGGGAGTCCTTTTTATAGAGACCCCTTCAAAAGGGGGAAGGAAACCTGTTTAAAGAGCTCATTGCCTCATTAGCCATCCATCATAAGTCCGGCCTGCAAGTCGCAGAGGGCGTCAGCGGCCAAAGAGAACTCTCTAATTGAATGACTAGGAGATATGTCAGAGGGGTCTGCTTTCTAACAATACTCCGGTTGTCAAGCATTCTCCCCCCCCCCACCCTCGCGATGTATAGATATTAATAAAAGCTGGAGTTTGATCCTTCCTGAGTAGGGTACCGTTTGCTTAGTCGGCGGCGTGTCTCGCCTTATAAATATCCAGGGAGATCCATTTGGCAACGCTTTTATCTGATTAGTCTTGTTAATGGAAGGACTTACACCATCATTTCCTAAAAGCCATTCTGATGTACATCATTAACCGTTGCGCTTGCCACCTCCTCTGTAGTCCCAGCAAAGAGAGTGGGGCTATTAACTTAGATGAGAGCGGCAGACAGAGAAATAATCCCAGCCGTTAGTGGTAAAAATAGATACTCTTCCATTTATCTTTGGTGTCCTTTGCGTAACACTGGCGTCAAACATGCCTCGCTCTTATGTGTGGGTGGATTTTTTGAAAAGTTCCTTTCGGAAAGACAAACTATATCGGTGTCACTCGCCACCCCGAGAAGGCTGCGATCCATTCAGTGCCTCTGGCTGTGATCACGTATGGCAAAGCCTACCATTTTGTAGGCTTAATGTATCATGGGAGTGTCACAGCAGGGTCACGTTCCTGGAATAGGAACAATCAGTCTCCTCCCATCTGTTTTAAGATACGGGTAAATGACAAAACAAAGTCTGTATGGCTTTTGTGGTGCTCCAAAAAGAACTGTAAATGTTTTCAACGCAGTTCCCTTTTAGGATCAAATAAAGGTTTTTCTAGTCTAGTCGCGCCGGCCCTCCACTTTAGTTATCATGGGGTATGTGGATCCCACAGCTCCATTCTGCTGCTGAAGATGCTTCTCTTGGGCAGAAAGAGCATTCCCCTGTTTCCTCTTCTGAGGTTCTTACAACATGGGAAGACCTCTTCTGCTCGGGAAAAGGAATAGGGCCAGAGGAGGAACCAATTTATGGCTAATGGCTTTTGATGGGCTAGCCCGATGGTCGCCTTTTATAATCAGTATAGACGCCTATGCAGTTTTTGGTGGTGAAAGCAGAAATGCTGGTTGGAGCCTACTAGGTAGATTGGTCACTAGTGCCATCCAAAGCAGAGTTGTATTCATCTAAGCACATTGACTTCAATGGACTTAGAAGGGTATAACTTATTTATTTAGGTATTATTTATTTAATTCATGTGTAACCCCCCCCCCCCTTTCTCCTATTACCTATTAAAGCACGGGAGCCTGTTCGGTGTAGTGGTTAAGTATGCGGACTCTTATCTGGGAGAACCGGGTTTGATTCCCCACTCCTCCACTTGCACCTGCTGGAATGGCCTTGGGTCAGCCAGAACTCTTGCAGAGGTTGTCTTTGAAAGGGCAGCTGCTGGGAGAGCCCTCTTAGTCCCACCCACCTCACAGGGTGTCTGTTGTGGGGGAGGAAGGGAAAAGAGATTGTGAGCCGCTCTGAGACTCTGAGATTCAGCGTATAGGGCGGGATATAAATCCAACATCATGAATATCACCATCCTCAATGGCTACCCAAAGTGGCTTATGCCATTCTCCTCTTTTCCAGGTAGGTTCTGGAAGGGACTTTTTTTTGCCTAAAAATTCTAATTTTGGAACTTTTCATATGTCTATATAAATGCATTTAATTCCAAAACAGCTTGGTCAAGTGCTTCCTTATACCTCAGACATCAGCATAGCAAGAAATGTTAAAGCAGACCATGATCACCGCAGCATGCCTCAAGCTATATTGGCGTTTTAAAAGCTCAGAGACTGCCTCAGCTAACTCCTGGCCTGATTGCAAGCTGTCTCTCATCCTTGATGTGACAAGGGCTGAGCTTTCTCCATAACGTTGAGAATTTGTAGAGAACAAATCAAGCCCCAGATTGAGATTTCTTCCCGGTGATCATGTTGTGTGTGCGTTAGTTGGTCCCAAGTTTTAAGTTAGTAGTAATGTTTCTTTAGAAGCGTTTAAGAAAGCGAGTAGCAGTTTAATGGCAGAAACCATAAAAGCCAGTTTAATCATAGTCAGTGTTTGCTGCTGGAGAAACTTGATCATTGTGTTAATAAAAAGAACAAACGCAAATCAAGCTGGCTTCTTCAATTGTTTCTCCCTTCTGGGAGAAAGTAAGCAGTCCTTTTAGAGGGTGAATGGTAAATTAAACTCCAACCAATCTAGGCAGTTTTTCAGATTGCACGTAGAAAGGACACGATACTCTGCATATTTCAAAAATAAAGTATTGGTGGAAACTCTTGTTATGTTGCTTCTGTCGTGGAAAGTTTTGGTGAGCCATGAACCAATCCTCTCCACTCTGCAAAACCTCTGTCATAGAGTGTGAAATCTGGAACGCATTCTGCAATGGACGCCAAGTGGGTATGATGGAGTTACTTTTGTTTCATTGCTATTTATTTTAGTTCATTTATCTTCACTGTTCCCTGCATTTATTTAACTGAACTGCATTAATTGTCACGTGAAAACTCGTGGCCAGATACTCTCTCATGTTACTACCGTTGGCTAAAATTTAGTATTTGAAATCAAATTAAATGTTCTTTTAACTCTCTTTGGTTGAATAACGAGGTTTAAAAGTATTTAATTTTGTTATACTGTTTACTTGGTTTAGAAAATGCAAATTGAGTGAGTGTGTGCGTGTATGAAAAAAAAGCGACTGAATTTATATACCCCGCCCTGTACTGCTCCTTTTCCTTCCCTTTCCCACAACAGACACCCTGTGAAGTAGGTGGAGCTGAGAGAGCTCTGACAGAAACTGCTCTTGGGCAGAACAGCTCTGTGATAACTTGTGACTGATTCTAGGTTCCATCAGCAGGTACATGTGGAGGGGTGGGGAATCAAACCACTTAACCACTGCATCAAACTGGCTCTCCAACATGGTATATATAAAATTTAAAGAAGACATCCTGTTAGAAGATCTGCCTTCCCTTTAATGAACCTCTTGAGCAGGGCTCCGCAACCCTTTTGAGCCTGTGGGCACCTTTGGAATTCTGACCCAGGGTGAAGGGCACAACTGCAAACTAGCTGCAATGGGAGGTGGAGCCAATCACAAAATGGTCATCACAAGAGATGCATCCACCCCCACCCCAAACTCCACAGGGGTGGAATTCTGACAGGAGCTTCTTTGCATATTAGGCCACACACCCCTGATGTAGCCAATCCTCCTGGAGCTTACAGGGCTCTTTTTTGTAACTTCTCGGAGGATTGGCTACATCGGGGGTGTGTGGCCTAATATGCAAAGGAGCTCCTACTAGAGTTCCACCCCTGCACACGCACATACATATATGTATACTCCCAGAGGAAGCCCAAGTGCGGGGGATAAGACGAGAACAGAACCAAGACTGTGGTGGCAGCTACTGCTGAAATAATGCTTTTTTAATATGTAGAGCCAGGCAGATTTCCAGTGACCAATCGGAAGCCCTACTGGGCAGGACCCCACCTGGTCCAACCCACTTTCTAAAAACATCTGGTGGGTGGCATGATGAGGGTTAAGCCGCCAGTAATTCATAACCACGTTGGAGCGTGTGAACTCATAGCCAGGAGAAAGAGAAGGTGATGGCCTGGAGAACTTAGGAGGAGGGTTTTTTTTGTTGGGGTGGGGAGTTCTAAATTAGTCAAAGAGCCCCGTGGCACAGATTGGTAAAGCTGCAGTACTGCAGTCCTAAGCTCTGCTCACAACCTGAGTTCAATCCTGGCAGAAGCTGGGTTCAAATAGCCGGCTCAAGGATGACTCAACCTTCCATCCTTCCGAGGTCAGTAAAATCCCCCAGCTTGCTGGGGGGAAAGTGTAGATGACTGGGGAAGACAACGGCAAACCACCCCGTAAAAAGTCTGCCAAGAAAACGTCCTGATGTGATGTCACCCCATGGGTCGGTAACCACTCGGTGGTTGCACAGGGGACTATCTTTATCTTTTTAAATCTAAATTAGTCTCCCACTACAATTCGTAACATAATGTCAATTTCATTTCTTCTCTTTTCTTTTCTTTTTTTGCAGTTACGGTTCTAGCTCTTGTATTTTCACTTGTCCCTTGCACTCTAAACATAATGCTCTCCACGAAATTAAAACAAAACTGACACAAAGCGGGAGCGGCGCCAACGAATATAGAGATTTATGCCCTAGCCGGAAGAAACTGTTCTTCCTTTCTGGGTTTCGTGGCTTGTTTTGTTTGCCCTCAGAATAAAACTCTAGTATTGCTTTTGCTGTATCTGATCTACAAAGGCTGGTAATAAATCCAACTGATGCTATCAAAGGGGCCACTGTGGTCTTCACTGATGCTGTAAGTGTGCGTCTTTTGCTTATCGGGTAGCACCGACTGTGGCATGCGGCGTCACGCATAGCAGTTCACTTAAGAGCGAGCCTTTTGTGCGTACTTGTATGTACGGGCTAATTAGGAGATGAAGTTTGATGTATTAATTAATCTAGTCCAGGGAGACAGCTGCAGCACACCCCGCCCCCGCCGTCTTTGCTTTCTGATCTGGGGTGGGGTGAAGGTGGGAGGGAGAGGGAAGAAGCAGATTCACTTCTGACAAATTGATTTAACTAGAGCACACAGCCTGGAGGGAATTCTGCGCTGCTTTATCACTTCACATGACTGCATCTTGGGAAGCTCCAACTGTTGAGCGTTGCCATTTTCCACTCCCCTCGCCCTTTGCCGAAATTTTATTGGGATGCCTTGCCAGGCAATTATTTCCCCAGTTTTGGGGTTTTTTTAAAAAAAAATACTGCCCTCTTCCTTATTGTGCATCTCCAGAAATCTATATACTTCTGGAGAGATAAATCTGTCCATATCTATTAGCAAAATACGGCCGCCACGCTCAGGGGGATGGTGAAGCTGAAAGGGGACCGTAACAGTTGTAGTTCAGTCATTTTTCATTAGGGGTGCATATTTCTTGCCAGCTTGCTGAAAGATGATTGTTCAAAGCGATTAAATGGGTCTGCGTAATTCCAGGCATTTTGGATGCATAAATCTCTTTGCTTAAAAAGAAAAAAAAGGTGGTTGGCCCATATTGATAACCCTGGTTCAGGTATTTTAAGGCAGGGGTCCTCAGCCCACACTCCGTGGACCGGTACCGGTCCGAGGCCTGTTAGCAACCGGGCCATGAGTTGTATAATTATTTCATTATATATTACAATGTAGTAAGAGTAATAATAAGATATTGGATTTATATCTCCTGCTCTCCACTCTGAGTCTCAGAGCTGCTCACAATCTCCTTTATCTGTCTCCCCCACAAGAGACACCCTGTGAGGTGGGTGGGGCTGAGAGAGCTCTCCCAGAAGCTGCCCTTTCAAGGACAACTCTTGCAAGAGCTATGGCTCACCAAAGGCCATGCCAGCAGCTGCAAGTGGAGGAGTGGGGAATCAAACCCAGTTCTCCTAGATAAGAGTCCGCACACTTAACCACCATACCAAAATAAAGTGCACAATTGTATCATCCTGAAACCATCTCCCCCCTGGTCCGTCGAAAAATTGTCTTCCACAAAACTGGTTCCTGGTACCAGAAAGGTTGGGGACCACTGTTTTAAGGTATAAGAAAGAAAGAATGGCAAGAAATCTTCTTTAAAAATAGTGGGTTGGATCTGAATGGGGAGGGAAGGCAATGTGGTATAGCCCGATCTGTGAAGCTAAACAGCATCAATGCTTGGAAGGGAGCCCACCAAGGCAGCCACCTCTGCTTCTCTTTTTTTAAAATTTGAATTTTAGTTTTTATTGAGAAGATAAAAAAGAAAACATACATAAAACCAACATATATACCAGGGGTGGCCAACGGTAGCTCTCCAGATGTTTTTTTTTTTGCCTACAACTCCCATCAGCCCCAGCCATTGGCCATGCTGATTGGGGCTGATGGGAGTTGTAGGCAAGAAACATTTGGAGAGCTACCGTTGGCCACTCCTGATACATACACTGAAAAAATGCTCCAAATTTTCTCTACAGCAAATATAAATTTGATTACATAATTATCCTTTGCTCTATTCGCCTATAGCTGCCCATTTGTCACAAAGGGTTACCGTGTTCTTCCTCACTCTTTTGGACAAAATGTCCAAACTGGGTTTGATCCCCCCACGCCACGTGCAGCTGCTGGGTAACTTTGGGTCAGTCACAGTCCTTGAAAGATCTGTTCACAATACTCCCTCTAAGCTGCGGAGTCTTGTGAGCAAAAATTCTACTTTGTGAACTACTGGCATTAAAGTTGTGAGCTGCTGCACAAATCAGTTTGCTCTGGAGCCACCCTTCCTGAGCTGAGACAAAAGTGCAGGGGTCACTTTGTAGAAAAATAGGTGGTGGAGCTCATGCAGGGATTGTTGTGCAGCTGCACCTACTATTCAATGGACAAGGTGGGAAGGAGGAGGTGGAACTCTCAGAAAGGTTCAGGAGCTGTGCTCCTGTGAGCTCCCGCTGAATCCAAGGCCTGCAAAAGTGTATGATCCAGAGGTTAAAAAACTGTGAGCCAGCTCACACTAACGCCATTTAGAGGGAAATTAGCTCCACCTACCTCACGGGGTGTCTGTTGTGGGGAGAGGAAGGGAAAGAGATTGTAAGCCACTCCAAGTGAAGGGCAGGGTATAAATCCAATCTCTTCCTCCTCCTTCCTCTTCCAACTCCTCCTCTTGATAACCCAGGAAATAGTGTGATCTTGGAAATAGTGTGATCTTTGTAATCCATGTAGAATAAGGTCAGCCTAGCAAAATCACTTATCCTGGTGAGAAGTCACAAGTTGATTCAACCAAGAGATATGATTACTATTTAGCATAACTAAAGAACATAAAACTGGGGTTGCTAATCCCCAGGTGGAGGCAGGGGATCTCCCCGGTATGAAGGCCCTCCCCCCACTTCAGGGTCATCAGAAAGCTGGGGGTGGGGGGGAAGGGAGGGAGGGAAATGTCTGCTGGGCACTCCACAAGAGGGATGGTGGCTCAGTGGTAGAGCATCTGCTTGGTAAGCAGGAGGTCCCAGATTCAATCCCTGGCATCTCCAACTAAAACAAGTCCAGGCAAGGAGGCGCAAAAAACCTCAGCTGGAGACCCTGGAGAGCCGCTGCCAGTCTGAGTAGACAATGCTGACTTTGATGGACTGAGGGTCTGATTCAGTAGGAGGCAGCTTCATATATTCATTATTCTCTATGGAGACTGATTCCCATAGGCTATAATGGAGAATTGATCCACAGGTATCGGGGGGGGGGACTATTTTTTCAGATAGAGGCACCAAATTTTCAGCATAGCATCTGGTGCCTCTCCTCAAAACACCTTCTAAGTTTCAAAGGGATTGGACCAGGGGGTCCAATTCTATGGGTCCCAAAAGAAAGTGCCCTTATCTATTATTTCCAATGGAGGAAAGGCATTGAAAAGGTGTGCGGTCCCATTAAATGTGATGGCCAGAACTACCTTTGGAGTTCAGTTATGCTTATCACAACCTTGCTTCTGGCTCCACCCCCAAAATCTCCTGGCTCCATCTACAAAGTCCCCAGATATTTCTTGAATTGGACCTGGCAACCCTACATAAAACATTAGCCAACAAGATCAGAAGCAAAGTATTACATTGAATTTAATGTATGTTCTATGTAAACTAGGCTACTGTTTATCCCTTGCTTGGTTACAGGAGATCCACAGCCAGGAGCTATTTGTGTTCCTTTCCGTCTCTGTGGCAGAGAGGCAAAGTGTGGGATTCACTCTACATAGCTTTTCATTAACTCCAGACTGAAGACAATTTCACATACAGTTGCCAAGTCCCGCCCCAGCCTCCAGCGGGGGACTTGTTTCACATGTGCAAAGCGCGCATAGCGCTATGATATCACCTGCGAGTGATGTCATCGCGCCAGTAATGCCGCGCGCCAGCTGCTGTAGGCATTTCCGGGAAAACTCTATGGTTTTCCTGGATGCTCTAGCATGTTGGGAGGGGAAAACTCTATGGTACCTATTGTACCACAGAGTTTTCCCTCACAAATTTCTAGAGCGCCCGGGGAAACCATAGAGTTTTCCCGGAAATGCCTAGGAACAGCAGGCGCGTGACATCACTGGCGCGATGACATCACTCGCAGGTGACATCATCGCAATGTCGGGGGAGGTTCCCCCCACCGGTGGGCTGGGAACCTTCTGGGCGGGAGAGCCCCTGCCCAGACGGGGGCTTGGCAGCCCTAATTTCACAACAGGTTTATGTAGTACATTTTATTTATTTGGCTATATGCGGTTGCCAGGAATATGCCTCAGGCCACCGTGTGATCCTGGAAGGAAGAACAGCAGCCCCCAACTTGTGTCCAACCTCCACCTTTCCTGGTACCTGCCAAGTGTTTTTAGGAAGCAGGTGGAACCAAGTGGGACTTTTGGCCAGCAAGCCTTCTGAAGGACTATTGGAGATTGCAATAAATGTGCAGATTTTTTAAAATGTTACTTTGGCAGTAGCTGCCGCCCCAAGGATCTTAAATTAAGCTGCTGCAATCATTTTGTGGTTGGCTTCCCCTCCTGCGGCAGCCATTGTGTGGCAGCCATTTTGTTGCTGTACCCGCCATGCCACATCGGAATGCCAAACGTGCTCCCAGGCTCAACAAGGGTGAGCACCCCTGCGGTAGACCAAGGCAAGTTCAGGCATGTCTCAGCAGGACAAGTGGCCACCTGAGATGATTTGCTAGTCTGTGGGAGATATGGGACGTATGTATAGCCTAACTCCTTATTAAAGGAGACACAGACTTCACGGAAACAGCATGGAACAGTACGTTCCTAACTCTGTATGACAGGCTATTAAATCTCCAAAAAGTTGCACGGTAAAACCATAGTCGATTGCAGTATTCACGGCAACACTTGGCTGTCGTTTTACATTGTTCTGCAACCAGTTCAGATTTGGGTTTTCTCCAGGTTCATTTTCCTTGTATTAAATTATATCCAGGGCTTTTTTTGTAGCTTGTATAATCAGGAACTCCTTTGCATATTAGGCCATGTGATGTAGCTAATCCTCTTAGAGTTTACAGTTGGCCCTGTAAGAAGAGCCCTGTAAACTCAAGGAGGATTGGCTACATCAGGGGGTGTGTGGCCTAAGATGCAAAGGAGTTCCTGCTATTTAAAAAAAAGCCCTGATTAAACAAGCAGCTGGAAGTGTTTGAACAACGTTTAACCTTCCTGAAACACAGCATAAAGAAGACCGATGAGGAGCTTAAGGGAATTATGTATGTAAAAGGTTTTTATAATCCACCCTTTCCAAGATGATGTGCATATCCCACCCCCACCCCCCTTGCCGCCTTCTTAAAGGATGATTGTGAAGACTGACCCCATTTTGTGTGATTTTCTGTTCTGCAATAGGAAATGGCTGGTCTTCCCAGCCGTTCGTTTGCTGACACTTTATAACCATTACTAGACATGTCAAAAATGACCGGTTCCTGTGATAATGTGGGGGAAAAAGAGGACACAGTAGGCCTATTAAAGTAATTGGTACGTTGGCATTTAGCCTGCGAGTGACTTGCAAAAGTAAGCTGCAAAGGCAGCAAAGATGAGGATTTTGTGTGTGTGTGTGTGTGTCATCTCAGCGAAGGTAGGATTTTTAAAAAACGTTGGTCAAGAGTTTTAAAATTAAATCACACGCTTGACAAGACTGATCTGTCCAATATTTGTGGTGAGAAGTTATGAGATGGATAGAGACGTTGCAGTTGGGTGTATTATGGAGCTTGCTGGGGGTGTCTGTGGAGAACGGATCAATAAGGAGTTGTTTGCCAGATAGTTAAATGAAGCCTCAGTCCATATGCAGAAGAAGCATGTCTTGGAGGAGCAGCCTGAATTACACAGCCTAGCCTGAGCTCACTGGAGCTTGGAAGTTGAGCAGGGTTTGCCTCAGTCAGTACTTGGGTGGGAGACCCCCCCCCCCCTCCAAGAGAATTCCAAGGTTGCTTTGCAGAGGCAGGCGATGGCAAACGGCCTCTGTTCCTCTCTTGCCTTGAAAATTGTAGCGGGTGGCTGTCAGGGAACTGAAAACAAATCAGCCAGTATCATAATGCCCCTGTATAAATCGATGGTGCGGTCTCATTTGGAATACTGTGTACAATTCTGGTCACCGCACCTCAAAAAGGATATCATAGCATTGGGGAAAAGTCCAGAAAAGGGCAACTAGAATGATTAAAGGATTGGAACACTTTCCCTAGGAAGAAAGGTTAAAACGCTTGGGGCTCTTTAGCTTGGAGAAATCTCAGCTGTGGAGTGACATGATAGAGGTTTACAAGATTATGCATGGGATGGAGAAAGTTGAGACAGAAGTACTTTTTTCCCTTTCTCACACTACAAGAACTCGTGGGCATTCAATGAAATTGCTGAGCAGTCGGGTTAGAACGGATAAAAGGAAGTACTTCTTCACCCAAAGGGTGATTAACGTGTGGAATTCACTGCCACAGGAGGTGGCAGCAGCTACAAGCATGGACAGCTTCAAGAGGGGATTGGATAAGCATTTGGAGCAGAGGTCCATCTGTGGCTATTAGCCACAGTTTATTGTTGGAACTGTCTGGGGCAGTGATGCTCTGTATTCTTGGTGCTTGGGGTGGGGGGACAAAGTGGAAGGGCTTCTAGCCCCACTTTGATGGCACATGGTTGTTGGTTTTCTTGGCCACTGTGTAACACAGAGTGTTGGACTGGATGGGTCATTGGCCTGATCCAACATGGCTTCTCTGATGTTCTTCTGTGACACAGAGTGTTGGACTGGAGGGGCCACTGGCCTGATCCAACATGGCTTCTCTGATGTTCTTCTGTGACACAGAGTGTTGGACTGGATGGGTCATTGGCCTGATCCAACATGGCTTCTCTTATGTTCAGTCAGGTGCAGTTTTACTGCCCTTTACTGTTGCCGTTGTTATATTTTAGAGTACTGACTCTTGAGGGCGAACCGGGATGGCCTTCGTTTTATGCCCCACTTAGGAGCTTCCTGAAGCATCCAGCTGGCAACACACAAGAGAGGCTGAAGCTCCCAGCAGGCTATCATTTCATTTGTATAAGAAATAAATAAAAAATTCAAAAAAATACCTAAGTGGATAAAAGGTACAATTAAAATTTTTGCGAAATAAATGTCTATATTTTTAGCAATTACAGTGTACACCTATTGTACATATTACTGACAGTGTGCCGTAGATACTAAATGTAAATTCAGGTTGCATTTTCCTCAACGGAGCTGATCTCTGCCAGCTGGAGATCAGTTGTAAGAGAGGGAAACCCCCAGGCCTCACCTGGAGGCTGGCAACCCTAAATAAAATGTAAATTTTAGCTGCATTACAGTAATAACATTGGAACGTCTGTTATATTTTCAAGCTACTAAAAGGTCATTAACATTTTTAACATATTGTCTATTGTTTAAGGGGGCCCACTTCATCGGGGGCCTACAGGGCCCACTTGCCACTGGGCAAGCTGACACCCTGGCAAGTCCACCTCTGCCCCCCCCCCCCATCTCAAATTTTATGGCTATGGGCCTGGTTCCCGGGTGATTTAGATCAAGATGTTAAAACCCAAATGAGCTGGAGAATGCCAGCTACTGCAAGAGTCACAAGGAGAAAAGCTGTACCTCTCATCCTTGTGTGCAGTTTTAAACATGGGAGCATTCCAGACTGTGGTCCTTCGCCTGCAGCCGGGGCACCCCTTCTCCCGTTCTCTTGCACGTGCCAATCGGGCCTTTGAGACCCAGGAGGAGAAGAGCTCCTTCGCCCCCTTTCCCCTGCAAGGTGTGGGTCACAGGCTCTCCCTATCGATATTCCGAGCTGAGCGAATGGCGCTGTGCGTTTTCCCTACGCCCGAGCCTCTCTCACGACACCCTTCAGGGAAAGGGGGCATGTTAAAGAGACTTATTGTTCCTGCAGCGTGATGGGCAAGCCGGCTGGCCAAGCCCTGAAAAGAATTGCCAGTCCTGAGGAAGGGACTCTGGCTTGAAGAATCACCGCAGGGAAGTGGTTCTCCTCCGTGGCTGTGGGGGAAGGTAATGCAACCTTCGTCTTCTTTTAAATCCTCGGCCAGCTCCAGAAGAAATATGTCCAGCCTTTTGTTATAAAAACAAATGCATAAATATTTGTATTTGAATGAACTCTCCCCCCCCCCTTGAAGGAACCACACGACTATTAAAGGTTACTTGTCTTCCTTGATGTAAATGTCTTTGGATGTCTCTGACTAGTGACATTTCGAGATCAGGACTTTTTGAGACGGCAAATAAAATGTGAAACATGCAGGTTCTTCTGTCATGAGCAGTGGGATGTGTTTTTTTAAAATGTGTACTTGGGAAGTCGGTGTAAGGGCGTAGCTTGCTGGGTGGGCTGGAGCGGGTGGGGGCTGGCTTGTCTTTTCCAAAAAAAAGTCTCTTTTCATGCAACATTCTAACCTGGCCCAGACCACTCCAGTGTTGTGGAACTTAAGACGACAGTGTTTGTGTTGGTTTTTGGAGAGCCAATTTGGTGTCGTGGTTAAGTGTGCGGACTCTTATCTGGGAGAACCGTGTTTGATCCCCCCACTCCTTCACTTGCACCTGCTGGAATGGCCTGGGGTCAATCGTAGCTCTGGCAGAGGTTGTCTTTGAAAGGGCAGCTACTGTGAGAGTCCTCTCAGCCCCACCCACCTCACAGGGTGTCTGTTGTGGGGGGAGAAGATATAGGAGATCGCAAGCCGCTCTGAGTCTCTGATTCAGAGAGAAGGGGGGGTATAAATCTGCAGTCGTCTTCTTCAAGCAAATGTTTTCAGTACTCCATTGGTAAATTTTATAACAATAATTCTCACGTGGTCCAAGGGCACATCAGAGATGGAGCAGGGGAAGGGTCCCCGTGGTGCCTCTGCATGAGTCACTGCAGTCCTGGCCAAGCCACCCAGGGGACTGCTTGGAATGGCACAAGACTGAAGGTGCAACTGCATTCCATGAGTTTGGTTTTGTCTCAGTCACAAACAGCGTTGGAAGATGAGAGGCGTCCCTTTCTGGCCTCAGGCCCCAAAAACAGGCCCAGGAGGGGAGCACGGTACCTTGAATCAGCCCTGCCTTCCTACCAGGAGGCATGCTTAGAGCAGTGGAGGTGGTAGAAAATGCCATCAAGCCTCAGCCATTTTGTGGTGGCCTCATAGGGCTTTCAGACAAGAGATATTCAGAGGTGATTTGCCATTGCCTACTGTTGCAGTGGCGCAGAGTTGTAAAGCTGCAGTACTGCAGTCCGAGCTCTGCTCACGACCTGAGTTCGATCCCGGCAGAAGCTGGGTTCAGGTAGCCGGCTCAAGGTTCACTTAGCCTTCCATCCTTCCGAGGTCAGTAAAATGACTGCCCAGCTTGTGTCAAGTCTGCTTTAACTCTGGTCAAGCCTGTGTTCAATCTTTGGTTCAGGAGAGATGTATCTTGGGTAAAGTCACACTGTATGCCAAGGCTGCTAGCCTGAACTCTCCTCACCCCCCTCCTTTCCTTTGTTATGTAGTGTAGCTTTGAAATGGGAATATGGGAAAGAGATTGTGGTGCCTTCTCAGGCAGGGCGTCGGGGAAGGTTTGGAGTCGGGAAGATGCTCAAGGCCAAGCCGGGCCTGAGAACGAAATGGTAACATCAATGTGTGAATGTGCCCTGCATAGTGTGCCCCTCCCTCAAGAATCCTTTTGAAGTGTACCTTATATGATTGCTTTTACTGTATGATCTTCAGTCTTTCAATCTCCCTGTAGTCGAGAACAATGATATCAATAAACTAGCTACTTTGTATCAACAAGGCCTCGTTATTGAATCAGCCAACTTGACAGCTTGCTGGGGGGGGGGGAAGTGTAGATGACTGGGGAAGGCAATGGCAAACCACCCTGTAAAAAAGCCTGCCGTGAAAACGTCGTGATTCAACGTCACCCCAGAGTTGGAAATGACTGGTGCTTGCGCAGGGGACTGCCTTGACCTTTTAGCAGTAGAGAAGAGTCAGAGTCCAGGAGCACCTTCAAGACTAACATCTGTGGCAGGGCAGAAGCTTTAGTGAGTCTGATTTCATCAGATCTTGGAAGCGAAGCAGCGTCAGCCTTGGTCAGTATTTGGACGGGGCTAGGAGACCACCAAGGAATACCAGGATTGCTACGCAGAGGCAGGTGGTGGGAAACCAGCAGGAACGTCTCATGCTTTGAAAACCACATCAACATCAGTTATGACTTGATGGCAAAAAGAAGAAGAAGAGAGGAGGAGGAGGAGGAGGAGAGGAGAGGAGGAGAAGAAGAAGAAGCTATAAAGACTGGCCATAGGTATTTTGCTTAGGTTCTTAAATGGATGGAGCAGCCCCTTTCTCCAGTTTGGTGTAGTGGTTAAGTGTGCAGACTCTTATCTGGGAGAACCGGGTTTGATTCCCCACTCCTTCACTTGCAGCTGCTGGAATGGCCTTGGGTCAGCCATAGCTCTGGCAGAGGTTGTCCTTGAAAGGGCAGCTGCCGTGAGAGCCCTCTCCAGCCCCACCCACCTCACAGGGTGTCTGTTGTGGGGGAGGAAGGTAAAGGAGATTGTGAGCCGCTCTGAGACTCTGCGGAGTGGAGGGCGGGATATAAATCCAATATCATCTTCTTCTTCTTCTTCTTCTTCTTCTTCTTCTTCTTCTTCTTCTTCTTCTTCTTCTTCTTCTTCTTCTTCTTCTTCTTCTTCTTCTTCTTCTTTCTATGAGCACTTACAGAGAGAGCTACGGCAAAATATTTCCATGCTTACCTCTTGAATGTGAACATCAGCTGCCGAAAGGCAAATTATGTTATTTGGGTCTCTGGGAACATCAAAGAGGCATAACTTTATCTGTAATTTCTTAATGGCTTGTGATGGATTCACACTACATTTTCATTTAACTAATTGACACTGTAACAGAGTTTCCATCTCATGCCAGATTTATTCTCTGCCCTTGTAGAAATTTAGCCTGGCTTCAGAATGTTGAATTATCTCATCTTGGTTCTTCCCCCTCTCCCAAAGGCAGTTGATTCAGGGTCCTTTAAATTGTGAATGCATGATAAGTCTGTCAGTTATTACTAGTCATGGTGGCTGAGGGGAACCTCCACCTTCAGAGCCACCTCTGAATCCCAGAGCCAGGAGGCAACATCAGGGGAAGGCCTCAGCCTCTATGCTCTGTTGTTGCCCCTCCAAAGGAGCTGGCTGGTCACTGTGTGAGACAGGATGCTGGACTAGATGGACCACTGGTCTGATCCAGCAAGGCTTTTTTCTTGTTCTTATGAAGGCCTTGGCCTCTCTGCCCTGTTGTTGGCCCTCCAGAGGAACCAGCTGGTCGCTGTGTGAGAAGGGATGCTGGACTAGATGGACCACTGGTGTGATCTCTCAGGGCTCTTCTTCTGTTCTTACTAAGGGCCTCTCTGCCCTGTTGTTGGCCCTGCAGAGGAATTAGCTGGGCACTGTGTGAGACAGGATGCTGGACTAGATGGACTATTGGTCTGGTCTAGCAGGGCTCTTTCTATGTTTTTATGCGTAGGAATCTCAGTATGTATCAGCCATGCGACATTCTGATCGCTCCTGGGCAGGCAGCTCTGAATTCAAGCTGCATATGTTTACAACAGATAAAGGCCATGCTTCCTTAGTCAGTGGGTGGTGGAAAGAGCCATCAACTTGCAGCCCACTTGGGGTTTCTAAGGCAAGAGATGTTCAAAGGTGGTGTGTGTCAGAACTTGTAACTTTCCTGTATGCTGAACCTAGTAATGTTAGCCTGACTGACTCCATGTTGGAAATGTTTACTAACCAAAGACTGTTGCCTTTATGCCTACTAACCAAATGCCTTGCATTTCAAACAAACTCAAACCGCTGAAGGGTGACTGATAGCCTCTGGAAGCCTCTGCAGGTGTCCTTTGAAGCTGGGTTGCCAGAGCAAAGCAGCAGGGTTCCTTCCTCCGCCTTGCAGATAAGAGGTCTGGGAACAGACGACTGTCTCCCGAAGTGTGAGAACAAGGTCTATTGTTTCTGTTACCCCTGTATAAAGAATGCGCCGATAGCCACTCCGGTTATCAGAGTCAATTTGCTTCCTCACTGAATGTGGTTCTCAATAAACGCTTCAACTTTTGAAACAAAGTAACGCGTCTTGTCTGAAGTTCTCCAGTTCTGACAGTGTGCCATCACCTTCCTCTGCGTAGCAAACCCAGACTTCCTTGGTGGTCTCCCACCCAAATAATAACCAGGGCTGAACTTGCTTAGCTTCCAGAATCTGTAAGATTGGACCAGCCTGGGCTGTCCAGGGGAGGGCAAGAAGAAAAAGGTGCTTTGCGTTGCATCTGATTTATGGCAACACTGCGTGAGGGTTTCAAGGCAAGAGACGTTCAGAGGTGTCTTGCCGTTGCTTGCCTCTGCACTGCAGTTCTGGGCTTCCTTGGTGGTCTCTTGTCCAAGTATTAACCAGGGCTGACCCTGCTTAGCAGATAAGATAGGATGCGATCGAGCTAGCTTGGGTCCTCCAGATAATCTGTTTACAAGAGATAATGGCCATGCTTACTTATATGGTACACTTTCATCCCATTCTCTGAGCCGTTTGGACGTGTTGTCTGAATAGAAACTTTGTGGAGACCTTGGGTCCCAAGTGAACATTTCCTGTGTATTGGATACATGATTAATCCCTTGCTTGAGGAAGGATTCTGGAAAAAGGAGATAAATCAGCATCCCTGTTGTGATATTATTTCATGGGATTAAGAAACTAGGATTACATGTCCTTTTATGATGGAATTTGGACGTCACGGTTGGAGGCTTTCAATAGGAGCTGTATGGACATTGAGTTCACCAATGTTTGCTAGCACAAGATCCACCAACTGATTTGCCTGTAAGATGGGATTGAGTGTTTAGAATATTCTATGGACCGCTGGAGTTACAGTTATTACAGTAAAGTTTGTTGTAATTTTCAATAATTATCCATAGTAACTGTGGTCACAATATTGATTTGTTATAATTACCTACCTGGAGGCTGGAACCCTTGGTTCAGACCAAACTTGTGTAAATTCACTTTGTCTTTTGCCTAACGGGTTCAAGTTGCAAGGCCTAGTACCTGGAGCTTGATCTGTCATATCCAGGGGTGGAATTCTAGCAGGAGCTCCTTTGCATATTAGGCCACACACCTCGGATGTAGCTAATCCTCCAAGAGCTTACAAAAAAGAGCCTTGTAAGCTCCTGGAGGATTGGCTACATCAGGGGTGTGTGGCATAATAAGCAAAGGAGCTCCTGCTAGAATTCCACCTCTGGTCATTGTAACGTACTCGAAGCGGAGACGAGAGTAGGGCAACATGGTTTATTAGGAGCACGTTGCAAGAGAGCGAACACGCGGGCCGGGTCCCGCTTATGTACAATCCCGGGTACAGCCTACTGGGTTGGTCGGGCCAATCCAGCCCCGTTGAACTTCCCGCCACAGCTGGAGATAGGCGGGGACAGGCTCCCGGCGCTGGGGCTCCTGGGACTGCCCAGTTGCCCCCCCCCCGTCGGGTCGCATGACATTTCTTGATACACTACACCCCTCCCCCCCTGGTTAATGTACAAAGTCCTGTAAGTATGCGGGGGGCCGGCGCTCCCGAGTGGACCGTCTGGGGGGTCCCGGTGTCGGCGGCGCGGCCGCCGAGGATGGTGCCTCGGTAGGTCCTGGAGTGGACGGGGGCGGCCCGTCCGGTTCAGCGGATCCCTCGGGCTCGGTCGGTTCCGGTACCTCCGGCGCCCGCATCACGGATGTTGGGATCGCGTCCTCTAGGCGGTCTCCGTTAGGCTCCTCGCTGGATATAGCCTCGTCCGTGTCTGTGGGGGCCTCCGGAAGGGTGCGGCGCCTCAACTGGTCAATGTGCCGCCGTAGTACCTGGCCCCCCTCCGTTGATATGTCGTAGTGGCGGGACCCGGTTACCCTCAGTACCCGCCCCGCCACCCAATCGGGGCCCCTAGCATAGTTTCTGGCGAAAACTGGGTCGCCCGCGAAGAAGCCCCGGGCGGCGTCTCGGACTTCGGGGCTCCCGCGGGTGTCTGAAGCTCGGTCGGGATGCAGCCGGTCCAGCCGGGTTATGAGTTTGCGTCCCATGAGGAGCTCAGCCGGGCTGACTCCTGTGACCGGGTTAGGGGTGATCCGATTATCGAAGAGGAACGCGGCCAGCCTGTGGTCCCAGTCCCCCTGTACAATTCGGCCGAGGGCCTCCTTTGTTGTGCGGACCATCCGCTCCGCCTGGCCGTTGGTGGCCGGATGGAAGGGAGCCGACCTTATGTGCCTGATCAGATATCTTTGCAGGAACGCCTGGAAGTCGGCTGAGGTGAAGGCGGCCCCGTTATCAGAGACTATGGTGTCCGGGATGCCATGTGTGCATAGGACCCTGCGCAGAGCTCTGATCGCGGCTGTGGACGAGGTGGACCCTACGGGGATGACCTCCAGCCATTTGGTGTAGGAGTCCACCATTATGATGAAGGTCTGCCCCTGGAATGGGCCCGCAAAGTCGATATGGAGTCTCGACCATGGTTTCCGGGTGGACTCCCACCTAGTGACGGGGGCGCTGGGCGGCTCGGGCCGTGATTCCTGGCAGGTCTGGCACCCGCAGACCCAGCCCTCGATCTCCCCATCCATTCCCGGCCACCAGACGTAGCTCCTGGCCAGAGCCTTCATCCGCACTATGCCGGGATGAGTCTCGTGTAGGGATTCTAGAACACGCTTTTGGAGCGGGGGTGGAATCACTACCCTACTGCCCCAAAGTATGCAGCCCTTGTGTGCGGCTAATTCCTCCCTCCTCGCCTTGTAAGGCTTGAATTCTTCCCCCATGTTTCCCTCTGGCCACCCCCTCACCACCCAGTCGAGCACCCGTGCCAATGTCCTGTGTTTCTGGGTGGCCTTGGCCACCTCCGTTGCGTGGAGGGGCGGCTCTGGGAGGCTCTCTATCATCATGACCTGGTGTGCGGGTGCGGGGTCCGGACCCGTCTCCGGCAGCGGCAAACGGCTAAGCGCATCCGCGTGTCCCATAGCCTTGCCGGCCCTATGAACCAGTGTGTACGTGTATGAGTTGAGGAATTGGTTCCACCTCAACACGCGCTGTGAGAGTATTTGGGGGGTTTGTCGGTCTGGGGCCAGTAGACCTAAGAGGGGCTTGTGGTCCGTGGCAATGGTGAACCTTCTCCCATATAGATACTCATGGAACTTTCGGACCCCTGCCACGATTGCCAGGGCCTCTTTATCTATCTGCGCGTAGTTGCGCTCGGCTGAAGTGAGCGTGCGGGAGTAATATGCGACCGGTACCTCCCTCCCGTCCGGAAGCTGGTGCCCCAGGACTGCTCCCACCCCATACGGCGACGCATCGCAGGCCAGGATGACGGGGAGGGCCTCGTCAAAATGGTGGAGCACCGCATTGGACACCAGGACGTCCTTGACCGCCTGAAACGCCGCGGCCTGTCGTTTGCCCCAAACCCAAGGGGCTTTTTTGTCCAGCAGCCGGTGAAGGGGCTCCGCCAGGGCTGCCTTGTGGGGGAGGAAGGAGTGGTAAAAGTTGAGCACCCCCAAGAAGCTTTGGAGCTCCGCTTTACAAGTGGGAGCCGGGGCTTGCACGATGGCTCGGGTCTTTTCTTCCGTGGGGTGGATGCCTGCTGCGTCAACGGCGAACCCCAGAAACTCCACCCGTGGAACCCCCAGCAAGCATTTCTCTCTCTTGACCTTGAGCCCCACTGCCTGGAACCGGCGGAGCACCTCTCGAAGGCGGTTGCCGAATTCATCGGGGTCCGGGGCGGCGACTAAAACGTCGTCGAAAAACGGCTGGACTCCTGGGATCCCTTTAAGGAGAGCGTCCATTAGGCTCTGGAAAATCCCCGGAGCGACGCTAACCCCAAACTGAAGCCTCTTTACCCGGAAAGCCCCCCTGTGGGTCACGATCGTTTGGGCCTCCGCCGTCTTGTTGTCTACTGGGAGCTGCTGGTAGGCGCTGGTAGGCCTAGCTTCCCAAATATCCTAGCCCCCGCTAGGGCGGCCAGGACATGGCTCACCACCGGCACTGGATAGGGGTTGTCCTGTAGTGCCTTGTTTATGGTGCATTTATAATCGGCACAGATCCGCACCTCCCCGTTTGGCTTGATGGGGGTAACGATGGGGGTTTCCCAGGTGGCGTAGTCCACCGGCTCGAGGACGCCTTGTGCCGTGAGGCGGTCTAACTCTGCCTCAATCTTAGGTTTCAAGGCGAACGGAACCCTCCTGGCCTTGAGCCGAATCGGTCTGACCGTGGGGTCTAGGGGCAGGGAGATGGGCGGCCCCCGGTAGCTCCCTAGGGACCCATCGAATACCTCGGGGAATTCCTTGCAAATCTCCCCGAACCCCCGGGGCGTTATGGTCTGGCCCACCCCCTCCACGCGGATTCCCAAGGGTTTGAACCAGGCCAGACCTAGCAGGGTGGCCAGCTGGCGCTTAACCACCAGGATGTCCAGCGGGCCGTGGAAGGACCCCCGCTCGACTTGTACCCGCGCCCACCCCGCAATTTGCACCGGGTTCTTCTGGAAGTCCCGGAGTATGAAGTCTGCCGGCCGAAGTTGCAGCCGCTGGCGGGGACACAGTTCTCTTAGGGTTTCTTCCGCAATAAGGGAAATGGAGGACCCTGAGTCCACCTCCATTTGGCAGGGGTTCCCCTCTATAAGGACCGCCACTTTGATTTTATCGGGGGAATCGTGGGGCAAGTTCAGTACCTGTAGGGACGTAGAGTCTACCGCGTGGGACTCCGCGGACTCGTGGTACGTGGTCGGCTTCCTGCGGTTGGGCTTGGCTCGGCAAGCCCTGGCAATGTGGCCGGTCTTTCCGCAGCTCCTGCAGTCCCAGGTCCGGTATTGGCAGTCTCTCCGCTCGTGGGGGCCGCCGCAGCTGGCGCACTTGGTGGCCGGGGCTCTCTCCGACGCTGGTGGTCGGTCGGTCGCTCGGGGGCGTTGGGTCGCTCTGTTGGGTGGCCCGGCTGGGCGGCGTAGCTGATGGGCTTCCTCCTCCTCGGGGCCGTCGTGGTCCAGCTCTCCGTGGTGGGCAGCTTCCATCTTGGCCCGGGGAAACGTTCGTGCGGTTCGTTCCCATGCCACCGCTTCGCTGAAGGCGGCCTGGAGAGTAAGCTCTTCTTTGGCGAAGAGCTTCTGCTGGAGCCTCTCGTCGCGGAGGCCCCACGTGAATCTGTCCGCCAGGGCTTCCTCCAGTTGGGGGAGGTTGCAGTTCCCGGCGAGTTTGCGGAGGGCCGCCAGGTAGTCCGCGGCGGACTCGCCCGCGATCTGGTCCCGTTTGTGGAACAGGAACCTGCGAGCCACCCGCGAAGGCTGTGGTGAGAAGTGTCCCGTGAGGAGTCGGATGATCTCGTCGTAGGATTTCTCTGTCAGACGGGCGGGTGCCGAGAGACCCTTGGCGATCTCGAACGTGGCAGGCCCGCAGACGCTCATGAGAACGTCCCTCTTTGCTCCGGCGTCAGTGATCTTGTTGGCCCGGAGGTAGAACTCGACCCGCTCCGAGTAGGACTCCCATCCCTCTGGATTGGTTGGGTCGAAGGGCTCGAGGTAGCCGGTGATTCCGCCTTGGTTGGCCATGATGGCGGCGGCAGTCGCTTGTTGCCCAGATCTCCGTCGTAGCCGCTGAGGCTAGAATCCCATCCTCGTCGCCAGTGTAACGTACTCGAAGCGGAGACGAGAGTAGGGCAACATGGTTTATTAGGAGCACGTAGCAAGAGAGCGAACACGCGGGCCGGGTCCCGCTTATGTACAATCCCGGGTACAGCCTACTGGGTTGGTCGGGCCAATCCAGCCCCGTTGAACTTCCCGCCACAGCTGGAGATAGGCGGGGACAGGCTCCCGGCGCTGGGGCTCCTGGGACTGCCCAGTTGCCCCCCCCCCCCGTCGGGTCGCATGACATTTCTTGATACACTACAGTCATATCACCAGCTGTCTCTCAAGTATTGCTCATCTAACTTGGCTTTTCACCTGTCTCCCAGGTCAGTCTCCAGGAGAATCCATCAACCATCTCTGTCTCCTTTTTGCGATGCTCAGGGGGCTCACAAGATGCTCCAGTTCTGTTTGTTTCTTTTTTAGTTTATTGTTTTGCTACACAGAATGAGAAAGATTCTACCCCACGTAGAATGTAATTTCACAATCCACGTTTTGCACTTGGGTCATGGGATGAACCTGGGTCAAGCTAGTGGAATAATCTGCGGTTCTTGGCTTTTAGTTCCCCAGTGCTCTTCAAGCGATAATCAGTGAACCACAAAAATAAACATGAGGGCACAGAGAAGCACAGAAGAGAGCCAGGAGACACAGTGAGGGACTTGAATCAGAAACTTAGGATCTAGTTTCACTTATGAAACTTTTTGAATGGTCTTGAGCCAGCCTCTGTCTCATGGAGTGATTGTAAAGGGCAGGGGTTCCCAACCTTTGTGTGTGTGTGTGTGTGTGTGTGTGTGAGTATTTGTGTGTGTGCCTGGAAGTCACGGTTGACATCTGATGACCCCTACTGGGGCTTGGATGTTCAAAGAGATGGCTTGCTTTTGCCTGCCTCTGCATCCCAGTC
Organism: Heteronotia binoei; assembly: GCF_032191835.1. Taxonomy (NCBI): domain Eukaryota; kingdom Metazoa; phylum Chordata; class Lepidosauria; order Squamata; family Gekkonidae; genus Heteronotia; species Heteronotia binoei. The sequence continues at coordinate 97,416,457 of NC_083232.1, read as the reverse complement.
CTGGTATTCCTTGGAGGTCTCCCATCCAAATACTTGCCAGGGTTGGCCCTGCTGAGCTTCTGAGCTTTGACAAGATCAGGCTTGCCTGGGCTATGCAGGTCAGGCATGGATTCCCAACCTTTTTCGAGCCTTCAGACACCTTTGGAATTCTGACAGAGTGGAGTAGGTAGGAGTGGAGTAGGAGTATTAAATGGCTGCCTTAGGGGGTGGAGCCAGCTACAAAATGGCTGCTGCAGCCAACCTTCAATCATGTAGTGAAGATCGTTGTGCTGTGGTAGCAGCCGCTTCCAAAGCAACATTTTTTACAATCCACACAGTCAATCGAATCTCCAGTGGCCAATCAAAAGCCTTGCTGGGCACAAGCCCATCTGGCCCTGCCCACTTTTGAAAATATTGGGTGGGGCCAGGAAAGCTGTCAGTGGGCATCATGGAGCCTGTGGGCATCGCTTTGGTGTTATGGTTAAGTGGGCGGACTCTTATCTGGGAGAACCGGGTGTGATCCCCCACTCTTCCACTTGCAGCTGCTGGAATGGCCTTGGGTCAGCCATAGCTCATGCAGAGCTGTCCTTGAAAGAGCTCTCTTAGCCCCACCCACCTCACGGGGTGTCTGTTGGAGAGGGGGGGAAGGAGATTGTAGGCCTCTCCGAGACTCTGTCCTTGAAAGGGCAGCTTCTGGGAGAGCTCTCTCAGCCCCACCAACCTCACAGGGTGTCTGTTTTGAGGAAGGGGAGGTAAGGGAGATTGTGACCGGTCTGAGACTCTGAGATTTAGAGTATAGGGCGGGATATAAATCCAATATCTTCATCTTCTTTGAGGATCCCTGGTAAAGGTAAAATGGCATTGGAAAAGCTTCCTCCTCTTCCTCCTCCTCTTCTTCGCCGTGTGATAAGGAATTCCGGGGTCCCTGGATTTCAGAGGATTGTAAATAACTTCAGGAATACATCCACAAGTCCTAACGGTGTTTGCTGTGGACCTGTCCTAGTATCTGATGTTCGGAATATCGTTTGGAGACGGGCAGCTTAGCATGGGGGAATTCATTCAAATGCATTCACATTGCATGACGCTGGCTTACTAATTGTACCGTATGAGATGTGAACAAGAAAAGGTTGATTCAGTTTTAATGATGACGAAAATCAAGTGATGCCTTTGTGACCGTGGCGAACAGGGCAGCTTTTATAAGCAAATCACAACGGTTTCTTGTTTCCCTGCATTAATGTGCCTCCCACTTCAGCCTAGAACAAAAGCAGCTCTGTCCGAGCTTAGATGATTATTCATTTCTTTTTAAAATGTCTGTACAGTGACCCATTCTGTGCAAAAGCATGTTAAACAGCTCAGCATCCCAAGGGATACAACATATTCAAAACATTACGATTTCTGAGGCGCAAGAAATACTACACTAGCTGGCTGTTGTATTTGTTCTTTCTCCATTACATCTAGGACAGCTGTAACTAATAAAAAGCCACCACTCATGATGTATTCTAGTACTGAGCCAAGCAACAACACATCTAATTTTTTTACTTGTATCCACCTGTGAATACTTAAATCCAGGTACAGGAGCCAGGAGCAAACAAGACATATCTTCCTTACAAACTTGAGAAAGGCTCCAGTTTGCAGAAAAATCTGAAATCTTAAACACACACACACTTTTGGGAGCTTAAAAACTCCCAAAATAATAGAAAGAGAACCTACCTCTTTGAGAAATGGATGCCTTCTGAGACCTCAGTGGCTATTGTGGGGGGTTGCTAAGCAACCACAACAATACTGCCAGCCTTCAAACCTTGGTTTCTGTCACTAAAAGGGAGGAGGAGGTGGGCAGGGCTCTGTTTTGACCTTCAGCCCTTCTTCTTCTTCCCCAGAAGGAAGATTTATGGGACCAAGGGTAGAAGCAACCACTGGGCGATTTGTTGCCATGCAGTTTGTGCAACCTACCCAGGTGCAGTGCTGGCTACAGCTTAATTTCCTACAAACTCGCCTGGGCTCAGCAGCAGCCTAAACATAACTTGTGCAATTTGGCTGGCTGGCCTGGGAAGTAACCACAACACCACACAACTTGCTACAGCACAACATTTTGCAATTTGGCTAGATTTTTCTCGGGGTGAAGCTACTGGGGGGGGAGGGAAGGAAGGAAAGATGAGAGCCAGTGTGGTTCAATGGTTAGAATGACAGGCTAGAATCTAGGAGACCCAGGTTCAAATCCCCACTCTACCATGGAAACTCGCTGGGTGACCTTGGGCCAGTCCCTCTTTCCCAGCTTCATCAGCCTCACAGGACTGTTGTGAGATTGCAGAAGAGAAGAGGAGAATGAAGTGAGTCCTATACGTCCTTGCAGGTTCCCTGTTTGTATATCTCATAAATACAAAACAGATGTTTCTGGATATTTCTGAGTTGCATGCAGGGGTGGAATTCTAGCAGGAGCTCCTTTGCATATTAGGCCACACACCCCTGATGTGGCCAATCCTCCCAAGAGCTTACAAGGAGCACTGGCTACATCAGGGGTATGTGGCCTAATATGCAAAGATGCCCTTGCTAGAATTCCACCCCTGGTTGTATGTGTTTCAGTATTGTGCTTTGAGGTAGTTCTCTTCTGCAAGACTTTATATATTCCAGTGATACTCAGTGGCTGGTGTGGCTCCTCACAGCACCATTCTCCAGCGTGGCCCCACCCTGTGTTTCAGGAAAGTAGGGAAGGCCTTGCCTGGTGGAGACTCTAGTTGGTAGTTGGCTTCCACCTTGAAACAGCTGCTGCTGAAGGGAGGGAGCTGAAGGCAGTGAGCCTCCCTAAGATGGAGAGCTCATGCTCAGGAAGGAAGTGAAGATGGTCCTTTTGCCCAGTCTTGTCAGATCTCAGAAGTTAAGCACCTTTTGGGTACTTGGATGGGAGACTACCAAGGAAGGCTCTGCAGAGAAAGGCAACGGCCAACCGTCTTTACTTCTCGCTTGCCTTGAAAGGCCCTGCTGGGGTTGCCATAAATTGATTGTAACTTGACAGGACTTACGTATGTACGTAATTGCAAGTGTGGCTTCCCATAACCCATGGAACTCGTGCTGCTGATATATCCGTTCCTAGGCACTGCTTGTCCTGACCTGGATAGCTCAAGCCAGCCCAGTCTCATCAGATCTTGGAAGTTAAGCAGGGGTGGCCCCGGTTAGTACTTGGATGACCACTGAAGAAGTCCAGGGTTGCTATGCTGTGATGGCCAATAGCAAAACCACCTTGCCTTGTTCAACTGTTGCCTTGAAAACTCTATAGGGTAGCCATAATTTAGCTGTGACTTGACAGCAGTGCTTTGTGGTGAGACAAGACCCCAATGTCAAAATCACGACAGTACAGAGACTTCCGCTCAGTAATCCTCCTTCCGGCGGGGCTTTGGAGATCCTCGGTTGTATTCTGTTGGGGGAACAGTGCTGTGGAACAGTATGAACTGCTGAGGGCAAGTGCAAATGAGCACCTAGTTGATGCTCCGTTAGTGCGGGGATGTGTGGCATGCAGACCCTCCTAAAATTACATCATCTGATCTAACCGCTGCTAACAAACTTACCGCAAAATTGATCGCAAGGAAGAAAATTTATTTCCTAGCTATGAACGTGGAAATCATTGTCGTTCAGCAATCAGCCAGTTTCCGACTTGTGAAAGGAATTGAGTTGGGCCGTTTCACAAGTTCCTTTTCAGCCTGTGAGACTATGGACTTAATTAAGAGGTGCTAGTTGTTTGGGGGTGGGGGGAGCCATTTTGAGTGTTACTAATATATAAATATTGTATTTCCAAGAAGGGGGAACGTGTTTAACGGAGAAATGAATGAAAATGTACCATGTAGTCCTTTACCCCCAGAAGGAAATCCACAGCTCAGTGCAAAACATCTCAGGTTCAATCCCCAGCATTTAGCGGAAGTAGCTGCTGAGAGACGAGGAAATGAAGACTGTGTTCAGGGGAACTGCACTGCTGTATTTTTATTTATTTATTTTAGGAAACGGGAAAGTCTTCTGGCGCCACTCCCGAAGTCCCCAGATATTTTCTGAGTTGGACCTGGCAACCCTATCCCAGCAGATAATATTGACTTTGACAGACCAAGGATCTGGTTCAATATAAAGCAGCTACACTGACATGCGATCATGTTTGCAAGTCTCACATGTTCGTAGGGTTTATTCCCAACTTAACCATGGGGAGGGACGGTGGCTCAGTGGTAGAGCATCTGTTTGGTAAGCAGAAGGTCCCAGGTTCAATCCCCAGCATCTCCAACTAAAAAGGGTCCAGGCAAGGAGGCGTGAAAAACCTCAGCTTGAGACCCTGGAGAGCCACTGCTGGTCAGGGGAGGGACGGTGGCTCAGTGGTAGAGCATCTGCTTGGTAAGCACAAGGTCCCAGGTTCAATCCCCGGCATCTCCAACTCAAAAGGGTCCAGGCAAAAAGGCATGAAAAACCTCAGCTTGAGACCTTGGAGAGCCGCTGCCAGTCTGAGTAGACAAGACTGACTTTGATGGACCGAGGGTCTGATTCAGTAGAAAGCAGCTTCATATGTTCATATAGGTCCATGCAAAGAATTGCAGCTTTAGAATTGGTGAAACCATTCAGCTAATATCACTTTTAGAATAACTGAGGAAGCCCATATTAGTACTATTGTATGTTCTTCGGTAATTTAAGTAAAAGATAAAATACCACATGTGCAGAAAGAACTGGAAAGCGCCATCACGTCTAAACTGACTTACGGTGACCCTGGTAGGGTTTTCAAGGCAGGAGATGTTCAGAGGTGGTTTGCCATTGCCAGCCTCTACACAACACCCCTGGGCTTCCTTGGTGCTCTCCCTTCCAAATACTAATAGGGCCAACCCTGATCTTCTGAGATCTGACAAGATTGAGCTAGCTTGAGTCTTTGAGTCTAGCTTGAGAGCCAGTTTGGTGTAGTGGTTAAGTGGGAGGACTCTTATCTGGGAGAACTGTGTTCAATTCCCCACTCCTCCACTTACAGCTGTTGGAATGGCCTTGGGTCAGCCATAGCTCTCGTAGAGCTGTTCTTGAAAGGGCAGCTTCTGTAAGAGCCCTCTCAGGCCCACCCGCCTCACCGGCTGTCTGTTGTGGGGGAAGAAGATATAGGAGATTGTAAGTTGCTCTGAGTCTCTGATTCAGAGAAGGGCGGGGTATAAATCTGCAATTCTTCTTTTTTGATGTCAGGGTAATATCTAGGTTATAAAATATATTTAAATATTCTATGCAAAGTTCATTACATTTTTTTTAATGGAAAGTTAGTTGTGGACCAGAATAATCCAAGGGACTAAAATAAAAATATCTAAAAGCCTGCAGTGGTACCATCACGCACATGCAGGCCAGGTTGCTGACAGTAAATGGTTCTCTTCTGTTAACATTTTATATATTTATTTATTTTCTGAAAATTTATGTTCTGCTACGTAGGCCCAAGAAGCTTTCAGATTGGCTTTAAAAAAACCCCTTTATCACAGATTTACAAACTATTCTGTTCTTGGTTTCCATCAGATCTCTTTTTTGTTGTTGCAGGAACTCCTTTGCATATTAGGCCACAGCCCCTGATGTAGCCAATCCTCCTGAAGCTTACAGTAAACCCTGTACAAAGAGCTCTGTAAGCTCTTGGAGGATTAGCTACATCATGGAGGTGTAGCCTAACAGGCAAAGGAGGTCTTGCTACAAAAAAAGCCTTGGTTTCCATACATGTGTTCCATATGGAGTGATCCTGAGGCTGGAATTCTTCCTTGTGGTCCTTCAGCATAGCCGTCCCTGCAGATGCTCCCACACAGGCCCTCTGAAGTAAAGAATCAGGGCCAGAGTGTTAGAACTTGCTTCTCCCTTGCTGGAGGAAGAGTTCCCTTCCTGGTAGTTGACCGTTGCTAGGCACCAGCTGCACTACTGTTGAGGATATCTGAGGCAAGGAAGGAAAAGTGGAGTCAGCTGGAACTCATTCAACTGTGATGGAGACGCAGTGTTCCATAAAAGAGTGCTCACCATTGGTATGACAGGGAAAATGGAAGCTAGGTGCATTGACTGTCAGTGATGTTCAAGCAGACAATCAGCTGATTTAATTCCGTATCCTCCCTCACATGATCTTCGTTCTTTCCCCTTACTAGGCTTTTGTGCAGGGGAGGACTATGTTTTTCTTCTCCCCTTTGCTACGCATGGGTCTCCAACCTTTTTGAGCCTGTAGGCGCATTTGGAATTCTGACAGAACGTGGTGGGCGCAGCCACAAAATGGCCACTCTGGGAGGCGGAGCCAGCCATAAAACGGCTGACACCTTTTTCATCAGTCACACAGCAAAGGTTTCTTTGCTGTGGCAGCAGCTGTTGCCAAAGTGACGTTTTTTAAAAATTTGCACAGCCAATCAAATCTCTGGTGGCTAATTAGAAGCCTTGCTGGGCAAAAGCCTCACCTGGCCCTGCCTACTTTCTAAAAACACTTGGCGGGCACCAGGAAAGGTGCTGGCGGGCACCACTGGACCCATGGGCACCATGTTAGGGACCCCTGATATATACTAATGGGCAGGGCTTTTTTGTGGGAAAAAACCCAACAGGAACTTATTTGCATATTAGGTCACACCCCCTGACATCACCGTTGTTTCACACAGGGCTTTTTTGTAGACAAAGCCCAACAGGAACTCATTTGCATATCAGGCCACACCTCCTGATACCAAGCCAGCCAGAACTGTGTTCCTGTGTGTTCCTGCTCAAAAAAAGCCCTGCTAGTGGGGCTCCATAGTTTGTAGGTGTGTGTGTGTGTGTGTGTGTGAGAGAGAGAGAGAGAGCACATCTCATGTGGTATGTGTGTGGAATGTGAGGTTGTTAAAGCCTAAGGCTTGAATAGCAAAGTGTAGATAAGCCTTGTTGTTTTCCTTTGGATAGAGATTTTTAAAGAGCACTCTGGGGCAGGTATCTCAGATCACAAACAGAATGAGCAGCGTCCTTCTCTTTCCATTCCAATTGTAATTGGCTTTCCTTCAATGCAAACGGAGGGCAGACACCAGTTTCCCAAAATAGCATGGGTAATTCAACTTCGTTCATTCCATTAGAATAGATTCCTTCTGGCTTCGATTGACCGGGGTCTTTAAAAGAAACAGGTGGGGTTGCTCATACGTAACCAGAGCCGTAACAATGTGTTTAGCAATTTTGGAAAAGAAAAAAAAAAAAGACAATTGTTCACTAAACAGACAAAGGGTAGCTCAGCTGTGCCTCTGAGACAGATTCTGTTTCAAGCTCCGAATGCAGTTTATTATAACAGCTATCTTGAAACCACAGGGACCAACTTGTCCTTCTTTACAGATGGCATTCCAAAATCTCTGCCTTGGGGCTTTAAATAGAAGCAGCCAGACCCTGTTTCTGTGCAGAATGAAGAGCAGAGGTCAGTGGGGTTCTGTTCCGCAGAGGCACTGGATATGTTGTAAGAACATAAGAGAAACCATGTTGGATCAGGCCAGTGGCCCATCGAGTCCAACACTCTGTGTTACGCAGTGGCCAAAAAACCCAGGTGCCATCAGGAGGTCCACCAGTGGGGTCAGGATACTAGAAGTCCTCGCACTGTGCCCTCCACAAGCATCAAGAATACAGAGCATCACTGCCCCAGACAGAGAGTTCCATCAATACCCTGTGGCTAATAGCCACTGATGGACCTCTGTTCCATGTGCTGATCCAATCTCCTCTTGAAGCTGTCTATGCTTGTAGCCGCTGCCACCTCCTGTGGCAGTGAATTCCATGTGTTCATCACTCTTTGGGTGAAGGACTTCCTTTTATCTGTTCTAACCCAACTGCTCAGTTGTACATGCAGTTGAGTCTCATTAATGGCAGAGGTGGCAGGAAGTGCCACCAAGTTGCAGCTGCCTGATGGTGACCCCATAGGATTGTCAAGGCAGGAGATGAACAGAGGTGATTTGCCATTGCCTGCCTCCAGGTAGCAACCCTGGACTTCCTTGGGGGTCATTCTCACAAGTACTAACCAGGACCAACCCTCCTTAGCTTCTCTGATCTGATGAGGTTGACCTAGGCTGAGCTATCCAGGTCAGGGTTAGTCAGTGTTATTCAGGACCTTGAGTTGTGGAAATATTTTCTGGGCATTGGTTCATAGATTCAGCCAGAGCAGTGATGCCATGGAGAGGGGGGGCAGAGCAAGTCCCTCAGAATTCCCATGTTGAGGAAGCTCGTGTGATTGTCTGCTCCAGGGGTGGAATTCTAGCAGGAGCTCCTTTGCATAATAGGCCACACACCCCTGATGTAGCCAATCCTCCAAGAGCTTGCAAAAAAGAGCCTTGTAAGCTCTTGGAGGATTGGCTACATCAGGGGTGTGTGGCTTAATATGCAAAGGAGCTCCTGCTAGAATTCCATCCCTGGCCTGGTCACATACAATCCTGGTGAGCATGGTCTTTCTCCCTCAAATATGCGCTGTCAGCGCCACTCCCGTCAAAAATTGTGTCTTTGAATAAAAAGGTGAAAGGTTTATCAGCAAAGCTTTTTTATAGTAGGAACTGCTTTGCATATTAGGCCACACCCCCTGATGTAGCCAATCCTCCCAGAGCTTACAGTAGGCCCTATACTAAGAGCCCTGTAAGCTCGTGGAGAATTGGCTACATCAGGGGTGTGTGACTTAATATTTATTTTAATTTTTTAAATTATATTTATATCCCACTCTCCCTTGACAGGCTCAAAGCGGCTAACATCAATTAAAACAACATAAAATTATATGATTATAGTAAAATCACAATAAATTATTAAAACATCTCAACCATATACAATTTTAATCCCTAGATGGCGTTGTTAGTACTTCTTAATTAGCGCTGTTTACTGTGATGTTATTAGGTGTTACTGAGTGCCTTGCATTTCTATTTGGGTCAGATTAAGATATTAATGCTGTGGGCTCTTGAAGAACTGGACGCCTCCATTAGATGTTAAAAGCCTGTTTAAACAGTTCTGTCTTGCAAAGGAGTTCCTGCTACAAAAAAAAGGCCCTGTTTATCAGGCCCATTCACATTATGAGAATACAAGGCTGATAACAGACAGGCATTTAGGGGCAGATTGGAGGCGTCTCAAATCGGGCCGGCTCAAAAAGAGCCATCCCGAACCTTCCACACACACACACACACCCCCGGTGAGATAGCCCCATCCTGTCTGTGAGGCGGCTTGGCACGATCAGGCAGGGGGCGCCTTAGAAGATGGACCGCTCTTTTTCTCCCCCAAGGAGTCAAGCGCTCAAGTGTTCTGGGCAGTTATTATTATTAAAAAAAAAAAAAAAAAGCTTCTGCCTGACATGCAGAAGGTCTCAGGTTCAATCCTAGGTTCGTTTCCATCTAAAAAGACCAGGTGGTAGGTAGGAAAAATCCAATGCATGGTTATAGGATGGGGGCAACCTGTCTTAGCAGTAGTATGTGCGAAAAGGATCTAGGGGTCTTAGTGGACCATACGCTGAATGTGAGTCAACAGTGTGATGCAGTGGCTAAAAAGGCAAATGCAATTTTGGGTTGTATCAACAGAAGTATAGTGTCCAGATCACGTGATGTGATGGTATCACTTTACTCTGCTGTGGTAAGACCTCACCTGGAGTATTGTGTTCAGTTTTGGGCACCACATTTTAAGAAGGATACAGACAAGCTGGAACGGGTCCAGAGGAGGGCAACGAAGATGGTGAGAGGTCTGGAGACCAAGTCCTATGAGGAAAGGTTGAAGGAGCCTGGAGAAGAGACGGCTGAGAGGTGATATGATCACCATCTTCAAGTACTTTAAGGGCTGTTCTAGAGAGGATGGGGTGGAATTGTTTTCTGTGACCCCAGAAGGTAGAACCAGAACCAATGGGTTGAAATTAAATCAAAAGAGTTTCTGGTGCAACATTAGGAAGAACTTCCTGATCGTTCCTCAGTGGAACAGGCTTCCTCGGAAAGTGGTGGGCTCTCCTTCCTTGGAGGTTTTTAAACAGAGGCAAGATGGCCATCTGACAGCAATGGAGATCCTGTGAATTTAGGGGGAGGTATTTGTGAGTTTCCTGCATTGTGCAGGGAGTTGGACTAGATGACCTTGGAGGTCCCTTCCTACTCTATTCTATGATGAGAAGGACCTCTGCCTGAAACTCTGGGGAGCCTCTGCCAGTCTGAGTAGACAGTAGTGACCTTAAGGGTCACCAAAGGTCTGATGCAGCAGACGTCAGCTTCAGGTGTGTATGACAGTTGTTGACTGCACAGGAGATAATGTTGTTTTGAAATTCTTGGAGATTTGGGGGCGGGGGGGGTTGGAGTTTGGAGAAGGTAGGGCTTTTGGGAGGGGAGGCAATAATGCCATAGAGTCCACCTTCCAATGTGTCCATTTTTTCCAGGGGAACTGATCTTTGTTGCCTGGGGTTCAAATGTAACTTCAGAAGATCTCCAGCCACCACCTGGAGCTTGGCAACTCTAACAGGAGAACTGACAGAATGTGCTCTTCATTGTTGGCTTCAGGAATTCTGACTCATCCTTGTTTGGTGAGATAGGATATAAATAGACAATAGTTTCTGCTTTATCATTCTTTCCATTATTGTACAGAAATGAAACTCTTTTCTGGTACTTCTGGTCTGTCTGATTACTTTTTTTTGTTAAGTTTTCCAATTGCGTTTTAGCAAAACGCAATTTTTTTTGCAGTGATTTATCATACTTCTTCCCTCTTTTTGTTTCAATTGGAACAGGAGCCTGGTGTTTCAGCCAGAGCACTGAGAGAGCTCGAGTCATCATTTTACAGGCTGATTTTATTGAAATGTTTTTGCAAGGCGTGTTAATAAAACTGCAGTTTCCCCACCCATGCGGCTCATATTTGCATATGTTACCAGGGTAGAAGGAGACCAGATGCACAGCAGTAATTACCTAGCTGGGAAGATAATGTTTGGCTTGGTCCTCAGAGACTCTTTTGGTCACAGTTGTGAAGTACCTCAGCGTAGCATCTGAGATCACTGCTGCCACATCAGGCCGCTTCATCGTCTTGGCACACACTTGTACAACTGCTTAAGTAATACGAGAAGTCATAGGGAAAGACAGGGATACTTTGGGTCAGTGAGATCCAATCTTAATTGGCTCACTTGATTAAGGGCCTGGTTGGATTCAGGCTTGTGGCTGTCAATCCAAGGCACATCCCTTATTCTTGGCTATCTTTGTTGTAATCTAGGTTTTAATATAATGACCCTTGTGTGCTAATCCCCATTTTAATCTAGATTATGGCTGGGTACAGACGGGCAGGTTGGGGCGACAGCCTCCCGGCTCAGAAAGAAAAGCTGGCACAGTCTGAGGTGCCCCAGGTGGTCAGACTGCGCATGCCCCACTGCCAGAAGACGGATGGGCTGTACGAGCTCTGGAGGAGTGGTCAGACTGCTCAAGCACATGGGAGGCGCTTCCTCGCACTCCCCAGCCGTTCAGATGGCTGGAAAAGGCCACGGGGAAGCACTTCAGAGATTTTTTTTTTTTCCAAGACAGCAGAGAGGCGCTGGAAGACAACATAAGGGCGGGGGCAAGGCAGGACCCGGATGTGCGCATTTGAGTGCACAGTTTAAATCCGGCTGTGGGGAGTTCCTGTGTCGGACCAAACAGGCCATCTGTATTCAGCCTACGATAGCGAGCTCATATAATCTTTCAAACGCCAGTTTGGTGTAGTGGTGGACTCTTATATGGAAGAACAGGGTTTGATTCCTCCGTCCTCCACTTGCAGCTGCTGGGATAGCCTTGGGTCATCCATAGCTCTGGCAGAGCTGTACTTGAAAGGGCAGCTTCTGGGAGAGCTCTCTCAGCCCCACCTACCTCACAGGGTGTCTGTTGTGAGGGGAGAAGATATAGGAGATTGTAAGCCGCTCTGAGTCCACACATTTGCCTCCATAGGATAAGATGGCGTGTCCAGCAGCTGTTGCCTCCACCTCCACTTTCTGATGTCCCTTAAGGCGGGGGGGAGGGCCTCCAAACCAGGGGATCCCCATCTCCAACTGGGAACTGGCAACCCTAGCTGATGTAATTTTTTATGGTGGTATGATGAACACAATGCAATATCAGTGGAGTGACGATATATGCGATTGTAGCAACTATAATAACCGACACCAGGGAAACACTAATAATTAATAATATTCAGTTCCACTCTGAAGTTCTGTTAGCCCATTCTAACCAATGTAGGGCTTGAATCCATGAGAATGCTTAGAGATTTTGCAAAGGAAGATAAGGAAACAATAGCAATAATTACAACTGGCATCGTTCTTCCTTTGGCATCGAAATACGTCTTTGAAGCTTATACCACTGTTGAAGATTTTCTAAAAATTGAAACGGAGAAATAATAAACACCCGGGGTCTTCGTCTGGACTTCATGGGCTAACAGTACTTCAGCCTGGAATTGGATATTATCAGGGCTCATTTTGTAGCAGGAGCTCCTTTGAATATTAGGCCACACCCCCTGATGTAGCCAATCCTCCAAGAGCTTACAGTAGGCCCTGTAAGCTCTTGGAGGATTGGGTACATCAGGGGGTGTGGCCTAATATGCAAAGGAGCTCCTGCTACAAAATGAGCCCTGGATTTTATTAATTATTAGTGTTTGCCTAGTGCCTGTTATTATAGTTATTACCAAGGCTTTTTTTGAGCAGGAACACATAGGAATGCAGTTCCGGCTGGCCTGGTGTCAGGGGTGTGTGGCCTAATATGCAAATGAGTTCCCGCTGGGCTTTTTCTACCAAAAAAGCCTATTATGACAAACACAACAGTCAAGGGGCCATGAAATGCAGGAAGTATTGGGCGAAATGTAAGTATGTACAACTTGAACCTCATCAAGCAAAATACAGAGTTCATTCACAAATTATTCTAAACTAGTTAACACCTAGGTGTTATGGGTGGAGCACTTGTCATGAGTGAGAAATTCGACCCCCACACCGTCCTGAGCCATCGTGGACAAGAGATTTCTCACTCATTATAGGTGTTCACTGTAAGAAATTAGAAAAATTCCTTATCACTCAGGAGAATTGACTGTGCCAAATTACCTCACAAAACACTAACGGAAATCAACCATTTCTCTTTCTTAGTGTTTTCCCCACAAATAAACACTCATTTCACATCTAGAAATATATATACCATCTCATTTTTTTTTAAATTGATTTAAATTGTAACCCCCCTGATAATTTAATTTTTACTCTATTTCATATTCTTCCAATGATAAGAGAGATGATATCTGAAATAGACTGAGCAGCCCTTGAATTAATGGGTACATATGCAGCCCCTGCTTTGCCTGTGGAGTTCAAACCTGTTCCTTTATTACTCATTATAACTGTGGGAAATATAATTTTAACATCTGTAGCTTTAATATGTAAAGTTAAGTGGGTGTGTAGTTTCAACATGGACAGATCAATTTTTTACATTTTCATATGCAGTTAACATGAGTATGTATTAAACATGTATTCGACAGTATTATAGGGGTTTTTTTGTAGCAGGAACTCCTTTGCATATTAGGCCACACACCCCTGATGTAGCCAATCCTCCAAGAGCTTACAGTAGGCCATGTAAGAAGAGCCCTGTAAGGTCTTGGAGTATTGGCTACATCAGGGGTGTAGCCACTATGTAATAATGTAATAATAATAATGTAAGAGAGCCAGTTTGGTGTAGTGGTTAAGTGTGCGGACTCTTATCTGGGAGAACCGAGTTTGATTCCCCACTCCTCCACTTGCACCTGCTGGAATGGTCTTGGGTCAGCCATAGCTCTTGCAGAGGTTGTCCTTGAAAGGGCAGCTGCTGTAAGAGCTCTCTCAGACCCACCCGTCTCACAGGGTGTCTGTTGTGGGGGAGGAAGATAAAGGAGACTGTGAGCAACTCTGAGATTCAGAGTGGAGGGCGGGATATAAATCCAATATCATCATCATCTTCTTCTTCTAATATGCAAAGGAGTTCCTGCTACAAAAAAAAAGCCCTGTATATAGTGGTTAGAGAGCCAGACTGGGATCTGAGAGACCCAGATTCGATCCCCATTCATGGCTTGGAAGTCATGCTCTCCCAGCTTCACCTACCTCACAGGGCTGCCATGTGGATAAAATGGAGAAAAGAAGAATATTGTAAACCGCTTTTGGTCCCCACTGGGGTGTAAGGTGGAGGTATAAATGAAGGTAATAAATGTCATTCATATTGTTACATCTCCACATCTAGTTAATATTAAGCTCTATGGCATCTCATCACAAAATCTGTGCCTGTGGCAGTCAGAGTGAAATGTTATGTGTTGGTTTTTTCCCTTCTGGTGGTAAAACTCCCCTCCTCCCCCCCAAAAATCTTCATTTCTGTCTTATTCTTTGGACAAACTGGGAGACTGGATGAAAGGAAGTTATGGGGAAATTAAAGTACATTCAGACTGCAGTGATCTTGAGGCTTATAACCTAGAACTATGCTCAACCATTTTCTTTAAACCGTTGTCAGCCAGTTTTGAACACTCTAGGTTATATATTTGGGCAGGTAAAACAAGATTGCCATGTAAATATTAATCTATAGCCTGGAAAACTGGGCTAAAACAAATAAAATGAATTTTAACAGGGATAAATGTTCTGCATTTCGGTAGGAAAAATCAAATGCATAATTATAGGCTGGAGGAGACTTGTCTTGGCAGTACTATGGGTGAAAAGGATCCGGGGTCTTGGTGGAACATACATTGAACATGAGTTAGCAATGTGATGCGGTAGCTAAAAAGGCAAATTCAGTTTTGGGCTGCATCAACAGAAGTTTAGTGTCCAGATCACATGAAGTGATAGTATCTCTTTACTCTGCTTTGGTAAGACCTCACCTGGAGTATTGTGTTCAGTTTTGGGCACCACATTTTAAGAAGGATATAGACAACCTGGAATAGGTCCAGAGGAGGGTGATGAAGATGGTGAGGGGTCTGGAGACCAAGTCCTATGAAGAAAGGTTGAAGGAGCTGGGGATGTTTAGCCTGGAGAGGAGGTGGCCGAGAGGTGATATGATCACCATCTTCAAGTAGTTGAAAGGCTGTCATCTAGAGGATGATGTGGAATTGTTTTCTGTGGCCCCAGAAGGTAGGACCAGAACCAGTGGGTTGAAATTAAATCAAAAGAGTTTCCGGCTCAACATTAGGAAGGACTTCCTGACCATTAGAGCGATTCCTCAGTGGAACAGGCTTCCTCGGAGTGGTGGGCTCTCCTTCCTTGGAGATTTTTAAATAGAGGCTGTATGGCCATCTGACAGCAATGGAGATCCTGTGAATTTAGGGTGAGGTATTTGTGAGTTTCCTGCATTGTGCAGGGGGTTGGACTAGATGACCCTAGAGGTCCCTTCCGACTCTATGATTCTGTGTTTCTACGCTGATCTGGATAGCCCAGGCTCCCCAAATTTCGTCTGACTCTGGTAACTGATCAGGGTTGGCTCTAATTAGTATTTGGATGGGAGACCACCAAGGAAATCCAGGGTGCTACTCAGAGTCAGGCTTCTGAACTGCTTCTGAACATCTTGCCTTGAAAACTCTACAGGATCCCCATAAAACAGTTGCAGCTTGATTGCACTTTTCAGCATGAAATTAGTTCTTATTTAATTTATCTTTTTTCTCCTTTTGCTAGTAAAGGAGCCGTTTTTACATTTTGCGCCATGGTTGTTGTTGTTTTTTTAAATCTTAATCTGTCAGATGCCCAACACAGTATCATCAAGTCTCCTTCATTTCAGGGGAGATTCATTATATGGTGACTACTGTTTGAGAAACACATCCAAAAGTTCCCCGGGCACTGTTCTTTGTATACCGGCCAATATATTTTGCTGCTTTTCATCATTTGAGTGGAATTAATCTGCATGTTAATGAGCAGATTAGTGTAAGCAACAGTAAACTCCAAAAATACAACATTTCACGTGATTTATGTTGCAGCGAGATTTGCAGAAAGGTTGTAATATGTATGTTTGCCCTTCCAACCCAAACGTGTGAGCCTGCTGTGCTCCCATGTGGATCCATGCCAGTGTGTGTCTCTGGAACCTCTGGGCAATCCGTATGTAAAGCAGAAAGGGCTGGGCTTCTTCCCACAGAAGGAGGCATTCACTGGATTTCCCCCCCAGTATAAGTCCGACTGGACCTTTAGATAGGAACAGGATTTTGATATTGTTAAGTTTTTGTTTTCAAATTGACTGGTGATAGTTCGGCAAATGACTTTGAAAGGAATAAAAATTAAGACTGTCAACTGAATAAAAGAATTATAATCTGCCCTTTAGGTAATTAATGAAATATAGATTTGTGTATCAACCAAGCTTCAGTACACTTTTCTAAAATATTAAAGAAATGTAAGAGCATTTCTAATTTAATTAAAAAAAAAAAACCATACATATTGCGAGAAGGAAAGGCCTTCTTTTACCTTTTCTTTACTTAGCTGCTACTAGTGCTTTTTTGTAGCAGGAATTCCTTTGCATATTAGGCCACACACCCCTGATATAGCCAGGGGTGGAATTCTAGTAGGAACTCCTTTGCATATTAGGCCACACACCCCTGATGTAGCAAATCTTTCAAGAGCTTACAAAAAAGAGCCTTTTAAGCTCTTGGAGGATTGGCTACATCAGGGGTGTGTGGCCTAATATGCAAAGGTGCTCCTGCTAGAATTCCACCCCTGGATATAGCCAATCCTCGAAGAGCTTACAGGGTTCTTAGTACAGGGCCTACTGTCAGCTCCAGGAGGATTGGCTACAGCAGGGGGTGTGGCCTAATATGCAAAGGAGTTCCTGCAACACAAAAAAACAACCCTGGCTATTACAGAAACCAAAATAGCCTGAAATGTGCATTGCCCCATTAATCAAATGTACATTGATTAAAAATAGAGTATTGTCATGCTGGTCTGCAGTGGAACAGCTAGATTCAAATTCAGGAGCATCTTACAGACCAACATGATTTCTGATGCAGAAGCTTTAACAAGTCAAAGTCGTAGCTGACAAAGAGAGCTTTAACTCTCAGAAGCCTATCAACCCAAAAAAGTTGTTGGTCTCTGCGATGCTCCTGGGCTTGAATTAAAGGTGACTCTCTCTGGTTACCAGTTGAATGGAGTAATATTTGCACCCCTAACTGAAACGAAACCAATTATGTTTATTTTTTGCAAACTTTCTCTGACTATTACATGTATCTCTACACATGCAATCTGTGCTTGGGCATTAAAGGAAAATTTTATTCATAAGTCTGCATCTTGCATATCCTTTGGAAGCTGCTTTTCAGAATGATCTGACTACCTTTAGACAGCTTCTGACTGCTTGGAATTTGTTGTTCCCTTTTCTCCGTTGTTGTCTTTCTCTTTTAGCTTCCTGCCTCTAGCCTTTCTTAACTCTTTTTTGGTTTATCTGGATTAAACAAGTCTCCAAAGACCCTAAAGAACATAAGAAAAGAGCTCTGCCGGCTCAGACCAGTAATCCTCTAATCCAGCATTTTGTCTCACACAGTGGCCAGCCAGTTTCTTTGGACAGCCAATAACAGGGCATGGAGGCCGAGGCCTTCCCCTGCTGCTGCCCCCTTGGCTCTGGGATTCAGAGGCTTAGTGCATGTGAAGGTTGCCCTCAGTCACCGTGGCTAGTACCCTTTCAAAGACTTCTCCTCCATGAATCTGTTTCATTCCTCTTTAATCCTGTTTATTCTTGTGACCATCACTCCTCCTCTGGCAGTGAATTCCACATTTCAATCACTTGCTGTGTGACATAGTATTTCCTTCTGTCTGTCCTGAACCTACTGCCCATCAGCTTCATTGAATGCCCTCAAATTCTAGTGTTTTGGAAGAGGGAGAAAAATGTCTCCTTGTAAACTCTCTCCACCCCATGCATAGTTTTATAAACTTCTTTCATTCCCCCTCCCCCTTAGTCAACTATTTGGCCTAGGACCTGCCTACCTGAGGGACCGTCTCTTCCCACACGTTCCCCAGTGAGCACTAAGATCAGGAACCCAAAACCTCCTGGTTGTCCCCGGGCCAAAGGAAGCCCGCTTGAAAGTTACAAGAGACCGGGCCTTCTCCGTAATGGCTCCATCTTGGTGGAACCAGCTGCCGGAAGAGGTAAGGGCCCTGCGGGATCTTACTCAATTCCGCAGGGCCTGTAAGACATCCCTCTTCCGGCTGGCCCACAACTAATCAGCACTGAGTACTGAATATCGAAGACTGAACATCAAATACTGAACTTGTAACCGATGAGTGTAGCTGTAGGACCGCTGTCTGAGTTTAATGTGTATGTATATAACAATTGTTTAGATTTTTAACTGTAAATTATGATATGTTAATTTTAATGTTTAATTTTAGATTCCATGTTAGTCTTATATGTTGTAAGCCGCCCTGAGCCACCTAGTGGGAAGGGCGGGATATAAATCTTAGATAAATAAATAAAATATTTTCTCAACTGAAAAGTCCCATATTCTTCAGCCTTTACTTATAGCAGGGGTGGGGAACCTTGTTTCTGCCAAGGGCCATATGGATATTTATAACATCATTCGTGGACCATAAAAAAATATCAACTTAAAAAACAGTGCTCTGTCGAGGGAGAACGATTCAGGCCAGCAAAATTAATGCAAATAATAGTTTTTCTATTTGAAGTCATGTGGGGAGAGCCTAATCTGACACGCACACACACACACACACACACACATACCCCCAGCCTGTTGCTCTAGGCAAATGCATAGCTCCAGGGCTTTTTTATAGAAAAAGTCCAGCAGGAACTCAGCAGCATATTAGACCACATCCCCTAATATTGGCATATTAGGTCACACACTCATTATCATATTAGGCCACTCCATCTGGGATAATCAAGTGCAAACTGAACTGTGACAGTAATTTTTTGCAGGCCCTGCAGCAATTCTGGCTGGCCAGCCAGGCCCCGGGGAGGTTGCTGCACAATACATCTGGGCCCTGTGATCCCCGCCTGGCCCTGGGGAGGCTGCTGCACCGCACAGCTGGGCCCTGCGATCCTTGCTGGCCAGCCATGCCCCAGGGAAACTGCCATATGGCTCAGTTCAGTCCAGCAATCCCTGAGGGCCAACCACATTGGGCCAGCAGGGGGATCCTCCCCCAACAACATTGGGCCGGCGACATCGCGCACCAGCTGCTCTAGGAGCTTCTTGGGAAACTCTATGGACGCTCTTAGCAGTTTGGGAGGGAAAACTCTATGGTACTTATTGTACCAAAAAGGTCCCCACTGGAGGCTGCGAGGGGCACCCTAGCTCAAACTCCCTAATCATCTTGGTTGCTCCTGCAAAGTCATTTTCAGAAGCAGGTACTGAAAGGACCCACCCCAAATAATCCTGACGAGCACTAAGCATCTTCCATAAACCGCAGGGCTCATGGTGCAAAGCACTGAAACGAAATGGAACAGGCTGCCGGGGAAAAGAAGTAACTGAATTATTGTTCCATCGTAGGCACCCATTTTAAAATTACAGAGTCTTCCAAGCTCATCGCACTGACATTATAGTTGAAAGAACCCTCGCCATGGGTCAGGAGCTGGTTTTCGTGACTTATTAATCATGCTTGACTGGAAAGACAGGTGTCACCTCCAACAAGCGCTCTCTGTAGGCCTTGCCAAAAAAAGCTTTCGTTCCCCGGAGAGAATTGTATCTGTTGTATATGTGCTTAGAATTGTATCTATAAGCTGGAGTTCTTGCCTGGCTCACTGGGGCCTGAAGGACAGAGCTTGGGGGACTCGGGAACAAGAGGCAGCAGGATCCAAATCCTGCTGCCCTGCTCCAATCAAGAGCCCCCGACTGGTTTGAATGGTCCAGTCACAGTCAGCGCGGGACCTTTGGGTGTGTATATTTAGGGGGCTCTCCGGCCCTAGTTTTCAGTCTTCGTAGGCAGCGCTGTACCATGCTGTATTCAATAAAAGAACTATGTTCACTACCACCTCGCCTCATTGATGTATAGAATCCACTATATTATAGTGGTGACAAGGATGGGATCCTGGTAAGGGAAACCAGCAGCTACAGGGATTCCGCACCACGCACTCACTGCCAGCACTGACAATGGCCACTACGCCAGGAACGATTCCCGAGTTCTATGTGACCATCCCAGAGCGATGGGAGACCTGGTTGGATCGACTGGAGAACTTCATCCACTACCACGGAGTTGTGGGGCATAAAAAGAGATCGTTATTCCTCGGCTCGTGTGGGATGAACACCCAGGAGCTAGCCCAGGGACTAATGGCGCCCACCCTCCACAAGGATGCCTCCTACGCGGACATCACCACCGCCCTTACGATCCATTTCGCACCACAGTCATCAGTGCTGACCCATCGCTTCCACTTTTTCGAGCGCAGGCAGTGGCCCAATGAGTCTGCCATTGACTACATTGCGGCCTTCCACCGGCTGTCACTCCACTGAGAGTTTCAGTGATTGGAGAAAAGACTGAGGGACCGGTTTATTTTCGGGCTGCGGGACAAGCCGCGGAGGAGGAAGCTGCTTGGGAAAGATGAGATGGACCTCCCTATATTATAGTATCAAAGGCCAGCGTGTCTTCTAATTACATGTGCAAGGGCTGCTTTGAAACGGGCTCTTTCAGTTTTCAATACGCAGAATCGACAAACAGCAAATAAAAGAAAACAGGCATTGTGCTGTGGCGAGATACGACCCGGCCTCCCTCGGCCCTTTTCTACTTCTTGTATTCACTGACACAAGCCTCCCAAATAACTGAAGATAATAAAGTGCTTCTGACAAAACAGGAGAAAAGCTAAGGAAGCTGGAGGCAGGGGGAGAATTCTTACCGTCTCTCCTCAGTGCAAAATACTGGGCCCTTTTCCACATCAACTGCCTCTAACAGGAGGTCTCTAATAGCAGCAAGAGGGCCTTTTTCTCTTCATTCCTAATGAAGGGCCCTTGTGATGTTCTCATTTCTTGAAACTGGAAGCAGGAAGGAAGAAGAAGAGCTGGATTTATACCCCACCCTTCATGCAGTCATCCCGCTTGCAGTTTTCCCAAAAACAAAAAAAGTGTGCACTTACAATTTAAAAGAATGTATTGAATTGTGAAGGCTGCTGAAGAGAAAGGAACCAAATGCTTTGTAAGTTTTTCAGGAGGAGCCAGTTTGGTGTAGTGGTTAAGTGTGCGGACTCTTATCTGGGAGAACCGGGTTTGATTCCCCACTCCTCCACTTGCACCTGCTAGCATGGCCTTGGGTCAGCCATAGCTCTGGCAGAGGTTGTCCTTGAAAGGGCAGCTGCTGTGAGAGCCCTCTCCAGCCCCACCCACCTCACAGGGTGTCTGTTGTGGGGGAGGAAGGTAAAGGAGATTGTGAGCCGCTCTGAGACTCTTCGGAGTGGAGGGCGGGATATAAATCCAATATCTTCTTCTTCATCTTGAACTGAACAGAATGAATGGTCTTTAAAGTGAGAAGTTATTTGTTTACATAATTTAATTTATATGCCTTTATAATGTCTTTTGGACATTATGATGGCCAAATGCTACCTTAGGAACCATCCTCAAATCTGAAGGAAGAAGGAGCTGTAGCTCAGTGGTAGAGCCTCTGCTTGGCATGCAGAAGGTCCCCGGTTCAATTTGCAGCATCTCCATTTAAAAGAACCAGGAGGCGGGAGGTGATGTGAAAGACCTCTGCCTGAGACCCTGGAGAGCTGCTGCCAGTCTGAGCAGACAATACTGAACTTGATGGACTAACAGCTTGCTTCAGTATAAGGCAGCTTCATGTGTTCATGCGTTCATGGACATAAAATTAGGATTTTTTCATTTAATTAATACACCTTTAGTAAAGCAGTCTTACAGCATGGCTGTCATGCCTTAAATGCCTAGAAATTTACAGTCCAGCATCCTAAAGTGTTTAGAACCATAAGAAAAATTTAGTTCCCTGTAACTGGACGGATGTTGTGGTGTCATATTTGTTGATGACTCAAGCTCCTTGGAATATTACTTGATGGTGACAAAAATAAATACTGCTGAAAAGCACAGTTACGTTGTTTTCATTCCCAGTGCTAAATGTCTTAGGGCTGCTGATGGACACACACTGGTCTGTCTTTTTTGGGGGGAGGGGGGTTGTTTGTCTGTTTGAGTCTTTAGGGAGGCATCCAGGCCAGATCTCTCATCTTTGTTTAGCGTTCATGATATTTATTACTTTGCAAGAAAGTAAAAGTCCACAATTTGTCATGAGAAATTAAGCAACATCTTCCCACTTAGGGTTTTGGCCTTTTAGGGACTGAGCGGAAGAACTTCTGGGCGTCCTTGACAAAAATTAAAGCAGACAGTGCTGAGAATGTGCAGTTGGGAAAACTCCTGACTTCTCCCAACGTTTTGCTGGCGGTGACATCTGGTGAAGATCACCAAAGGAGCCACATGGAGAGAAAATAAAAACAGAACAGAGAGAAGAGAAGAGAAATTGTTTTACTTCCTTCGCAGCTCAAAGGAATCTCGGAAGGGCAGATTGAAAGCACCGCCATCAGCGTGAAGCTGATGAAGCAGAACGTGTCTGCTTCCTGTATCCCGTGGCCACCCACAGAACCCTCCCATCCCGTTCTGCTCCTGGGTCCAGAGACTCCCAGGAAAAAAATAAAGGGCAAGTGAGAACTGTTGCAAAATGTCTTCTCAACAGCCTAAGGTGGTGATGTTCCACCAACAGATTTGACCTTCTGGTGGCCAAATGTCCCCAACCCCCTAAAGTCTGAATATAAAATTCAGATTTTGTGCAGAAATACTTATTTGCATAACTCCTGCTGCTCGAGGTGGTATTTCTCAAGAGGAACTTTTTGTGAAGATACTAAAAATGGCAGAAATGGACATTCTGACTGATTTGATGAGGGAAAACAATGAACATGACAAAAAGGAACTTTGGTCACCAATTATATGAATAAATTAATGCAAATGCTTAAATCGAAAATGTCCTTTAGTATACGAAATGTTTAGACCTTCAGAGTAAGTTGTATAGTATTACAAAGTAAATGTATTAGACTATTAAGGTGAAATACAGTTTAAAACAAGTGAACATCCAGAAAACATATTGAAATTTAATGAATATATTAGAACGTAAGAGAAGTATGATATAGTGGAACTGGCTGAACATCTTGTAAATATATGTTTAATCCTGTTTCCCTTTCCACCTCCCTTGATGAAAACCTAATAAAATATTGAAATACAAGGTGGTATTTCTTTATGTTCCCTTTCTGCTGCATTCCTGGTATATTGTGTCGGTTCCATCTTCAAGATGCACAATTCTATAGGAGTTATTTCATACCTTGTGCTTGGACCTTTTTAAAAGCCAGGGAGCTTCTGCGTTGAGTTTCCCCCTTCCCTGTCTGCCTCATTCACCTGACCTTGTCCTGCAGGCTCCAACTGTAACAGCTGAGGGTGTTGTGATGGGAGGGGGGAATAGTCAAGAAGTCACAATGTAGTTATATCACAATACGCTATAAGTTGCAGTGAATAGTACAGTGGGCAAAGGGGGGAGGGTCTTGATGTATGGATGCTGTTTTGGGAGGCAGCTCCTGGGTCCTTTGTAACGTATAGTTCTATCCAAAGGGAGAAATAAACTAATTGATATGGGTTGATACATCTATTGAGAAAGATCTCTCTGTGAATGTTAATTTTTGTTGTCTTTCCAGGTTAAGTGAAGGGGAGGAATCACTCTGAAAAACTGTATTCGGCTATTGCAGATACTGGTCAAGAATGAACACAAAGGATCCCAAAGTGACGGAAGGGGGCCTCAACGTCACACTCACCATACGACTTCTCATGCACGGAAAGGTAACTCACTAACTGGCCAAGGAGATCCTGGAGACGACATGACAGGGGCATTAACATCATGCTGTATGGGTATCTGTATGGGTGTCAAGTCCCTGCTGACTTTTGGTGACCCCAGCAAGGGGTTTTCAAGGCAAGTGAGAAGCAGAGGTGGTTGACCACTGCCTTCTTTCCTCTGCAGAGTCTTCCTTGGTGATCTCCCATCCAAGTACTCGGTGCTTCTGAGATCTGATGCTATACTATCCCACTGGGCTATACTATCCCATTCCACAGCCCCATGCTATACTTTACCAAGTCACAATGTTATTTTTTGGGGAGGGGGCAGCATTTTAACTATTCTTATGCTTCAAGTTAGAGATGACCAATGCATAGAGCAGCAGTGGGATTGCCTCCATGTTCCAGCTAATGTCTTGCTGGTTTCTAATATGGATTCAGCTTCTCCAGGTTGATCTCATGATGACCCCTTGAGTTTCACCTAAGAACACAAGAACAGAAGAGAAGCCATGTTGGATCAGCCCAACACTCTGTGTCACACAGTGACCAAAAAACCCAGGCCTATCAGGAGGTTAATCACCAGGGCCAGGATACTAGAAGCCCTCCCACTGTTGCCCCCATCACGCACCAAAAATGCAGAGCAGCACTGCCCCAGACAGAGAGTTCCAACAATATGCTGTGGCTAATAGCCACTGATGGACCTCTGCTCCATATGTTTATCCAATCCCCTCTTGAAGCTGTCTATGCTTGCAGCCACCACCACCTCCCATGGCAATGAAATCCATGTGTTCATCACCCTTTGGGTGAAGAAGTACTTCCTTTTACCAGTTCTAACTCAAGTGCTCAGCAATGTCATTGAATGTCCATGAGTTCTCATATTGTGAGAAAGTATTTCTTTCTCTACCTTCTCTATCCCATGCATAATCTTGTAAACCTCTATCATGTCACCCCGCAGTCGACGTTTCTCCAAGCTAAAGAGCCCCAAGCATTATAACCTTCCTTAATAGGGAAAGTGTTCCAAACCTTTAATCATTCTAGTTGCCCTTTTCTGGACTTTTTCCAATGCTATAATATCCTTTTTGAGGTGCGGTGACCAGAATTGCACACAGTACTCCAAATGAGACCGCACCATCGATTTATACAGGGGCATTATGATACTGGCTGATTTGTTTTCAGTTCCCTTCCTAATAATTCCCAGCATGGCGTTGGCCTTTTTTATTGCAAACGCACACTGTCTCTACATTTTCAGTGAATTATTTACCACTTGTTCAGTCAAATGGTGGTGGGGAATCACTTGTAGATAAAACTGGGTTTGATTCATGATCTTTTAACAATATCTTACCCTGAGTTGTGAGCAGATAGGTAATAAATTAGCAATAATCACACTGAAGAATAATATGATATTTTGCCCTGACCTGGAGAGACCAGGCAACCCCATCGCATCTCAGAAGCCAAGCAGAGTCGACTCTGGCAAGTACTTGGATGGGAGACCACCTTGAAATACCAGCAGTTGGGAGGACACGGGCAGGCTCTATTCAGCCACCTCTCTGAATAGCCTCCAGATCCCTCTTAGGGTTCAGTCACCAGACGTCACCATGACTTCTGGGTGCAAACACGCAAACACAAAATACAAAAATACCCCAAAAAGTAAAATATGTTTTTTCTTCAGCCGTTGTCCCCAACCCCCCACCATTCTTAATGTGTTCCAATATATACTTGGCTATTATAAACATAGTAAAGTGTTTCAATGTATACTTGGCTAGTATAAACACAGAGGGTTATGGCTTGTAGGCCCCTTCCAACTCTGTGATTCTATTACTCTTGGTACAGGCAACTCGCTGGTTCATAACGTAGTATCAGCCAAAATACTTTAAGTACCTCTAAAGTACTTTAGATTCATTAATAAGCAGTATCAGGGACTGAATCTTGGACTTCATGCATGTAAACAGTTTCTCTGCAATGAGTTACCCATGTAAGCCAGGCATATACCAGTCTAGGAAGTTCACAGTCTAGGTGTCTTCTTTGTTCATAACCAGGGCTATTTTTATAGCAGGAACTCCTTTGCATATTAGGCCACACACCCCTGATGTAGCCAATCCTCCTGGAGCTTACAGGAGGCCCTGTACGAAGAGCTCTGTAAATCCTCTTGGAGGATTGGCTAGTTTTGTGTAGTGGTTAAGTGAGCAGACTCTTATCTGGGAGAACCGGGTTTGATTCCTCACTCTTCCACTTGCAGCTGCTGGAATGGCCTTGGGTCAACCATAGCTCCTGTAGGAGTTGCTCTTCAAAGGGCAGCTTCTGTAAGAGCTCTCTCAGCCCCACCTACCTCACTGGGTGTTTGTTGTGGGGGAGGAAGGTAAAGGAGATTGTGACCTGCTCTGGGACTCTGAAATTCAGAGTGAAGGGTGGGGTATAAATCCAATATCATCATCATCATCTTCTTCATCAACGGGATGTAGCCTAATATGCAAAGGAATTCCTTCTGTCAAAGAAAACCCTTAGGCTCTTAGCAGATGTGCTCCAGTATCCTTGTTATGTCCCGTAATACAAATAAAAGCATTTCTCGTAGCTGTGCTGCAGGTGTACATATCTATTACCCGATTAGGTCTGTGGTTCTCTCCCTCAGACAGCTTGACTGAATATTTGGATCTCTGGCGTCAATCAGCTGCGCTGTCAGGCGCAATCTCCCCGCGTTGCTTGTGTTGTGAGCCCTCCGCTGTGTGCTTGCGTTTGACTTCCGCTGCTGAGTGTTGTTATGACATCTTAGCTAAAGCAATTGCTTCAGGAATGACTTCCTGCCTGGTGAGAACGCCCACTCCCTCCACGCTGCTCATTTGGCACCAAGGGCCATTTATTCCCTAATCCATCTGAGGAACGAGAAGTGAAAATCCCTGCCAGATCTGGCTTTTAGCATTAAGTACAGGACACCTTTATCAGCTCCTTGCTGAAAAGAAATCCATCCCTGAACACTTTAAGAGCTGCGTATTTTGCAATGTGCGGTGTCCTAGAAAAGGACGGAATTTCTGCTGTGCCCATTTTTCGATTGCAGGGTCAGCTCAGTAAAGACAAATGAATAATCTCACCAAAAATGCTTTAAAGCAGGGGTCCTCAACCCCTGGGCCGTGGACTGGTACCGGTCCACAGCCGGTTAGCAACCAGGCCTCAGAGTGAGGCAGAGATCTTTGCCTACACATTGGGACAGAGTGTGGGCATGGGGGCAGCCTGGGGCAGCAAAAAACCCAGCACCCCACCCCTACTGGTCCCTGGAAAAATTGTCTTCCACAAAACCGGTCCCTGATGCCAAAAAGGTTGGGGGGCCACTGCTTTAAAGCACGCTGCAGAATTTTTGAAAAGCCGCTTCGAAGTTTGTTTCTGCTGCAGTTTTGGCATTGGGGACAGGATGGATGAAATTCAGGATTTCTAAGTCTCATTAGCAGCACTCTTTCCTGGAACGCCAGATCTGAAAGCCATACAGTGACTTGGACAAAGCAATAAAAACTCGGGGAAACTGAATGCCCTGAATAGAGTTTGATCTAATATGGCATGTTTCTTTTGCTTACTAAATGGAAACTAAATAAAAAATGATAACTTATATCACACATTCACATTTTTTTCAGATTTTCCTTGAAAATGTAATGAGCACCCCTAGTTAATTTCTTCTCCCCAGGGAAATAAGGACTTGAATACAAATATTTGATTAGGGGAAAAACAGCAACAGATGTGATTTAAATGTTATATTCCAACAAATCCAAAGTGTTATATAGAGTAGACGTTATTTTACTGTAATAACACTTGCTAACATTTCAAGACAGCGTAGCATGTACTTCCTTTAGATTGATTCTTTTTAAAAGGAAGGCACTGAAAGACTAAATATAGCATGCCAAAAGCACTGTACTGGACATGCTATCGGCATAGTTGTCAGCTCATGTGTTTCAAGAGGATTGTACTGTTGTCCGTGGAGGTCACCATGGTACCGTATCATTTGCATTACTTGTTAATGCCATATCGGCAGGGCTTTTTTATAGCAGGAACTCCTTTGCATATTAGGCCACACCCCCTGATGTAACCAATCCTCCAAGAGCTTACAGTGTGTGTGTTAAACAATTTTTTTACTTTTTTGCCATATGCATTACTAGTGTTTTGTGTGTTTTTTCCTGTATTTGTGTAATTCAGTACACTGTTTCAATTGAATAAGGGAGATATCTGGTGTTTTCTGGTTGCTTAGTCTTTCTCCCCATCCCTGTTTTTTCACAGTGGACCTAACAGCAAACTTGGGGGAAATTGTCCCTCTAGGATTCTTTTGCATTTCATGTGTATAGAAAAATTTCTGTGTTTACAGTGCTTATCTTGCAATCTTTTTTCACTCAAGTTCAAAAGATGAGTCTCTTCACAGGAAATGTTTAACAGGTGTCTAGCAATTTTTATTAGGAAACAGCAAGGGGGGGGTATACATGGACACACACTGTGACCAGAGAAACAGCCAAGGGCAGAATGGTTGTACAAAGAGACCATCTCTTACGGGTATGGGCTCCTCAGTAGATGCAAACCTGATGGAAAGCAAAATGTTATAACTGTTACTCAGAGCTACACTATTCTAGTGATTCACATGCAACCTGGTTGGCCTGGAACAGATATTTTAAATTTGTATTTTGACATTTGGTCCTGAGGTTATTATATGTATGCAACAAATCTTTTGATCAGTAGTTATTGTATGTGCACCCTACATTTGTCACTGCATAATACATCTTGGTGGAGATAACGTGATACCCACCATCTCTGTGTTTTTTATCTGCATTCGACGTGTTTGGTTTAAACTGTAGGTTTTGTGCCGTTTGTAATAAATAGATATATTTTGTTCTATGGTTTAGTTGCTCAACTAGGTTCCTGGAGATTTTTACTAGTCATGAGTCATGACCAGCTCAGATCATAGTCCACTGTAAGAGATGCACCCCTGGAATTATATTCACCATGTGTTCTTTGAAGTAATGGACATATGAACATATGAAGCTGCCTTATACTGAATCAGACCTTTGGTCTATCAAAGTCAGCGGCTCTCCAGGGTCTCAAGCTGAGGATTTTCACACCTATTTGCCTGGACCCTTTTTTGGAGATGCCAGGGATTGAACCTGGGACCTTCTGCTTCCCAAGCAGATGCTCTACCACTGAGCAGATGCTTTACCACTGAGCCATCGTATAGGTACCTGATTTAACATAATGGAACCTGATTTAACATCCAGCTCTAAAATAAGTTGTTTCCATGAATTATTTTCCACTTGTGGATGATCATCCTTTCCACTGTCCATGGTACTGATCCCATACTTAATAGTTTCAGGTGGAGCAAAATTGGACTATTCAAATGCTGAGATGTCCTAGCTTTCACATTGAGATTTCAGGGCCTCCATTCTCAGTATATGAGATATCTTAGCTATTTTCCTTGTGATTGAAACTGCTGCCCAAGATTGTATAGTACCTTGAGTAATAGTTCAGTTGGGCCTGGAGGTGAGGAGCAAATAAGATTACCTCAAGGGTTTTATCCAGCTTTTAGTCTGCCAGTGAACCATCCCTTCTTTCACTGTTATAGGCCACTGCAAGGCCTTTTTTGTAGAAAAAGCCCAGCAGGAATTCAATTTCATATTAGGCCACACACCCTGACATCACCGTTGTTTAGCATAGGACATTTTTGTAGAAAAAGCCCAGCAAAAGCTCATTTGCATATTAGGCCACACCCTCTGATGCCAAGCCAGCCGGAACTGCGTTCCTGCTTTAAAAAATCCCTGGGCCACTGAATTGGTAATTGCTGCAATGTAGGTTCTGTTGGAATTGTGTTCCAGCGACACGTAGAAATCAAGGTTTAGACAGTTTCAGAGGGTGGCTGTGTTAGTATGCAGTACTGCACCCAGGTTTGAGTCCAATAGGACCTCTGAGACCAACCAGATATTTTTTGGCAGGGGGGGGAGCGGGTATAAGCATTTGAGAGTCAAGGCAGAGGTTTCACTCTCAAGTGCTTATACGCCCCAAAATCTGGTTGGTCTCAAAGGCACTATTGGACTCAGATACAGGTTTAGACCCTGTGGGTGTTTTTATACGAGCCATTTATTATGTTTAGATCCAAAGAGTTGTTGATAATGCATCTCTCGTTCTGCTTTCATTCGGTTCCATTTTGCTTTGTTTCAGGAGGTCGGGAGCATCATTGGGAAGGTGAGTGACCCACTTTTGAGAGGCTGAAATTGAATTTGCTTGCCTGCCCGATTTGTTTAGTGCATTTCCTGCACATTTACCAGCACAGTGTAAGCTAACACATGCTTTCTGGCTTGTTTTTGTTTCGTGTACAGAAAGGTGAAACTGTTAAGAAGATGAGGGAGGAGGTAAGATGTACATTTAGAATTTTTTTGGAGGTAAAATTCTTCTCTGCTTGAGAAAATTAACGGCTTCTGGTGAGGGGTGTGAATTGGCCACTTGGATTAGTTGTGCGAATCAACGCTGCCATCAAGTGGTTGGAAATAAAGCAAAATAAGCAACCAATGAGTTTCAGGGGTGGCACCTTTAAGACCAACAAAGTTTTATTCTAGGTATAAGCTTTCATGTGCATGGGCATTTATCCAGTCCTATGAAGAAAAGTTGAGGGAGCTGGGGATGTTCAGCCTGGAGAGGAGGCAGCTGAGAGGTGATAGGATCACCATCTTCAAGTACTTGAAGGGCTGTCATCTAGAGGATGGTGTGGAATTGTTTTCTGTGGCCCCGGAAGGGAGGACCAGAGCCAGTGGGTTGAAATTAAATCAAAAGAGCTTCCAGCTCAACATGAGGAAGAACTTCCTGACAGTTAGAGCAGTTCCTCAGTGGAACAGGCTTCCTCAGGAGGTGGTAGACTTTCCTTCCTTGGAGGTTTTTGAACAGGGGCTAGGTAAGTGAAACCCTGTTTTAGCCAGGATAGCAAAATTACAGAAAGTGTGTTCTTGGATATTGTTATTGTTGTTAAATGGTTCTCTTTTTCTTGGTATCAGGTGTGCCTGCCATGGTCTATTTTTCATAATGCCATGATCTATACTGCGCGTTAAATCAATGCCCGTGGGAAGGAAAGTGGAACTGGGGGGAACTTCTGTACTTTCCTTTTGGCTGATAGCTCATGTTTGCTCAGCTATCTCGTTACTAAGGCAACCAGCATCTGGCCCTTCCACAGATACCCTCCTAACTGTAGCAACCTTGGGCTGAACTGATGAAAGTGGTGGGAATATGTTTGAATGCCTTGGAGGTGGGAGGAATGGTTGCCAGTATTTAGCTGCTCAGCTGCACTATATCTACCCAAGCATGTAGCCCTGGCCTCCTGACAGGATTTTGGGGGCCCCCCATGCCCATCCCAGGGCCACGCCCCCTCCTGTGTGATTTAAATTACACCACTGCCCCTCCCATGTCATTCAAAGGGCCCGCCAATCAGCTGATCGACAGGCTTTTTTGAGAAGCCATCTTGGTGTAGTGGTTAAGTGTGTGGACTCCTATCTGAGAGAACCGGGTTTGATTCCCCACTCCTCCACTTGCACCTGCTGGAATGGCCTTGGGTCAGCCATAGCTCTCGTAGGAGTTGTCCTTGAAAGAGCAGCTTCTGTGAGAGCTCTCTCAGCTCCACCCACCTCACAGGGTGTCTGTTGTGGGGGAAGAGAGAAGGGCGGGGTATAAATCTGCAGTCTTCTTCTTTAAATCAGGCAGGAGGGAGAAGGATGGCCCCCACTTCTGCAGCTGTCTGCACTCACCCCCATGGGCCCCTCCCCAGTGGCCCCCCTCCCCCTGTGGCCCCTAGCTATGGGGCTGTATTTACCCCATTGCAACCATTAATACTCATTCCTAGCAACACTGCTCATGTACAGATTAGCGCTGGTGTTTCAGTACTAATAAACTTGATCTACGGTTTCATCAGAGAAGTTTGTTTGGCTGATACCTGGCTGATCCTGACACTTAGTTCTGTTGGATTTTTACGTTATTCTGTCTCACCCTTCCTGAATTTCATGGCCTTTTGATATTTATCACTTTTCTCTCCGTGACTCCCTGTATAAACGCCTAGTGGGCCCTTTTACATGCATCTGACAAAGATCGGGGCTCCTTCCAGAGTTCTGCCACTGTGCCTTCATGCAAGCACCTTAAACACATCCCAGGACTGTTTGGATCAGTGTTGAAGCGTTCTGCATTTGTCACAGCAATTCTTGCTAAGAGTAACCTTAATTCATACCCTTGATTACAGCTGTCCTTGCAGGTCTGGGTTCTACCTATCAATTTCCAAAATGAATCTCATGCCCGTTCCTATGTACAGTCTACATGCAATCAAGCTAGATCAGAGGCTTCCAACGTTTTTGAACCTGTGGGCACCTTTGGAATTCTGACAAAGCAACCTACAAAATGGCTGTCCCTGGAGGCGGAGCCTGTCACAAAATGGCTGCTGTGGTGAAGATCCTTGTGTGTGGTGGCAGCTGCCGCCAAAGCAATATTTTTAAAAATCTGCACAGGCAATCAACTCACCAATGGGCAGCCAGGAAAAATGTCAGTGGGTACCATGGCATCACGTTGGGGACCTCTGTGTCAGAACTGGCAGAACGTCAAACAGAGTCCAAACTTGTTACAAAGTATAGAAGTTTATTTGAGAACTACAGAGCTGAAACTACAAGATAACACTGATGCCTGAGCCTGGCATTCAGTTACATTTTATGTGGCCAAAGTAACAACAATAAAACCATCTTTCACACGGGGTACAGACAAGTGTCTCTTTCTCAGGAATCGTTATCAGAAGGGAGGATGCATTCCTGCTGTGAAGGCCTATTCGGCCTGACTTCAAACAGCCATATGCAGATGTTGACCAGAGGTTATCTGTTCCCCTCCAAAGATCACAGGGTGTTTGAAATGCAAAGCATTTTGGTGTTAGTTGCAGAGGGTAAGCGTTATGTGTTAAGGGGAGCCTGCAATATGGAGTCAGTGTGGCTCACAGCATACATGAAAGTTACAAGTTCTGACACTCTGGGCTAGATAATATTGATGAATTTTGTTCTCAAGTTAAATCTGGCCTACCATTAGGAAGAATCTGCATAAAGAGGAAAATAGTTCTTTTCTTTTTAAAAAAATTATCCTTTTTCACAGAGCGGTGCTCGAATCAACATCTCTGAAGGATCCTGTCCAGAAAGAATCGTGACGATAACAGGCCCAACAGATGCCATTTTTAAGGCTTTCTCTATGATTGCACTAAAATTTGAAGAAGTAAGTAAATGGAAATTCTTCCCTGAAGTGGCACCACAAAACTATTATTAGATTTTTCTCATGTTTGCTTGAACACACCACAGAATTGGTTCCATTACCATTAAATAAAACATGAAAGTGACTTTATTTTTGTAAATGTCCCCAACAGTAACATCAGAAGAAAAATAATGGACATTTCTGTACTTTTGATCGTTTATTTTCATTTATCATTCCTCAGGGACAGCTAGTCCCCAAAGAATGTTAAGGAGAGGGGGATGAAGATACTTCTATTCCTATTTTGGATTTAAATTTAACTTGAATATCACATGGTTCACTTTGGGACTGAATCTATTTGTTTTTAGATATACTTTCCCCGCATAGTTGCTATAAAGTTATATCTTAATGTAAAATGTAAAGTGAAGGAAATGTAAATGTTCAGGAAAATCATCTGAGGAAATGCAATGAAATTTCTGATGCGGGGGTGGGGGAGTGCTCCGTTACATTCCCTGGGAACTGTGACGGCCTGTTTTTAGCACAGAGAAGCTAAACACTGGAGTAAAGGCAGAACAATTGTTGAGAGAAACTGCATTTTTACCATACAATAGTTTTTTTTTAAAATGAGAAGTCAATCTCAATTTGGAATATTATGAACTTGCCTCCTGCCTTTTACAGAAGTTTATATTTTTATACGCTTTCAAGTGTGTGCACTAGGACTATAGGCCACTGAAGAAGGCACATCAAGCTGAAACGCGTTTAGCCTGTTGGTTTCATGTATAAAATACTTTTAGCCTGTAGCTAAGTTTTGGTGAGCTGTTATTATTGAACAATTGCATTTTATTTTTTAGGTATTTTCTATCCTTTCAGTTGGCATAGAGTGTAATAAATACCTGTAATGCTTTTAAATTGCTAAACTCAACCTTTGAGTACTCACCTGTTTAAGTGGTTCAGGTTCCCCTCCTCCCTTTGGTTTGTTTGAGAGAAAAAAAGGTTCACTCAAGGATTTAGACTACCAGAATGCAGTTTTAGTAAGATGATCATCCTGATGCAAGCAAGAAAAAACAATCGAGTTGGCATACTGAACGGGATCCAAAGTGCTTTTTTTTATATAGGATAAAACAGGCAAGAGGTCAGGGTCTAGAATTCCCAAAGAAAGACCACCAGTTCCATCCTTAACGTAATTCACTTTTACCCTCCTTTCAGAGTACATCTGGCACACCTCCTAGGGAGAAAAAGAAAGCATACCCTTTACTTATTTTTCATGCAGGGATGGAATGACTCTTGACTGAGATAATGTTGTTTAGCAATCAGCAGGTCATAAGAACAGGTTTGGGGGCAGGAACGAAGGGAGGATCAAGCCAACAGAGGCTCACAATTTAGAAGCCATGATAAAAATAAAATCTCTTGACAGTAAATAAATACATTTGTTTTGTGTGTGATTCAAAACAAACTTCTTTCTTTGACAGCAGCTGGGATCAGATGAGGCGATTGCTGTGGCAGTCTCCCGGCTTTAAAAAAGCTGCTGCTGTTTGATGCGGGCTGCAGCAATCAGATGGTGCCAGCCCAGCTGCCAAGACTGGCATGGGCCATGCGCATGCCAGAGGAGCATTCACACCACTCCTGCGCATCCACGATGTATGCATGGCGTGCCTGGGCCAATCAGATAGCCAGAAACGTGCCACAGAGGCGTGGCAAGGACTTGCTACCAAGAAGTTCCCAGTTGCTATCCAATCTGTTAGTGAGACATTGCAGGATGAGGAATGGGCCAGTGCAGCACAAGGGCCAGATGTGTGTGTCTGATCACACCCTTAAAATCCGGAGGTGGGGTGACTGTAGCAGGCCAAAACTCCTGTCTGATTGCACCCAATGTGTAAGCAAGGAAAAGAGAGGGAAGGGAGAGGGAAGGATCTGCTAAAGGCCAGATATTGCCTTTTGAGCTGTAGAAATTAAGAAGTTTCAAGGATACACCAAAAAAAAAGATAACGTGCCAATGCGAATATTTTCCAAGGAAAGAAAAGCAGTGGTCAGGTTGTGGTGTGGCTTAGAGCTTCTTGTACTTTTTCCCAGCTCTCTGTTCACTCTACAGCAGGGGTGTCGAACCTGAGGGCCTGATCTGACATAAATGAGATCTTTATATCTCTCCTGTGCGATCCAAGGAACTGAGCAAAGGAAGTTTTGGCTCCTTCCTTCCTTCCTTCCTTCCTTCCTTCCTTCCTTCCTTCCTTCCTTCCTTCCTTCCTTCCTTCCTTCCTTCCTTCCTTCCTCAGGGGACCAGGAAAGGGTGCGGGAGCCTCAGCCAATAGAAGGAAGAGAGGCTTGGCTCGGTAGCTCTGCTGTGCAATTGAGAGAACTTGGCAAAGAAAGCTATTCCTCCCCAAGGAAGGAGCCTTAGCCAATGGAGAAAATAGAGGTTTTGCTCTGTAGTTCCTGTGCAATTGGGAAAGCCTTACAAAGCACTGTGATGCAGAAGGAAGCAAGAGAGAAAGAGAAGGAAACAGATGGCAGCCAGTTGCTCAGGGGCCTGATAGGCCACCGAACTACATGTTTGACTCCCCTGCTCTACAGACATGGCTGCATCCACTAACACTTGGTCAAAGCCCAAGCTTGCATGGACATCAAGCCATGGCAACCCGCAAAGGAGCCAGCCTGAAAGAAACCCACCCATTATTATTTAATCAGTAGATTAAAATCTCTCATTCTTGTTTCTTCTGCTCTCCATTGATTTTGCCTTCTAATTGTTGCTTTAAAAGCACAAGGGACGTGCTAGCTATCAGGATCAAATACAGTGAAAGAAATGACAGCTGACAGAAAAGTGCAGAGAGGGATTTGTTTAGTCATGTCTCACCCAAGAAAAACCTAGAACGGATTGCATCCCAAAGTCTACAGGGTTGATCCTTCGGATCTGTTGTGCTGGTGACTGTCCTGTCTGCTGGCACAAGGAGCTGCAGGAATGCATGTCCGCTAGTGCAGTGGATCTGTGGCATCCAGCTCTATAACGGTGGCATCTAATAGGCAGAGTGTTTTGCTGCCTTTGTTACGCACCCATCACCCTTCACATCTATCCTTTCTCAGCTCAAATGCTTCACCTGATCCTCTGGATGGAAAGAATAAATCTTTGCCGAATTCTTACGGATGTTGTCATTACAGGATATCAATGCTTCTATGACAAACAGCACGGTGACGAGTAAGCCACCGGTAACTCTGCGACTTGTCGTCCCTGCGAGCCAGTGTGGTTCCCTTATAGGCAAAGGAGGATCCAAAATCAAAGAAATCAGGGAGGTAAGCAGCTCAGTGTTCTGACTGCTGTTTTTGGCACAGTCGTTGGGCTTTGGGGGGAGGGGTGTTGGGGGGGAGTGATTGGAAATACCTTCCTTCTGGGAACATTTCCCATATTGTTTTTATTTTGTAAAATGTGTCCTTGCCGCCGATGATGTAATGCAGGGGTGTGAACCTCATTTGTTATGCGGGCCGGATCTGGCATAAATGAGACCTTATTGGGCCGGGCCAGGTTGGACCAGGCTGTGTGTGTTCCTATTTAAAATTAGGTAGCAGAGATAGAAACCTTATCGAGGACACAGACAAACACAATTAAAGATTTAAAAAAAAAACCTTTGTAAAAAAACCTAAAACATGCTTAAAACATTCTTTGTATATCTCCCATGGGATCCAGAGAACTGGGCAAAGGAAGCTCAAGGACCAGGAGGGGGAGGAGCCTCAGCCAATAGAAGGAAGAGTGGCTTGGGTCAGTAGCTCTGCTGTGCGATTGAGAGAGCCTGGCAAAGCAAGCTCTGCCCCCCCTTCCTCCCCAAGGGAGGAGCCTCAGCCAATGGAGAAAATAGAGGCTTAGCTCTGTAGTTCCTGTACGACTGAGCAAGCCTGGTATGAGGGATCAGGTCAGATCCTACTTGGGAGGGTGACCACTTTAAATTTCTCCCCAGTCACCTTCCCTCAGTCCCTCAGTCACACTCACAGAAATCCTGTCAGAACTTTCAAAAATTGGCACCAAATGGTTTTAAAGTCAAAAACCACAAAAATATTTATTAGATAACAAAAGGCAAGGGAGAGGGATCAAAAATAATATTGATTATAACTAATGAATAACAAAGAATCAGTTGGCAGGCAGATGGATGGCAGAATGATCAAATATCACTTCACAGAGATTGGGCAGGCTGAGGTAATATAACAATATATTATATAACAAAAATATAACGATAACTTTGGCAGAAGATCTTTAACAACAAACAGGCAGGCTTCAGAATCCTACTAGATTCTACTTCAGGCAGGCTGTGCCTTGTGGGCACTCAGAATGCTCTACAGCTCAGTTGTTTAGCCCTGGCTTTGGCTATTTAAAATAACAAAAATAACAAACTGACTTACTCCTCACACACACTCCTGACTGGTGTCAGTTCATTCTCCCTCAAAGACACACTACTAACTCAATGCACAGCAGCCAAGAAGGTCAGAGTGCCTGCTCCGGCTGCAACGCCACTGAGGATGTTCTCCGCAGCTGAGAACGAAACGTCTGGAAGGAAAACTTTCTCCAGTAGAACACGGCACTTGAGCCCGAAAGATTCTACAAACCCGAATGATGTTACCAGCCGTGAAAACCTGAAATCTTTGATAACACTACTAACTATCTTCCAGGACTCACACCCCACACTGGATGTGTCTCAGCCCTCCAGCTAGTCTTCTGGCCTGAGTCTTGGGTACCTTACTGACCACCAGAATCCAGTCCTCCCTTTTTATGTGTTGATGTGAACTCAGTTTAGACACAGGAGATTGCCTGGTTGTGCTGGCAAAATCTCCCTCAGAGAGTTTCAAACTGCCTTAAAACTCTCTCCTTCAGACAGAGACTACACACAGCCCTGTCTCCCACAAGGAGCCCAGCCTCACTGGCTGATCTCAGCCCCTTGTCCAGTTGCCTTTACAACTGACCGGCCTAAGCCCACAGTCTTCCCTTCAGACTCCTTCTCTGAAGACCTTACTCGAAGACGCAAATCCTGAGGAGTTCATATTGTTACTTTTTCATTGCTAGGGCAATGTTCCAGCCAATAGCTGCAAGCCTGTTACACAGCTCTCAGGCTAAGTTCCTGAGTCCATCACACCTGGCAAAGCAAGATGTAATGCAGAAGGAAGCAAGAGAGAGGGAGAAGGAAGTAGAGGACAGCCAGTTGCTCGGGGGCCTGATAGGAGCCCTCCAGGGGCCTGATTTGGCCCCCGAGCCACATGTTTGAGATCCCTGTAATTTTTAATTTTATTGTATTGTGTTTGGTTTTTAATTTTTAGGTTTTAATTGTTATTTAATTTATGCTGTGATCTTCCCTGAGCCCGTTTATGGGAAAGGGCGGAATATAAGTCCGCAAAATAAACAAACAAACAAATAAATATTGAGTTCTTTGCCATCAAACCACTGGGCATTATGGAGGATTCTGGGACATATTATAGGATGCATACTCAGTTCTCACAGGAAATTGCTTGTTGGGTCTTACTCCACCTGAACAGCTTATGCCTGAAAGAGTCAGCGTGGTGTACTGGATAGAGTGCCAGACTAAGATCCTGGGAGACCCGGGTTCAAATTCCCACTTCAGCCATGGAGGTTTGCTGGGTGACTTTGGTTCCATCATAAACTCTTGGCATGACCTACCTTGTGGAGTTGTTGCTGTGGGAAAATGAAGGAGGGGAGAGCAGTGTTCTAAGCTGCTTTGAATCCCAACTGGGGAGAGGAGTGGGATATAAATAAATAAAGGCCAAAAAAAAGTGCAGATAGGCACTTTGGAGAAGCTGGCCCATAGCAGCTGGGCTTCATACATGGAAACCTTGGAGAAACTTCCAAAGAACTCAGCATTCCTTTGAAGGAGAAGAATTGCAGATTTATACCCAGATTTATACTCAGAGCGGCTTACAATCTCCTGTATCTTCTCCCCCCACAACAGACACCCTGTGAGGCGGGTGAGGCTGAGAGAGCTCTCCCAGAAGCTGTCCTTTCAATGACATCTCTGAGAGAGCTATGGCTGACCCAAGGCCATTCCATCAGCTGCAAGTGGAGGAGTGGGGACTCAAACCCAGTTCTCTCAGATAAGAGTCTGCACCCTTAACCACTACACCAAACTGGCTTTGAAATCAACTGCTTTGTCCAAGTGGAACTGAGAATTTCAGCTCAAGGTTCTAAGCAGATAAATTGGTACATCTTCTGCAAAAGCAGGGCAGCTTGTTCAGCTGCTGCTCTCTTCCTCCGGAATTGCTTTCTGGAAGAGGTGTGAGGCCTCCTCCTTTAACACCTTTAGAAAGGGGTAGGAAACTTCTTGTTAAATTTCAAAGGGCTTTCCCTTGGAATTTTGGTGAGCTGCCCTGTACTTCTGGATGGTGGATGGATGGTGCTGCCATGCAAATATAAATTTGTGTGTTTGTATTTATAAACATAAAAACAATTAAAGCTTGGCTTAGGAAGGAGGGATCACTGAAGGAATGCCAAATTAAACAAAAAAGGCCTTCGCCCCCTGTTGAAAGATGGCAACAGAAAGAGGCAGATGAATTTCCCTGAAGGGGGAGCTTTGGTGCTGAGGCAGGATTTTCTTTCGTACACCTTCTTGTGCCCTCAGTAACCCAAACAACCTCAGGAACTGACAAGAGAGAACATTAGTACAATTTTCCGATACAGTTAGAAGGTTATGCATTTAGTTTCCAGATGAACTTTACCCAATGCTTGTAGCTAAGCTTACTCTTATCTTATAATCTAATATCTGTAAAAAAAGAATTAAATCTATGAAAACCTAAGTCCCATTCTATATCAGAGTTATATTTTATGGTTGAGGCCTCAAACAGGAGATGCTAGATTCATGGCTTGAAATTAACAAGGGTTATTAATTTCATGGCTTGACAAGCATAGAGACCCCCTCTCATGCAGACAGCCCCCTTACTCTAAATCCCAGGGTTTATAAAGCATTTCCCACAAAAACTGGTATCTCTGTCTTATCTGCTAATATGCATTCCAGAACTACCAGCTACATCTGCAGTTATCTTTACTCTATCCCGGTTCCCGCTCATACCATATAAGGCTTAAGGTTGTCCTGAGATAGCTTTTACCTTTCACTTACTTTCTACTGACCTACATTCTAGCATCTAACTCTCAACCTAAGCTTTTATTAGAAATATGAATGCTTGAATCCTTGATGGCCATTTTCATAAAGAGGACCAACCTCAAAAGAAATTCTGCCTGAGAAATTCATGACTGAGAGGTCCTGTTACCACCTGCCTGATCTTACTCTTCTTGGGGATTGAGTCTTCCAAATATGCATATTTATAAATGACTGGATCTCTCTTCTATTGCTGCAGGGGCATGGATCTCCCAGGTTATTTCCATTTTGACCTTTGCTTGGCAATTGCTCTTGTGGCAGCATACAGTTATGAGACGCACCAGAGTGAAATGCAGGCCTAATCTCATTTAGAACTTAATGATGAAAGGCAGAGATCCAATCATAAAATGACATTCATCAAGGGCTTTCATTCATTTGCAAGCTGAAATTTTTTTCAGACCTCAGAAGTCATTTTTAATTACTAGCCTGGATGACTTGAAAGAACCTATTTCTGCATTAATTTTGAGCTGTGAT
Source organism: Heteronotia binoei (assembly GCF_032191835.1). Taxonomy (NCBI): domain Eukaryota; kingdom Metazoa; phylum Chordata; class Lepidosauria; order Squamata; family Gekkonidae; genus Heteronotia; species Heteronotia binoei. Next base: position 97,376,009 of record NC_083232.1, on the reverse strand, counting down.
GAATCATGAACAGGGAAGCATAAAGACTTATAGATAATCATATAACATTTGCAACAGTTGGGTATTAACAGAAGGCAAATCAGTGTGTCAGTGAAGCTCATTTCCTGGTTCTCTGTGGGATTTCTGTCTGTGCCAGTCTTTCGACTTGTCTGCCCTCTCCAGGTTCAAATCCTCAATCAGTCATGAAGCTTACTGGAATGCCTCTATTTTTAAAGCTAGTTAATTAGTTACTTAAGGCTGTCCCCTCTTCCTGCGTCCTTCTCTTCTCCCCACCCACCAGCCAACCTACCTGTATCTTGTCCCCATCTTCAGCTTTCCCTCCTTCCCTCCCTCTGGCAGGCACTTCCCAGGAAAACTGTGCAGAGCTGGCTGTGGCATCAGCCACTGGCCAGGCCCCGTTGCACAGTGGGGGACCTGCAAGGACTTGTGGAGGTACCACTTTCCCCTCTATCCCCACACTATTTCCTGTCTTCTTCCTCCCGGCAGCTCCTATATCCTCACCTTTCCCTGCATCCTTCTCTGTTTCCCAGCCACCAGCCAATCTGCATTTTATTATCCATTCCCCCCGAATCTTCAGCTTATATTTATTTTTATTTGCTTCCTCTGTCCCCTGCCTTTCTCCATCCTGGGGATCCAAAGCAGCTGACATCAGTGTGCTCTCCTTTGTTTTAGCCTCACAACAGCTCTTTGAGGTAGCTTCGGCTAAGAATGGGGGACTGGTCCCCTCCATTTTTTTTAATGATTTCAGATTTCCCTACATACCTGGGGCTTTAGAAAGATGTGTGTTGCCTGTTCATAGCCCGAATATCCAGATTTAAATAGCCAGAGATGGGCCATGTTGAGAAATGGGCCATCTTGCCCATTGCGTTTCTTTCTTTAAATATATATATATATTCCCATTCTTCTTCCATCCAAGACACTCAGAGTCCTCCTTCCCCCCAATCCAGGGCTTTTTTTTTTTTAGCAGGAAGGCACAGGTACTCTTAGGGGAAGGACTGTGGCTCAGTGGTAGAGCATCTGCTTGGTAAGCAGAAGGTCCCAGGTTCAATCCCCGGCATCTCCAACTAAAAAGAGTCCAGGCAAAGAGGCGTGAAAAACCTCAGCTTGAGACCCTGGAGAGCCGCTGCCAGTCTGAGTAGACAATACTGACTTTGATGGACCGGGGGTCTGATTCAGTAGAAGGCAGCTTCATATGTTCATAAGAATACAGTACTGCAGTCCAAGCTCTGCTCACGACCTGAGTTTGATCCCAGCGGAAGCTGGGTTCAGGTAACCAGTTCATGGTTCATGCAGCCTTCCATCCTTCCGAGGTCGGTAAAATAAGGACCCACCTTGCTGGGGGGGAAGTGTAGATGACTGGGGAAGGCAATGGCAAACCACCCCATAAGAAGTCTACTGTGAAAACGTCATGATGTGACCTCACCCCAGAGTCAGAAATGACTGGTGCTTGCACAGGGGACTACCTTTACTTTTTACCTTTATGTATATGTAATTGTATATAACATATTTTCAAAGGTATGTTAATTGTTTAAATGTGACTAATTTTATCCACAGTCGATACGCTATAAGGAGTATGATAACACACTATCGAAGAGTTCTGTGTTTTCAGTGTTGCTGGTCCTTCTTGTGACAAGCCTGTTTCTAGCCAATTTTCTTTTGTTCCGTACAAACAGGCCCGGCTCATCCGTAAGGCAGCATTAGGTGGCTGCCTAGGGGCGCAGGCTGGGGAGAGGGCACCGGTTTCGGCTCTCCCACCTGCTCTTGTCCTGGAGTTGCAGGAAATATGCTGCAAAGTGGCATGTCCCGCACCTGCACCCTGGCCAGCAAACATGGCTTTGCCTCCTGCTGGAAGCACAGACAGGATGCGGGGCCTCCTTGGCCAGGCTCGAGCACAGGAGGGGGTGGCAGCAGAACCTTGCCTGGAGCACTGAATTTGTGCCGGCACCCCAGCACCTCTAATGAGGACAAAAGTTGTTCTCTATTGTCAACTTTTATCCTTTTCATACGGCTTAGATAATTAGAAACTAAGATCTATGTGCAAAGGTAGCGTGAAGAGCAGCTGTTTGCAGTGTTCTCTCTCTCCTGAGAGCCAGCCCCACTGAGTCAAATGTGATTTGCTTGTGAACAGACTGGCTTGTTTGCTCCCTAAGGATTTAATACCTCTGCAGTGCTATTCTAAGCAGTGATGCTGTAAAATAAAGCCAGTGAAAAGCAAATAGAATGAATCTTGATAAGAGAGAAAGAAGAGCCAGTTTGGTGTAGTGGTGAAGTGTGCAGACTCTTATCTGGGAGAACCGGGTTTGATTCCCCACTCCTCCGCTTGCAGCTGCTGGCATGGCCTTGGGTCAGCCATAGCTCTGGCAGAGGTTGTCCTTGAAAGGGCAGCTGCTGTGAGAGCCCTCTCAGCCCCACCCACCTCACAGGGTGTCTGTTGTGGGGGAGGAAGGGAAAGGAGATTATGAGCTGCTCTGAGACTCTTCGGAGTGGAGGGCGGGATATAAATCCAATATATTTTTCTTCTTCTACTACTTCGGTTTTTCCCAGAATTTCCTTTTTTTCTCCCTGGAGAAAAACGGGGGGAAATTTCCCCCCTCCCAGTGGCTTTAAAATGTCCTGAAATTTTGGATCCTCATCAGTTTCATCCTAACTCAGAGAAGCTGGCTATAGGCTGAAACCCATCATCACCTTCTGTGCGTTACATAGCATATGGCTTAAAGGAGCAAGCGCTCAGAACACCATGGAAATATTTATTTATTTATTTATTTATTGGATTTATATCCCACCCTCCCCAGCGAAGCAGGCTCAGGGCGGCTCACAGCAATAAAACAATAAGAACAATAAGTAACCATTTAAACAATTCATCAGTCCTAGAATTTGACAGTTAAAACAAATTAAACAATAAATAATTAAAACAATTTTGGTGCTGGTGTCATTAATTTCTGGTGTCATCCAGCCCTCTTGGGTGTCCTCTTATACTACTATCAGTTCAGTTGAAGGCAAGCCGGAATAATGCTGTCTTGCAGGCCTTGCGGAACTGGGCAAGGTCCCGCAAGGCTCTTACTTCTTCCGGGAGTTGGTTCCACCAATAGGGGGCCACGATTAAGAAGGCCCTGTCTCTGGTGGTTTTCAATCTTGCCTCCCTCAACCCGGGGAGCGATAATAAGTTCTGTCTTCCAGATCTAAGTAACCTCTGGGGAACATGTGGGGAGAGACAGTCCCTAAGGTAAACAGGTCCTCGGCCGTAGGGACCAAAGTGGTCTTCTGTTTGTGATGATGAATCATCTGCTTGTTCATTTCTTGTAATGTCCCTGTTTGCATTTAAGTCCACAGGAGCCCAAGTGCAAGTCGCGGGTGATATGTTACCAAACTCCACGGAACGTGCAGTGACTATATCGGGTACTCCTGACGCCATTATCCAGTGCGTAAAGCAAATCTGCGTGGTTATGCTCGAGGTAGGATAACCAGTCCTAGAGTGGGGGGCAGGCTTTCTTACAGGGATTTACTGTGTCTGGGAGATTTCACTTTCTCAACCTGACAGTTCTCAGACAGACCAGCTAGTGCAGGATTTAACTGTGAGTGTGCTGCCCCTCGGACTGTGGTTAAACTCAACAGCTCTCAGGGGCACTGTTTTATTTCTGTCCTTAGTACTTATCGCCAGCTCACAAAATACAAGCTGCTATTCTGCCATTGCCTGGGTGCACCAAACAATCGATCTGCATACCAGGACAGAGGGGGTCCCAGGAAGAGAACTGTGCTGTGCAATAAGAACCGGCCAACCCATGGAATGGGACGTGGGGGGCTATCACCGTGGTATGTCAGGGTACATCCTGGATGGCCCTGGCTAGTCCAGTCTCAGCAGATCTCAGAAGCTTAAGCAGGGTCGGCCCCGGTTAGTACTTAGATGGGAGACTACCAGGGAAAGACCAGGGTTGTTACGCAGAGGCAGGAAGACCACTTGCCCTGACCTGGTTTGAGAGCCAGTTTGGTGTAGTGGTTAAGTGTGCGGACTCTTATCTGGGAGAACCAGGTTTGATTCCCCACTCCTCCGCTTGCACCTGCTGGAATGGCCTTGGGTCAGCCATAGCTCTGGCAGAGGTTGTCCTTGAAAGGGCAGCTGCTGTGAAAGCCCTCTCAGCCCCACCCACCTCACAGGGTGTCTGTTGTGAGGGAGGAAGGAAAAGGAGATTGTGAGCCGCTCTGAGACTCTTCGGAGTGGAGGGCGGGATATAAATCCAATATCTTCATCTACCTCACAGGGTGTCTGTTGTGGGGGAGGAAGGGAAAGGAGATTGTGAGCCGCTCTGAGACTCTTCGGAGTGGAGGGCGGGATATAAATCCAATATCTTCATCTACCTCACAGGGTGTCTGTTGTGAGGGAGGAAGGAAAAGGAGATTGTGAGCCGCTCTGAGACTCTTCGGAGTGGAGGGCGGGATATAAATCCAATATCTTCATCTACCTCACAGGGTGTCTGTTGTGGGGGAGGAAGGTAAAGGAGATTGTGAGCCGCTCTGAGACTCTTCGGAGTGGAGGGCGGGATATAAATCCAATATCTTCATCTACCTCACAGGGTGTCTGTTGTGGGGGAGGAAGGGAAAGGAGATTGTGAGCCACTCTGAGACTGATTCAGAGAGAAGGGCGGGGTATAAATCTGCAGTCTTCTTCTTCTGGATGGCCCAGGCTAGCCTGATCTCATCAGGTGTCGGGATCTAAGTAGGGTCGGCCCCAGTTAGTACCACCAAGGAAGTCCAGGGTTGCTACGCAGAGGCAGGCAATAGCAAACCACCTCTGTTCATCTCTTGCTTTGAAAACCGCATGGAGTTGCCATAAATGGATGGCACTTCCCACCACCACGTTCTGTTGGTGAGGACACTCCCAGGACTTAACCCATAGGAGGGTGGGTCTCATTTGCTCTCAGTGTTGAGTAAATAGCTTTGCGTCGGCAGAAACTACCCACCTTCTGAGACAGGACACTGCAACACTTTCAGCACTGGGGCAGCCGCAGCAGTGGGAGGGACAGCGAACCGCTGAAAAAGCGGCCGCCGGCGGTTCCTCCCCACTTCCTCCCTGGATTGCATCAGAGGGAAGTGGGGAGGAGGTGGTGACTGCCACTTTTTCAGCGGTTCGCTGTCCTTCCTGCTGCTGCCCCAGCACTGAGAGTGCTGGCGGGCCGGCATAGGAGCCGCTGGCCTCTGCGCGGCTGTTCCTGCCGATCAGCTGATTGGCAGGGTGGCAGCCTTGAAAGAGCCCTGGGAACCGGCGCTTCACCATTAAAATCTTAATTACCGTATTTTTCGCACCATAAGACACACTTCCCCCCCCCCCAAAAAAAGTGGGGGGGGGAAAGTGTGTGCGTCTTATGAAGCGAAGGTGCCTACCTTCCGGGGGGGGGGGCGATCTGCTGCCTCCGCCTCTTATCCCGGCGCTTCCCCCGCGCCTGCCTGGCTCCAGCTCTGACGCTTATAGCAAGCGCCAGGATCGCTCCCTCTGCCCTCCGATCCCGGCGCTTGCTGTAAGCGTCAGAGCTGGAGCCAGGCAGACAGGCACGAGGAAGCACGCTGCCCTCTCCACAGCCGGCGCTCGCGAAGCGCTGGGTTTGCGGTGGGGGCAGCGTGGAGCAATCCCAGCGCTTGCTGGAAGAAGCTGGAGCCAGGCAGGCAGGCGCGGGGGAAGCGCCAGGATCGGAGGCGGAGGCAGCAGATCGCCCCCCAGGAGGAAGGTGCATCCTATGGTCCAGAGCGCCTTATGGTGCGAAAAATACGGTAATTAAAACTGGGAGGGAGGGGAGGTGCCACGGGGGCGACGGTGGGGCGACGGCAGCAAGGCTGCCTGGGGGCCATGTTCCCTTGGGTCGGGCCTGTGTGTCTATAAGTCAATTCTGTCCATGCCGTCTGCTTGTGTGCAGTGAGTGGCAGCAGCAGGGCACCTTGGTCACAGTGCACCCCTTTCTGCACGTTCCTTGTGGGTGATGGACTTCAGGCTGGGTTTCCTTCTTGTGCCCTGCTGCGTGTGGGTTGCAAATTCCGAGGTTGTGTGGGAACTGGCACTTCGTCATGGCAGCCTGAAAGCACGACTACGAGTGGAATTTAAACGTTAAAAATGTGATGCCAGGGGTACCTGCCGACACCTTTCCTCTTGCCCAGCCGAGTGTTTTTAGAAAGGGGGCCAGGCCGGGTGGGGCTTTTGTCCAGCATGCCTTCTGATTGGCAAGTGGTGATTTGATCAGCCGGGCAGATTTTTAAAAATGTTTCTTTGGCAGCAGCTGCCACTGCAGTGCAAGGATCTTCACTGGGTGACTGAAGGGAAGCTGCAGCAGCCATTTTGTGACTGGCTCCACCTCTTGTGGCTGCCATTTTGTGCCTGCCCCTCACTGCACTGTGTCAGATTCCTAGTGGAGTCCACAGGATCAAAAAGTGCCCAACCCTTTTGATCCTGCAGGCACCACTGGGGACCCCTGTGCTATATTCATGCACAAGCGCACAAACACACACACCAAGCACCAATGGCAGCCTAAATATGTCAAGTTTGGGAGGGTAATTTTTTGTTACTGTCAATACCATAACTGTAACAAGTGTTTGTGCATCTTGGCTTTTTTACCTTTTCTCACGTCTTCTTTTCTCTCTCTTTTTCCTCACAGTCTCCACCCAAAGGTGCAACCATTCCTTACCGCCCCAAACCGGCCTCTGCACCTATAATTTTTGCAGGTGGCCAGGTCAGAGCAGACACCATTTTGGCTTCAGCTGGAAATCACACCGTCCTGGCCCAACCTCAACCAGCGCCTGTTAGTACTTCGTTTCTGTCTGGTATAGTACTGATTGGTTTGTTTTCCCCTCTTCTGGATTTGCTGATGCAATTCTCATGGTGCTGATTCCAAAACCAACCTGAGCTGTGTTCCTTCCCCTGCCCGGTGCCCCCTTCCACCCCCCACGCTCTGCCCACATTCCTCCACTCAAAAGACAGCCAGAGAGCCAAGTCTGGGAAAAGGTATTGCTTTTCAGTTGGGGGAGGGGAACATGGTAACTTCTCCTGGGGGCATATGGGGAGCCTGGCGTGAAGTCTGTGAAATATCACCAGCCCCACATATAAATCAAAGAATCATAGAGTTGGAAGGGACTCCCCCAGGGTCATCTAGTCCAACCCCCTTCACAATGCAGGAAATTCACAGAAACCTTCCCCTAAATTCACAGGATCACCCTCCCCAAGAACTAAAAGTTTGTTCTGCATCACTATTTGCAGGCATGATTTATAACTTTAAGAAAATCAGATGTTTCTACTGCACTAACTCCATCTTGCCATCTCATCAGAACTAGGCCATTAAGTCGGGTTGCAAGGGAGGCAGGGCATCATGCAATCATGGTAGGCACTTAGTATATGGGTGGGGTGGCCAAACGGTGGATCAAGAGCCACATGTGGCTCTTTCACACATATTGTGTGGCTCTCAAAACCCTCATCTGCCCTGTTGGTCAGACTGGAGAAAGCATTTGTCTAAATCACTTTTCCAAGCTAGCTGGCAGCTTGAACAATGCATTTAAAGTTAAAGTTGCTTTCCTTCCACCTCTCCTTCCCTCCCATCTATTTGCCTGCCTGCTGTCCTTTCTGTTTTGCGGCTCTCATACATCTGACATTTATTCTATTAAGCAAGTTTGGCCACCCCTGGTATAAGGGCTGATAAAATCAGTAAAATTGCTGATTTTGAAGCAGGAAGCCAACTGCCAAACAAAACACGGAATGGGGAAAGCAGGCGAAGGGATGACAAAAGCCCAGAGGGAATCCTCCCTCCATGAAAGCTTCCTTCCCCCACAACACCAAGAGAACAAAGATGACACGAGCTTAAAAGCCGATCTAAAACAGCAGTTGGGCTAGCTGCCTTACCAAAAAAGAGACCTCTCTGAACTATGGGCCTATGGTGCGTGCGTCCTATTATTCCATCATTTGGCCTCCCTTGTGGTGACATCATGCTTTATTACAGTGCTATCCTATTGTTATCACCATCGTTCAAGGTGGGCCTACAACTGGCTATTGATATGTTGTGCCCTGTCCGGCAGTGGTGCATTTTATTTATTGTTTTTACTGTTAATTTTAATTTGGTATTTTAACTTTGATATGTAGGTTTTTAGTGTTATTTTTATATGTTGCGATCCACCTTGAGCCCTTTTACGGGAAAAGGCGGAATATAAGACTACTAAATAAATAAACTAGTTGAAAATATAGAAGACAGGATCACAAAAAAGAACAACAAAATTAATAGATCTGATATCTACACAACTTGGAGAAATAAAAGATTTGTTACATGGCGTGACTCAGATGCCCTTAAACCAGAGCATCACTGCGCGAAGTCCCCAACGTGAAGATTTCCCTGTGATGTCACTGTGTCGGTGACACTGTTGCTTGAGGTGAAGCCCCGCCCCATTCCCGGAAGGCTCCCCCACGTAAGCGATCTCCGAGGACATAAAGCAAGAATTGCTAGGATCTTGACAGTGTCACTCTTCGTTAATTAAGCAGATCAGCTGGAGTAGCCTTCCGTAGGGCCTGTAAAACGGAGCTGTTCCGCCAGGCTTTTAGTTGAGACTGAGGGCGTCTATTCTTGATCTGGTTGGCCTCCGCTGCCGGCACTGTCGCCTGTGCTATAAAACAGAATAATATCTGCCATCTCTATGGGATATCATGATGTGAGACGGCCAGTATGTGATTATGGTAAATTTTCTGAGTGCTGTTGAGTTGTCTGTTTATAAAATGTTTTTTTATTGTATTTTATTGTTTTATCATATGTTTTACTCCGCCCTGAGCCCCACGGGGAATGGGTGGAATAGAAATATACTAAATAAATAAATAAAGGGGTGGGGGGAATTGGGAATTCTGTTTTCTGTTGCTCCCCTTTGGATAGGAAATCCCAGAGTATAGGCAGGGATCCTGCCTTCTCTACCTGGAATTCATGTTCTGGGTGCCTGAGAGGATAACTCTGGTAAGAGGGTAGGTTGTTTAGGTTACTTAAGAGGGGAGGGGGGAAGAAGATAAGAGTTTCTGGTTTATAAATTAATGTTGAAGGGCACGGGTGTTAGCAACATTAAAACTTCCTTCTTGTTCAAACTTCTAAGTGGATACCAAGGGGAACACGAGACATTACATTAAGATTTGTATGTTGTTAAAGTAACAGAATTAAGAATATATATGTTGCTACAGTAACCCATTAAGCTTTTATGTTATTATTTAGAACTCATGTTTTCTAAATAATAACATAAAAGCTTAATGGGTTACTGTAGCATTGACAAACCAGATATACTTTCCATGCAATAAACCCGTTTTAAATCAAAAGTAAAACATGTCCATAAATCACAGTGGCTTGCTTCCCAATATCAAGCACCAGATACATCCAAGTTAAGAGGAGTAGCAATTTAGATTTCTAAAAATATAAGATTTCAAAGTATAGATTGTGAAGCTGATCCTAAGGGCTGATTTATTTATTTTTTTAAGGCACTGTTAATGAAATAAAATTAACTATGGTTTCCTTATGTGCCCCTAATAAGAATTGGATACAATCTATTAATGAAGTGCTAATAAAACTGGAATTGTTTCGTGAAAAATTTTTACAGGGGAAGTTTTAAATTATGTGGTAAATCTAAACTGGAAGACGCTTGGAATTTAGTTCAATTCTTAATAAGTTTGATCTTTATGATGTATGACACCAACATTCATGAGGCTGGGACTATACATACTATTCACTAAGACACAAGATATATACCCGCATAGATTTCATATTAGCATCAAAAGGCCTATATAATCAAGTATATTCCTCAGCTATAGGCCCCAGAATGTGGATAGATGATGCATGGGTGGAATGCGAAATATTTAGAAAGGAATCAGATGGGCGAGTCTCAAAGTGGTTTTCTAATAAATTGCTTTTCTTAGACCAAACAATGCACAACAAAGTTGAAACAAATTCAAAGATACTTTAAAATCAATTTGGAATGTGGAGTCTCTCAAGACAGTGCGGGATGCAGTGAAAGCAATCATCAGAGGCAAACTTATTTCATTGGCTTAATCTTACAAAAGGGGGAAAAAAGAACAATCCAGGGCTGAAATACTAACTAACTGGAGAAAGTCCAGAAAAGGGCAACTAGAATGATTAAAGGGTTGGAACACTTTCCCTATGAAGAGAGGTTGAAACACTTGGGACTCTTTAGCTTGGAGAAACGTCGACTGCGGGGTGACATGATAGAGGTTTACAAGATAATGCATGGGATGGAGAAAGTAGAGAAAGAAGTACTTTTCTCCCTTTCTCACAATATAAGAACTCGTGGGCATTCGATGAAATTGCTGAGCAGCCAGGTTAAAACGGATAAAAGGAAGTACTTCTTCACCCAAAGGGTGATTAATATGTGGAATTCACTGCCACAAGAGGTGGTGGCGGCCACAAGCATAGCCACCTTCAAGAGGAGTTTAGATAAAAATATGGAGCAGAGGTCCATCAGTGGCTATTAGCCACAGTGTGTGTGTATGTATAAAATTTTTTGCCACTGTGTGACACAGAGTGTTGGACTGGATGGGCCATTGGCCTGATCCAACATGGCTTCTCTTATGTTCTTAATAATAAAAGACCTGGAATCTAAAAAGAAAAAAAATATAGTGAGCAAATATACAGGAAATTACTAATGGAAAGGAACCAATTAGAAACATTGGAAAAATCTAAAATAAAAAACCCAACCCTGATTTATTTAAATCAAATATATTGACACAAGAATCACATCGCTCTTAAACTGTTGTCTTGGAAAATTTGTTTGGACTAATCATTTTTCTCAGAGCAAAATCACTTCTAGCTCAAAATAAATTGTTAATGCTTTTAATTATTTTTAAAAGCTCTATAGTTCTGAAAACCTACAAGAACATAGTATCAACGAATATTTGTTATCTGCTGATATTATAAAGAAAATATCAACAAAACACAGAGATATAATGGAACAAACCATCTCAACACGAGAAGTTTCTGATACTAATAGAAAATTGAAAAATAACAAAGCTTCTGGTAGAAACAGGTTCTCTGAGGAATTCTATAGAAAATATTTGCACCTGCTAGTGAAACCTGTTGCCAGAACATGCAACTATATAGTGACTAACGTGATTATCCCCTCAAATTGGTCAGAGACCACTATTATAATAATCCCCCCAAAAGGAAAAAGACACTACAAAACCAGTACCGTACGGATCAATCTCTTAATCAAGATGCAAAAATATTCACGGCTATACAGCAATAGACTTTATCAGCTTATTAAAGAATATATATACACCGACCAACCAGGTTCTCTGGACTGGGATCCAGAAAACTGTGCATTTAGATCTGTGCAGCTAATTGGACTTAACAGCTTCTGTTCTGCTCAATCAGCATCTCTCTTCCTCACCACCTGTATGGCAAACCGTTTTTAAAACTCAGGTGGCTTTCCAAAGTGGCTTGTGATGTAGCAGCCATGTTGTGGGGGAGTCTGCTATCACAAAGTCCAGAATCCCAGACTCCTGGGATTGAGGTATAGGAGCATTCGAGTCTGCCCTAAGGATATGATACCAGCGCTCTCTAAATGGATGACAAAGCTCCACTGCTCTTCCAAAATGGCTACGAAGGAGTTTTAATCTCTCTCTCTGTCATTCACAGGCCTTTACCATTCAGGGGCAGTATGCGATCCCTCATCCAGATGTGAGTCCAATGCATGCAAATTACTTCCTATCTTGTTTTCTCTTCTATTTGTTCTGGGTGCCACAGACTTTCCACGTAATTAACTGTCAAAGGAAACATCCAGGGATGCCCCTGGCGTATCATGTAGCCAAACGCAAGCTTTATTGATGACGTTTATTTTAAGACCTGCTTGGAAAGCACAGTGGCGCAGACACAAATCTCCATATTTTTTCCTTATATGCATGTTATGTATTTGAATTTTTAATATATAAATATGCAGAACGGTAGTTAAAACACTTTTAACAGTAGCCATTTACATGTAATAACTGTAGAAATGTCATTTTTAACATTTCTTTTGATAGATTAGCGTTAGAATGAATGATTTTTTAAAAAATCTTAATTTTTTTGTTTAATTTTAATTAATCCAGTTTTGAAAACGTGTTAAGATGGATTTTTTTTTCTCTACTCTGAAATAATTCCATTTGATTGGTTAGTTCTAATTTCCCATCCTGCCCTGCAGTTGACCAAGCTTCACCAGTTGGCTATGCAGCATCCCCCCTTTACTCCCCTTGGGCAGACCACCCCTGGTTTCCCCGGTACGTACCCATGACTCCCTGGGGATGTCCTTCTTCTTAACGCCTCTCTGTTTCCTGTGGTCATTGCGACATTTGGATCACCAAATGTGGCGAACGGCCATCTGCTCCTTTTGTGTTTCATATATTAATCTTTCTTCTTGTCGTTGTTTCCCCTTTCCTGTGGCTCCCGTTGTAAGATTGCTTCTGTCATTACTAAAAAATGTTGGCTTTGTTATGGTTTTCTTGTGCTTTACCCTTTTATTTTACCACCAACTTTAGAATTGGGGTTGTTGTGCTGTGTCTTGTTTTCTTTTTAGGCATCAGCTATTACTTTGCACTACAGGGGATGTGCCATGTACCTGCAGTCACCAGGCTGGTGAACTCGTCTGTTCAGTTTTGGGAAAAGTCCCATATCTGTGTAGCCTATCAGAGAACAGTGGCATTCGATTGAGGGAAACATTTTTTTTTATTTTTGCCCTGTCTTGAATTCTTTTTATTTCTGCCATGTCTTGAATTCTTATTGACTGGAATTCTTATTTACTGGAATACCTTCTTTCATCTGAATGGCGGAGCAAACCGCCTTTTGAAACAGCGGAAACTTTCCACACGGAAGGGCTGTTTTTTTTGGGGGGGGGGGGGGGTTTAAACCTATTAGGTGGCCACTTGGAGAGATTTGGTTCAGAGCAATGATACAGCAGGGGATTTTCAGAAGGCGAGTTCCACACACTGGTACATACTTTGTTCGGCAAGTAATAATATTTTTATCACATACATCAAAATGTTAGCAGGAGTTTGAAATGTTTACCGTCTGGAGTACACCGTGCTCAGGAAATCTGCTTTCAGACCGTGAAAGAAGATCGATTCTAATTTTAATCGGTCCACGTATTAGTTATGCCATAAATCCTTCCATTTTTAAAGTGTTTGCACTCAAAAAAATTAAGAAGATAGTATAACTGGTCCTTAATATATGATGTATTTGATAAAAATGTATCTGAGAAGCATTACGTTCTCGCTTCCTTTTTCTTTTAATTAACATGCTCCTCCTTGGTCTGTTCCTTGTACTTTTGTGGAATGTGTGGATCTGTAATTTTGAATGTTAACACACTAATTGCATTTTTTCCTATGCACTTCCTTTTATCCATCCAAATTTAGTCTAGCCTATTGCAACTTAATGGTTATTTTGTACTTTCCCTTCGAAAGCACCTCTCTTCCTGATGATCCTGCCAAGTGACTAATCCCCGATATAACTTCATAGTTTGCCTAGTTTCCCCCACCCATATTTCTATAGTTTATCAGTTTTTTTAAAGTCCTTTCGGTGACCTTAGAGTTCTACTTTTTATTTTTTGGTGGACCAAATTTGAGCCACAAGCTTACTTTTTGACAGCAAATTGTCAGATTTTAGATTTTTATGGTTAAGTGAAATTGCCCACTCGATATATACTTTTCAGTAGCGTCATAGATACTCTTCTGTTCTGTTGGTGGATTTAAGGTCTTTTTTTTTTTTTTTTTTAAAGAAAGTTTAAATTAGTACATAGCGCTAATATCTGTGTCTCTAGCTTTCTCTTCTGTTGAGCTAGCTGTTCGGTATTTTTCTTTGCTCCACTTTTTTGTTTTAGTTTTCTTCTGAATGCGATGTGTTTTTTTCCCTCATGTTTCAAAATGACTATCCTAACGTTTCTTTCTCTTTTGTCCTTCAAATCTAGGATTGGATGCCGGTACTCCAACCAGTTCCCATGAGCTCACCATTCCAAATGATGTAAGCACACTTGACTTGGCTTGTTGCAATGTCTCTGCCATGCAAGAAAATGCAAAATCCTGGCTGCATTTAGATCAGGGGTGTCAAACATGTGACCCAGGGGCCGAATCAGGCCCCCGGAGGGCACCTATCAGGCCCTCGAGCAACTGGCTCTTATCTGCTTCCTTCTCTCTCTCTCTCTCTTGCTTCCTTCTGCATCTGAACTTGCTTTGCCAGGTTTGTTCAATCGCACAGGAGCTACAGAGCAAAACCTTGATTTTCTCCATGGTTGTGGCTCCTCCCCCTCCTGGTTCCTGGGGAGGGAGGGAAAGAGCCAGAGCTTCCTTTGCCCAGTCCCCTGGATCCCATGGGAGAAATACAAAGAAAGCACCTTTAAGACCAATGGGTGCTAATGTTTTAAGCATGTTTTATTTTAAGGGTTTTTTTTAAAAAAAAAATTAGTTGTGTTTGTCTGTGTCCTCTAAAAAGTTTATATCTCTGCTACCTACTTTTAAATAGGTACACACATGGCCCAGCCCGGCCCAACAAGTTTTCATTTATGTCAGATCTGGCCCTTATAACAAATGAGTTCGACACCCCTGACTTCGATAGATATTAATGACATTAGAATCATAGAATCAGAGTTGGAAGGGGTCATAAAGACCATCTAGTCCAACCCCCTGCTCAATGCAGGATCAGCCTAGACTAGAGCATCCCCAGCAAGTGTTTGTCCAGCTGCTGCTTAAAGACTGCCAGGGAGGGGGAGCTCACCACCTCCCTGGGTAGCTGATGCCACTGTCAAACAATTCTTACGGTAAAGACGTTTTTCCTAGCATCCAGCTGGTACTTTCCTGCCCTTAATTTAAACCCATTGTTGCAAGTCCTCTCCTTTGCTGCCAACAAGAACAGCTCCCTGCCCTCCTTCAAGTGAGAGCCCTTCAAATACTTAAAGAGAGCAATTGTGCCCCCCCAAGCCTCCTCTTCTCCAGGCTGAACATTCCCAAGTCCCTCAGCCTTTCCTCCTAGGGCTTGGTCTCCAGGCCCCTGGTCATCCTCCTCGCTCTCCTCTCAATCTACTCCATTCTGTCCGCATCCATCTTGAAGCGAGGCCTCCAGAACTGCACACAAGACTCCAGGTGCGGCCCGACCAATGCAGTGTACAGCAAGACTAGGACATCTTGTGATTTGGATGTCTTCCCTCTGTTGACACACCCTAAGATGGCATTAGCCTTTTTTGTCACTGCATCACACTGGCTGCGAGTATTTAACTTATGGTCCATCTTGAAGTGAGGCCTCCAGAACTGCACACAGGACTCCAGGTATGGCCCGGCCAATGCAGTATACAGCAAGACTAGGACATCTTATGATTTGGATGTCTTCCCTCTGTTGACACACCCTAAGGTGGCATTAGCCTTTTTTGTCACTGCATCACACTGGCTGCGAGTATTTAACTTATGGTCCATCTTGAAGTGAGGCCTCCAGAACTGCACACAGGTCTCCAGATATGGCCCGGCTAATGCAGTATACAGCAAGACTAGGACATCTTATGATTTGGATGTCTTCCCTCTGTTGACACACCCTAAGATGGCATTAGCCTTTTTTGTCACTGCATCACACTGGCTGTGAGTATTTAACTTACGGTCCATCTATACCCCGAGATCTTGTTCATACACGCTGCTGCCCAGAAGTGCAGTCCCCATCCAGTATGCATGTTCCTTATTTTTGATTCCCACACGTAAAACTCAACATTTATCCTTGTTAAATTGCAGAATTCTAACTTCGCATCAGCTTTGAGTTCTACTGATGGGAAATAAGTGTACAGAAGCAGGCCTGAGTGAGCCACCTGTGGCTAAGTTGGACTCTTGGTCTATCAAGCTGAGCCTTATCTTCTCTGACTGGCAAGCGCTTTCCAGGTTTCAAGCAAAGATGTTTCGCATCACCTGATCCTTTGAACTGGAGAGGTTTCTTTTTATTTACACAAGGATCTGCCTTATATCTATTTCTATAGCAATGCAGATCCTGTGAATTTAGGGGGAGGTGTTTGTGAATTTCCTGCATTGTGCAGGGGGTTGGACTAGGTGACCCTGGAGGTCCCTTCTGACTCTATGATTCTATATGGAATCTGACCATTGGTCCATCATGGTCAGTCTTGTCTGCTCAGGCTGGTCTCAGGCAGAGGTCTTTCACATCACCTACTGCCTGGTCTTTTCCACTGTAGATGCCAGAGACGGAACCTGGGACTTTTTGCATGCCAAGCAGCTGCTCTAGCCCCTCCCCTACCTGAGGCTGCCTTGTAGCGAGTCAGACCACTGGTCCATTGAGGTCAGTCTTGTCTGCTCAGACTGGCAGAGGCTCTCCAGGGTCTCTACCACCTGATCCTGTTAATTGGGACCTTCTGCCTGCCACGCAGATGCTCTACCACCAAGCCACAGTGCCTTCATTTACAGTCCACCTTCCTTCCTGCAGCTCAACACATGTGACACAACTGGAAACGATGATATCGGAGCATTATAATACATACAGCCAACAATACTATAGAGGTGGATTGCAAAATCAGAGGGCAACTCACTATAAGTAGTATAGTACAAACAATGGTGCCACAATCCTAGGTTACAGAATCAGAGAAATAGAGTAACAGTTAATGCATAAGTGAGCACAACAGTAAGAGCTATCTAAAATTTCAGACTTTTAACTGTGACGCTTTATAAAAAGCACCCCCCCCCAAAAAAACAATTCTGTTTTATACATTCTTCAGAATGATAAAAAGATGGGGGCCTTCCTGATGCAGGATGCTTAAGTAACATCTTTAAGGGGTAACACACAGCTAGGCCTGACTGAGAAGAAGTAAAGGCAGAAGAGTTACCAGCCTTCCACTCTTAGCTGTAACAGAAACATAACTTGTACTATCATGCCTTACTGCATTTCTTCTGTTTTTCTAAGCAACAGCAGAAGTAGAGCCCAAACTGGATTTTTCTGGTCAAGGCGCATGCAAAGTAGAATTTCTTTCTGCAACTTAAATCCTGACCAATGAGTTTCTGCCACCCTGGCAAAATGCATTGGTAGTGTGTCGCTGGCTCTCCCAATGAAATGATGCTGCAAAGGGCTGAGAAGCTTAATAGCTGCTCGCTCGTACACAAGTTTTCTTGACTGTGGATCCCACCCAGTGGAATAACCTGCCTGATGAAGTCAGTGTTGTGCAAATCTGCAGATCTGAGCAAATGATCCTTTTCCATACCATAGACCTTTATTGGCATTAATACAAGAATACAGTATACTTTAAAACCAACAGTGACACTATAGAATATAATAAAACCTTAAAAAAACGGCAAAAGTTAAATGACATAAAATAGCTGTGGGCTATGCATGAGTAAAAGCCTCTCTGATTTGGATCGCAACCTGTAAAAAGCAAGCAACGTGAGTAGTGACAAAGTTGTGTTTCCCGTGGAGTAAAAAACGAACCTTGGCATTGTCAGAAAGGTCTTGATGGTCAGAAAGCAGTGCATCTAGATACCTTGCACGTGGACTGCTATAAAAAGGGCAGTCCAAAAGAACATGAATGTCTTTGACCAAAAAAGACATGCAGCCAAAGTCCAGGTGAGAAGGAAGGGGGGGGGAGTTTACTGCAATAACCAGAGAGCAGAGCTAAGCCAAAAGCCTGCATACCAAGCTGCTCTACCTTCCTTCAAGATGGTTACAATCTTATCGACCCTTTGATGACATGCTGGCACATTGTTGGTTTTTTATTTGTTTGTTTGTTCGCATTTCTATCCCACCCTCCCCAAATGGGCGCCGAGCAGGTCACATCAAATAAAACAAATTACATCTTTCTAAAACCAGCGTAGAAACCAAACTAACCAATTTACTAGTTAAAATTCACTAATTAAAAACATTCAGAAGGTGACCATTTCAAGAACCTAATCCCTGGATGGACAGGAACAGTTGAATAAAGTAAAAGGAACCTTGGCGCCAATGGCACCAACACCTTTCCTGCTACCCATCAGGTATTTTTAGAAAGTGGGCAAGGCCTGGTGAGGCTTTTGCCCAAAAGTGCTTCTGATGGCCTACTGGGGATTTGATGGGCTGTGCAGATTTCTTAAATGTTGGTTTGGCAGCAGCTGCCACCACAACACAAGGATCTTCCCTGTGTGACAGAAATTAACCTGCGGCAGCCATTTTGTGGCTGTGCCTACCAGGCCAGGTCAGAGTTCCAAAAGGCTCGAAAGGGTTGGGGAGGGACCTCCTGCTCTTAGGTCAGACTTTGGCCAGCCATCTTGCTCCGCCCCATAGCAGTGCGTGAACGACAGCCGTGTGGAGATGACTCGCCTGCCTTCTGTGAGATGGTTTCTGCCCAGTTTTGCCTTTTGCTCTGAACGCTCTCTCCGTTCCGCTCTAGTTAATAGGGTGCATTATTGGCAGACAAGGCAGCAAAATCAACGAAATCAGGCAGATGTCGGGAGCTCAGATCAAGATCGCAAACGCCACAGAAGGCTCGGCGGAACGACAAGTCACCATCACGGGGTCGCCTGCAAACATCAGCCTAGCCCAGTACCTCATTAACGCAAGGTAGGTTCTGTTTTTGTGAGTGCCGCTCTTCTCAAATGCTTCTCTTGGGGTGGGAAGCACCTGCCCAGGTTACCTCCTGTGCCATCGCAGCCATTCTAACCAGTGGCTCTCACAGAAAATGGTAGAGGAACCTTGGGCCGTAAAGCAGAAGTCCCCATGGCCTCTCTGTCTGGCCCACAAGGCAAAAGTGATCCTCAGTGGCTTAGAAGATAAATACATGTTGCTGAAGGAACAGTTAGCCGTCATGAAATAGCCGTCATGAAACGGAGGGCAAAGCCGACTGGATCCGCTAGCCGGAAGTTGTTTCTGCAGTATGATTACAGGGAGAGATTTGACGTCAAGAGAGGGAGGGCCTGGGTTTGTTTTTCAAAAGGGCAAAAACAAGCATGCCTATGAGGCTGTGTGGATGCAGCAGACTCCCGATCCTCAGGTCATTGTAACTTTGATTTCTGGGGTACATGACAAGGCTTCAGCCTCCATTTCACTTCTCTTTTTAGAAAAAAATATTGCCTTTGAATTCCAACTAGTGCTCTTGGGGGCGGGGGGAGGAATCATAGAAAGCATGCGGAATTTCACGCTATCCAGATCTGCTTCTAAACTGCGTCCACCCAATGTTCTAGGTTCCCCCCATACCCTCTTCCCACATTCAGATGCCCTCCCAATAACATGCCATTGTTCAAACAGAACAGACCACGCGGAAGATTCTACCTTTTTCAATACTGCCTGAGATTATTGAACACTGAGATGAGATCAACTTTGCACTCTTGTGCAAGACCCGGTAGGGGAGCATTCAGATGTGAGTGCGCATACTCCCAGGATTCCTTGCAATGTGAACTTTCCACCCATCCCTGGCTGTGAGCAAAGTATTGCTGTGTCAGTAGTGCAGAAGGGTACCCTAGACCTCTTCTCCTGCTTTGTGTGTGGCAGGCTGTCCGGGTAGCCAAATATCTTGGGCCAGCTTTGCCCAATCCATAGAAAACTGTGAGCAGTTGACACACAACGGGCATGGCCCGAAGATGGCAAAGACCCCTATGCCAAGAGTGCCCACCACGGTACCTGTGGATGCTAACACCTTTTTTGGTCCCTGCCAAGTGTTTTTAGGAAGTGGGTGAGGCCAGTTGGGGCTTTTGCCCAGAAAGGCTTCTGATTGGCCATTGAATATTTGATTGGCTGTGTAGATTTTTTTAAATGTTACTTTGGCAGCAGTTGCCACCATAGCACAAGGATCTACACTGTTGTTGTTACTTATTAGATTTAGCAGCTGTGGCAGCCATTTTGTGGCAGTCATTTTCTTGCTGTACCAACCACACCATGTCAGAATTCCAAATGGGCACACAGGCTCAAAAAGGTTGAACCTCTGAGCTATGGGCTTTGTCTTTTTTGAGGGAGGGGAAAAAAACTTAAGATGAAATATGTCGGTGTAAACCAGTTTCCAGCTTTAAAATGGTAATTGAGCAGTTGCAGTTTGCTTTCTTGATAGTGAATGTAAATTCAGTTCCTTAAGTCTTATGATCGGATAAAACGGGTGGCCAACGGTAGCTCTCCAGATTTTTTTTGCCTACAACTCCCATCAGCCCCAGCCATTGGCCATGCTGACTGGGGCTGATGGGAGTTGTAGGCAAAAAACATCTGGAGAACTACTGTTGGCCACCCCTGAGATAAAACATTCCCTTCTTTAACTCTTAAGAATATGTTCCTCTCTTCAGTTCTGTTCAGGGATTCCCCACCCATCAAGATGAAAACAGCCCCTTGACTTTTAGTTGCACAAAATGCATGACTCAGAAGAAATGAGACTTTATTAATAGAATTGCAGCTTGCTGCTGACCAGATAAGTTTTACTTTAGTGGACAGACCAGGCTGTGACTCACTTAGAAAAACATGGAAACCTCTCTCACAGTTTTGTCACCAAGAAGACTACTGATCGACAGTGCTACACCACAGACACTGTAGAAACAAGTCGTTGTCCCCCCATCATTGAATTTCTAGGGAGAAGGCATTTGTAACCCTTGCACCCACACCCCCAGTGTCTTATGTATGTTACTGTGCTGCTGATGTATCTATATAAAATAGCTTCCATTTGTAAATGAAGAAACGTAACCCGCAAATACACGCTGCAAATACAGTCGCACCAATTAAGGGGGTTTCTGATTTAGCAGCTCAGTGCAATGACAGTTTTTTAGCTCATGGAAGCTTTTGCAGAGTTGGGGAGGCCATTCTGGATGGATGTGGGTGCCTTGGTAACTGCCTAGCACAACCGTGGGGGGTGGGGGGATCACACGAGCTGAGAAAAAGAGGTGTCATTTCTGGTTTCGGCTGGGCGAGAAGCGAGAAGACTTAAAGGCATTGGAGTGGAAATCTGTAGATCTCAGTAACTGTCAATTCTTACACTTCCCACCCCAATTTTAAAAGGGACCAAAGCTGGGATAGAGAGCAGGCTCCTCAGCAAGCAGATCCACTGCACATGAAGCTGTCTTCTTGGTTCATCAAGGTCAGCACGTCTACTCAGACTGGCGGCAGCAGCTCTCCAGGGTCTCAGGCAGAGGTCTTTGTGGGTGGAGTCTCCAACGTTGGCAACCTTCCACCAGTCTTGGTCTGGGTCCTTTATCTCTATTATGGCCCCTTCCCCAGGCTCAGGCAGTCACACCGGTGCTTTGATACTATCTAAGGTTAGCTAAAAGTGAAACAAGCAATACTAAACTCATGCAACAATGTAAGCTTAAACTTTATTACGGGAATAGTTAACCTTTAACACAGGACAGAATTTCGGGGTGGGCAGCCCTCTGGGGCCCAGCCGATTTAACAAAACACTTATACAGTAGCCCTTATATCAAAGCTATACTAGCAATAAACAAAGTAACAGAAATTCCCCCCCAGCACACACAAACACACACACACGCGAGAATTCTCGGAGAGTGGACAGACAGCGGGAGATAGAGTAACCCTCCCTGCTGATCTGACCAAGCAGTCCTGATTCTCTGAAAAGCACAGCTTATATAGGTTGAACATCAAAGACATCAAAGGATCTGGAGACCCTGTTACAGGTGTAAATTCTGCTGTCCATTATTTGCTTTGGTAACACCAGGTCCATCCTGACAAACCACTTGTTTCCATACCTTCAGTTATTTACATGTTTACAGGTTCAGGCCATTTGGTAACATTACTTTCAATTCTTGCATTTCAGAGGGATGCCTCAATGTTACTGTTTTATTACCCTTAGATGTCATCCCTTATCTTTTCCTGGGAACAGAGATTACACACCACTTTTGGCAGCTGCAGTCAGTGACAGGTCAGAGAGCTGAAAAGCATTTTGAGAGTGTGGTTCACTTAAAGTTGGACTGATACATTCATAGTGTATAAAGCATACGGACCCAAATCCAAAATTCTCAAAAGTCACAACAGTCTTGGAGAGCCAGTTTGGTGTAGTGGTGAAGTGTGCAGACTCTTATCTGGGAGAACCGGGTTTGATTCCCCACTCCTCCACTTGCACCTGCTGGAATGGCCTTGGGTCAGCCATAACTCTGGCAGAGGTTGTCCTCGAAAGGGCAGCTGCTCTCCAGCCCCACCCACCTCACAGGGTGTCTGTTGTGGGGGAGGAAGGTAAAGGAGATTGTGAGCCGCTCTGAGACTCTTCGGAGTGGAGGGCGGGATATAAATCCAATATCATCATCTTCTTCACATTGCTGACTTCCAGAGGGCTCAGGCTAGCTCCATCTCATCAGGTCTCGGCAGCTAAGCAGGGTCAGTCTTGGTCAGGGCTTATTTTGTAGCAGGAACTCCTTTGCATGTTAGGCCACAAACCCCTGATGTAGCCAATCCTCCTGGAGCTTCCAGTAGGCCCTGTACGAAGAGCCCTGGAAGTTCCAGGAGGATTGGCTACATCAGGGGGCATGGCCTAATATGCAAAGGAGTTCCTGCTACAAAAAAAGCCCTGGTCTCGGTTAGCATTTTGGGGGGGGGGACGGGCCACTGTGCAGAGGCAGGCAATTGCAAACCAACTCTGCACATCTCTTGCCTTGAGAACTCTACGAGGTGGCCATAAGTTGGCTGCTGCTAGAGAGCACTTTCCACCGCTGCCAGATGCTTTAACTGGAGATGCCGTGGCTTGAACCTGGGACCTTCTGCATGCCAAGCAGATGCTCTACCACCGAGCTCCTTTACCCCTAGCATTCCAGCACAAAGAGCCACGGGGACTTTAGCAGATATTCTTCCCTCTTTTGTGTACTTTGAATGTTCAGTTTGAAAGCAAAGGTTTTCAACAAGATCTCTCAGGCTATGCCTGACAGCAGTCAGCCACGCTGCATGGCCAGGGGGTGGGTTCTAATCCGTGCTCTGACATGAGATGTTCTAAAAGGGATGGGGAAGAAAGTTCTTTTTGAAAAATCCTTTCCTTTGGCTAAAAGCGGTGGAGATTGAGGGGGCCAGAGAGAAGATTCCAAAGTCCACATTCATCCCCCCCCCCACACACACACACCTAACCTTCCATTCTCTTTGTATTTAGATTAAACCTAAAATGATAGGGACCATCCGTGCAGCAGGAAACTGACTGCATGCCAAAGGCATTGCTGATATCTTTTGATCTCTTTCTAGGGTTTCACCTGTGTTTCCCCCCTAGGTTTCCACTCTCATCTCCACTCAGGTCCCGTCTCCTCTTGAACATACAGCCAACCTTACCTTGCTAGTAGACTTGCTTCGTGGTGAGCATTTGCCAGCCAGGGCTGCAATTGCAAGGGGGTGCATAACGCTGGCAGGACAGAGTGCAATTGGTGCTACATGTTCCAGAGGAGTGGGGGAGCTCAATGCAAAGCTGCCGTTTTGGGTGGTAGCCCCGTGTTCTTTGTATCACCAAGTTCCACCCCCAACTCAGGGCTGTACCATCTCAACTCGTTTTGAACAGAATTTGGGCTCCTAAAACTGTCTTTTTCAAACAACTGCCAATCTACATTGTTCTGTATTCCGAACCTTTCTTAGCCATAATCTTCTCTGCCTTCTGGCTGAAAGGTTTAATGTCCATGAAAATTTTGACCTAATTTAACTTACGAGGATAACCCCCCCTCCCCCCAGCCCCTGCCCACCCGTGTCTAACCCAAGTAATTGATTCCATGCAAAGCGGGATATGAGGTTTTCGACATACGACATTCACTTTTTCTCTGCAAAGAGACTGTAAAGTGTCATTGTGGGTGTTTCCAGTGCTTTCTTTGTAGTTGGTTCATGCCCGCATGGATGTGGGAAAAGGAAGTTAACAGCTAATTTTTTTTTTACAAATTATCTCAAGCAAAGAGTTTTAGGCCAAATGTTCTCTGTTAACTCTTCGCTATCCTCTTGCAGCCTATTAATTACCCTGCATTGAACTGTTGCTGGAAGCCAGAGGGAACTCTCTAAAAGGATGCAGGCTATAATCCTAGAGGCACTTGCCTGCGAGTAAGCCCCTCTGGATGCTATGAGTCTTATCTCCAAATAGATCTGCTTAGGACAGGGGTATCAAACATGTGGCCTGGGGGCCGAATCAGGCTGCGGGGGGGCTCCTATCAGGCCCGCAAGCAACTGGCTGTCACCTGCTTCCTTCTCTCTCTTGCTTCCTTCTGTATCTCAGCTTGCTTTGCCAGGCTTGCCCAATCACACAGGAGCTACCAAGCAAAACCTCTATTTTCTCCATTGGCTGAGGCTGCTCCCTTGGGGAGGAAGGGGGGAGGCAGAGCTTGCCTTGCAAGGCTCTCTCAATCGCACAGCAGAGCTACTGAGCCAAGCCTCTCTTCCTTCTGTTGGCTGAGGCTCCTCCTCCTCCTAGTCCTCTGGGGAAGGAAGGAAAGAGCCAGAGCTTCCTTTGCCCAGTTCTCTGGATCCCATGTGAGAAATACAAAGAGAGTACCTTTAAGACCAACGAATGCTAATGTTTTAAGCATGTTTTAAGTTAAAAAAAAAATCTTTGTGTCGGTTTCCTTTGTAAAGTTTATATCTCTGCTACCTAATCTTAAATTGGAACTCGCATGGCCCAGCCTGACAAGGTCTCATTTCTATCAGATCTGGCCCTCATAACAAATGAGTTTGACGCTGCTGGTTTAGGAGATAGCCCCTTTCCCACACTAATCCCAGCTGTCGGAAGATCAGAACAGAGACTCGCCTGAATGTCCTATGTCTGTTTTGGGATCATGCCCTCCTAATGCCTGTTCTGGTTTGGTTTGCAGAATATTTAACTCAGGTGAGTGGTGATGCCCCAGGAATCTCCTGAGAGATCACTGTCTAGAGGGCCACATGCTTGCTTATGTGTTTGCTGCTACAGACTTAACATGGATGCTCTTCTGGAATTCTGCAGCTGCCAGGGTCTCAGGCATTGCAGACAAACTGTGCTGTTACGCTGGACCGGAATGATTCCAAAGCAGCAAATGGTGGACTCACCATAATGTCAGTCCCACACATACAAATAGTTTGAGCTAGTTTCCAAATGAATGTGCCAAGTCGCAGCTACGTTTGTGAAGGCTACGTAAAAAGATGTTGCAGTAATTCCCACATAGTGACCTGACTGTCCAGGTTTAACTAACAAGGTTGTTAGCCGAAATACTAGAATTTGAGGGCATCCAATAAAGCTGATGGGCACTAGGTTCACAATGGACAAAAGGGAAGACTTCTTTATGCAGGGATTAAAATGTGGACCTCACTGCCGGAGGATGTTGTGATGACCACAGGAACAAACAGCTTTAAAAGGGGATTAGATCGATTCATGGAAGATTTGTCTATCAGTGGCTACTAGCCATGGTGACTGAAGGGAACCTCCACATTCACAGGCACTAAACCTCTGAATCGCAGAGCCAGGAGGCAACATCAGGGGAAGGCCTTGGCTTCTGTGCCCTGTTGCTGGCTGCCCAGAGGAACTGGCGGGCCAGTATAGGAGGCAGAATGTTGTATTAGATGGACCGGTTGTCTGATCTAGCAGGACTCTTCTTATGTTCTTATAGGGCAGGGGTAGGGAACGTTGGCTCTCTAGATGTTTTTTGCCTACAACTCCCATCAGCCCCAGCCATTGGACAAAATGCCTCTTCGTTAACCGTTTTCTCAAAGAATCGGACATTCAAGTGTCAGTTTTTAGATGGGCAGTTTCAGCATCAGCCCACTGAAATCCAAGTGACTGCTCTAGATACATGGGTTGAAGATGGTGGTCTAAAAATTAATCCTTCAGTAGAGCTGTTTCACGGGAAGATCTGCTGTTACAACCAGGTAAATGTGAGTGTCTCTTGCTCCCTGGCCAAATGTCCACCTAAAGGTCACCAGCACCCACTTTCCTGTGAGACAAGGAAGAACCACCACATTTCCAACAGTTCCCACGGAGGAGCAGGTGGTCATGGAATTCCTTTTTGATGCATGTGCTCGTGGACAGAGTCCAACAGAGCTGATGTTCTCTACGGCCTTTCTACAGAGGCTGTGCTCATGGAGCCTTCCTATGGAAAGCCAACTCATCAGTGCAGCATCTTGGAGACACTGTCTCCGGAACGTTCTCTCCTAATGTGCCAGATGTGCTCAGCAGTCCCATAGGATGACCCAGGAGTTCATCAGCCAAGCTTAGTTTGAGACACCAAGTCCAAATCAGAAACCATGGGAGGAGAGCACTGGCCTTTGGTGTAGATGGCTTTTTAGCAGGATCAGATAGATTCATGGAGGATGGGGCTATCAGTGGCTACCGGCCATGGTGACTCAAGGGTGCTACCTCTATGTTCAAGGGCAGTCAACCTCTCAGCACCAGTACCAGGAGACACTGGGACTCAACTTTGACTGGATTGTGTTTATGAGTCACATGAAAGCAGATGGCCTTAAGATTCATTCCCATGCTTCATCTTCTGTGGCCAGTGCCCAAGGAGAGTCCAGCACATGCTTCAGGTACTCCTATGAATGAGTAGAAGGATTCATGGCACATCAAATACCACTTCGCAGCATTCCCCCAACCTTCAGAAGCAGTATTTGGAGGGCACTTGACGTCTGTGGCTGAAAATCTGTAGTTTGTACATGGAACAGCCTGTGTTGGTGACATTGCTCCCTACTTATTTCGTTACATACTTTATACCTCTCCCCAGTGGCCACCCAAAGAGGATTACAACATTATCTCCTCTCATTTTAACCCCATGAGGTAGGTTAGGCTGAGTGTGTGACAGCCCCAAGGTCACCCATCAATCATCTACAACAAAGTAGGGTTTGAACCTGAATCTTTCAGAGCATAGACCCTCTGCTGGCTTTCCATTTACCTTCTGAAAAAGAGCCTGTTCGTTGTTGCCATGACTCGGGGGGGGGGGGTCTTACCAATTGC